>NW_024412397.1:14521688-14786897 GCF_014898765.1 Herpailurus yagouaroundi | reverse complement strand
TCAGCCCAGAGCCCGACGCGGGGCTCGAACTCCCGGACCGCGAGATCGTGACCTGGCTGAAGTCGGACGCTTAACCGACTGCGCCACCCAGGCGCCCCTAGAAATTCTGATTACAGTAATGTATGGCTTTTGCTATCAAGTTGAGAAGTGAAGTATCTCTTGATAAATGTAAACTTACCTATAATGACAAAATCATTGTAAAAACATGGGACAGGGAAAGAGACAGGCAATAAAAGTACCCCTCGGTGATAGAAAGTTTAGGAACCAATTGACCTACAGTGGTCTTTATTCTAGCACTTTTTCTTGTTGAAATCCATCTTCTATAAATGTTTCTTCCTCTATGAAGTCTCTCTCTGGGTTATCTGGGAGAAGCAATCCCTCCTTGCTTTTTGATCCTATGACACAGTATATATGCTGTTCTCATAGTAACTTACCTCTGTATTTTCGTGGCTCTAAGAGAGTTATCAAGTATAATCTGCATCATTATCCTCTATACCACAAAGAATGAAAAAACCACTATCAACTAAACTATGACACGCCATCTTGATTTCCAAAGTACAAAAAAAGCGTGTTACAGAATTAATAGATACAGTATCATGAGTAATTTGCATTTCATTTCCCTTACTGGATCATTAAGAGGGAGCTACTATGTCTTGTTCATTTCTATTTCCCCAGGACCTTACACTATGCCTCATGCGTGGTATACACTCAATATGTGTGTGTTACATTGAATTGTTAGCTCATGGGGCGCCTGGGTGGCGCAGTCGGTTAAGCGTCCGGCTTCAGCCAGGTCACGATCTCGCGGTCCGTGAGTTCGAGCCCCGCGTCGGGCTCTGGGCTGATGGCTCGGAGCCTGGAGCCTGTTTCCGATTCTGTGTCTCCCTCTCTCTCTGCCCCTCCCCCATTCATGCTCTGTCTCTCTCTGTCCCAAAAATAAATAAATGTTGAAAAAAAAAATTTGAATTGTTAGCTCATCATATAGGTGTCCTAAAAGACTCCCAAATCTAAGTGGCACACTAAGGCTCTTAGTGAAATTTCAGGCCCTGTCTCCACCTTTTGCATACACTTGTGGATCAGTCTTATTTATAAATCAGACAATAAACAAGAGAGCATGTGATCCTAAGAGATTCCTCATCTACATACCAGTTAGAACATTATTTGTTAGATCTCTACTGAGCCTTCTATTCAGCCTATTTGGAGTGCTATGTGGAAAATTTCATATTTGCAACTCTTGAACAATTTACTTTTGAAATTAGGTAAAGAGAGGGAAAAGAAGAAAAGAGAAGGGAGAGAAGGAAAAATCTACTCAAAACTGAAGTCTCTTGTCTTTTTCCCTTGAAGATACCTTAGTCTTAGTGAACCAAAGGACGTTTAAGGAGCTGGATAGGTGGATGGTTGATGGGTGACAGATCAGTCAGTTATGACTACAATAATGCTACACTCAAAATGACACCAAAACGTCAGTGCTACATAACAATACACATTTATTTAATTCACACGGTTCGCCTGGGTGTTCTGCCGACCTGGGCTGGACTTACCCACGTATCTGCAGGTCAGCTGGGAGTCAGCTGGTATAGGCCGGGCTGAGCTGGGATAGCTAGACTGGAGTGGCTTTGTTCCACACGCCTCTCATCTTCTTGGGACCAGAGATGTGTTCTTCTCATGGAACTTGGCACAGCACACAAAAACAAGCAGAAACATATTTGGCTTCTTTAGACCTCAGCTCAGAGCCGCATCCTGTCACTTTTACCATATTCTGTGGGCCAAAGCAAGTGATACATCCAAACTAAAGTCAAGAGGCAGGGAGATATACCCTCCCTCTTGAGAAAGGGACTTGCAAATTCACACGTCCAAGGGCTTACTTACAGGATGGGGTGAAGAACTAGGGGTCAGTGATGCAATTCTACCACGTGTAGTAAGAATGGCATCCTACACATAAATACTGAGTTTACAAAGAATAATCACAAATACTTTCTCATTTAATTTCACAACTAGACCAAAAGGGCAAAGCAGATGTAACTATTGCTACTTTACTAAAGATAAAAGGGAAACTCAGAGAATTTAAGTAACTTGTCCCAGATATATACTGTTAAATGATTGATACAGAATTAAATCAGAATTATCAAGTACATTAAGCTGATACGGCAAGTGGTTCAGATAGAATTCAAACCATGCTCAATAGCTGCTTGTGGATTACCACATACAATTCCATCGTAGGCCAAGGCTGGTATGTTTCAGGAAAGGGCTAGGTCAATTTAGAAGAAAAACAATATTGAGCTTTATCTTCAGGAACAATCAACCACACCCGAAGTTTCTAGTGAGTACGCTCTGGCTGATTTCCAGACTACGTTTATAAACAAGAATTGCTGCTTGTTTTCACACAAATACATTAATTTGTGAAGGGATTGGGCTAAGAGTACAAAGAATGATGAAAATCCAAATTGGGAGCAGCACTGAAATGCAAACAGCATCACACACTGATAAACTACTTATGGATTTTCTGTCTTTGACTGATTGGAAAAAAAAAAAAAACTATTTTGAGGTGATGAACTGTAACATGTTGGAAGTAATTGGTTTAGTAAGGAAAAGGGTGTTAATTTAGAAATATCAATACTACTACCCTCCTGGTGGATTATATATAGACAGAACAAAATCAGAGCTGCCCAATGATCTGATAGTTTATTGTTTCATTTACCACCGTGTATGTCCCAGAGTTGGCACTCAGAATAAATGGGCTTTTGCATTTTCCAGAAACACAAGCGATTTGCTACCTACTCCCTGCCATTTATATACAGAGGGAGAAAGCATGAAAGTCAAGGTCACCTAACGAAACAGGGATTGGGAGTAGAAGATACAAGGCGAATTGAAATTTCCAATAATCATATCAATAACACTTAGTCAACCTAACCTTCAGAAGAAAGCTTCCCTGAGGTTCTCCAGTTAGTTCTACCCAAGGAGAGGACCACTGTCATTTGATCTCAGAGACTCCTATGTTGTTCTTTTGTTACATTATGTAAATTGAAAGTATTTATTAATGAACTATCTTTATCTCGCATGTTGCATCCTAGACTGTAAGCCTTATGAGAGGAGATCCGTAAGTTTCTGGTTCACCTTTTTTTTTTACCCCTTGTACCTCCCTACAGCACATTGTCTGTGACCCAAAACAGAGGCGTATAAGAGAGAGCTCGGCTGGGGAGGGGGGCATAAGAGAAAGGTTAGGGGGAGGGCTATAGAGAGAGTGGGGGGGGGGGGCTGTGCTCTTGATTAGCTGCCCCAACCCCCTTCCCAATGGCTTCTTGAGAATGAAATCAAAATCCTTAACATAACCCACAAGGCACTGGGTAGTCATGCCCCTTCCTACCTCTTTTTTTCTGTCTCTTGACTTCTTACTTTCAAGCTCCAGATTCATGGTCCTTCACTGTACTTGTCATAGCTCCTTGAATACATTGCAACCCCCCCGTCCCAGGGCAACTGTGCACATCTCCCTTTCTGCCCTGAATTCTGAGCACACCCCTGTCCCCTCTTAAATAACCTGTCTCTCAGCTGTAAGTCAACCATCATTATTGACTTCTCAGACCAGGTCAGGCTTCCCATCAGAGTCTCTCATAGAACCCATACTGTTGTTCTCCTTGGTAACCCAAACCACAGTTGTTATTTTTCATTTGTTTGTGCGATTATTTGATTACTATGTTCCCTCTAGACTGTAAGCTTCATGAAGGCAGGAACTGTGATGATTTTTGCTTACCGTACAATACCCAGGATCTTTGCTCTTCACCAAATATCTAGGGCTTAACCCTGTGCCTGGCTTTTGGTCTGAACTCAAAAATATTTATTAAAATGAATCAATCAATAAAAGAAACACATACACATCTTTTACGTCTCTTTTCTCTCTTCCTTAGGGATGAGCACCTAGAGGCAACAGACCTGGTTCTCAAAATAACTTCTGTTGGTATATCAATAAATTTGAATTCAAGTGACCTTGGTTTTAGCCAAGTCCTAACCAATTGTCCATGGCTTCTATGCTAATACATGGCAAGAATTTTAACTCACTACAGGCCACCTCTTTGCAATCTTTCAATATATAAAAAGGCACAGAAATATCTATCTCCTTAGAGAGAGAGAGAGACAGAGAGAGAGAGACTTCTTTCAAGGTATCACTTCTTACTGTCAAACCAATCATTAATGAGCTTTCTAACTCAGACACTTATCACAGTTTATCACTTGTATTTTAAATTTTTTTTTTCCTCGTTTTTATTTTTATTTTTGGGACAGAGAGAGACAGAGCATGAACGGGGGAGGGGCAGAGAGAGAGGGAGACACAGAATCGGAAACAGGCTCCAGGCTCCAGGCTCCGAGCCACCAACCCAGAGCCCGACGCGGGGCTCGAACTCCCGGACCGCGAGATCGTGACCTGGCTGAAGTCGGATGCCTAACCGACTGCGCCACCCAGGCGCCCCTATCACTTGTATTTTAAAGCTCAGTCTATACCCACCCTGCCACATATGGTCACAGCTTGTTTGCAAAGAATGCTGATCATGCTTTCAAACAAAACTGTTCCCATATGCTGTGATTCATCCCCCCTTCCTGCCTTTGCTTCATTTGTTTTAGAATTGGAGTTTAATTTTGAAAGGGTTGCTGTGACAGGAAGTGACTGGGGGAGGGAGAATTGGAAGAGGCAGATAGATGCGCTGAATGGTGCTTATTAAACCCACAGCCGGGATCAGACTGTTGGATTGGGAAAACCCCTTAAAGGAATACCAAATTCCCACTGAAGCCCTTCCTTCCAGTTTAAACCAGGGGAATGAGGAGGACACAGAAATGGGGGGAAGGCCTTCCTTTCTACAATGCATGGTAGTCCCATTTACATTATGACTGAATCCAACATATGGTTCAGCTGCTGACCAGAGTGACATTTGGAAAAGTGGAAGCATTACCATCTCCAGAGAATATTAATGAAACCAAGGAATGAGGTGGGTGATTGCTTATTACAACTCAGTGCAAGAAATTTTAATGAAGTAAAATGTGATGTAAAACTGAGCATTCTTGGATAATTCATTCCTTCAGTAAATACTATTCAGTATCCATTATGTATCATAGCCCTTTCTAGGTATCGGGGATACAATGCTGGTAGAAAAAAAAAAAATCCAGATAGATACCCCTGCCCTCACAGAGCTCACATTTTAATGGGGGAGGGTGAAGAATTAAACAACTAAACAAGAATAGGTATGTCAGACTTTGATATGGTTGTGGATGAAGTAAGAAAGGAAGAGCATTACAATGTGAGGGTGAGGTTGGATGGCTGGTATTTTTAAAAGAGTGGACAGAGAAGGTCTCATCTATCAAGTGAAGAAGTAAGCCAGGTGGCTATGGGAGGCAGGAGGTCAATCTAAGTAGATGGAAGAGCAAGTGCAAGAGTCCTGAGGCAGGGACACACTTTGTATGCTCAAGGAACATCAAGGAAGCTAATGGTATGAAAGTGGAATGTCAGAGAGAAAGTCAGACAGGTAAAAAGGGACCAAGTTAAATAGAGCTCTGTAAGTTGATTATGAAAACAGTATATTGTACTCTGAGAAGGGAAACAATGGAAGGGTTTCAAAAGATGAATTACATTTTTAAAGGTACACTGTGGCTGCTGTGCGGAGATTAGACCACAGTGAGTGGGACAATGGTAGAAGCAGAGTGGTCAGTGAGACAGGAGGCAACTGGAATAATCCAGACACTCTGTGGCACTCTGCAACATGGCTGTCAGAGAGGAAGTGGTAAACTGGTTTTGGTGGCTGCTGTAACAAATTATCACACACTTGGGTGTTCGAGACAACAGAAACTTCCTCTGTCGCAGTTCTGGAGTCCAGAAGACCAAAGTCAGTATCACTGGACCACAAGCCAGGTGTTAGCAAGGCTGTGTGTTCTCTAGACTCCACTTCTTGCCTCTGAGCGCTTCTGGTAGCTGTGTCATTCCTCGACTTGTGGCCACATCTTTCCAATCTTCCAGGCTGACATCTTCTCACCTCTCTCTTCTCCATCTTCATATCCCCCTTCTCCTCTGGGGGAGATCCCAAATCTCCCTCTGTCTCCCCCTTAAGGATACATGTGATTGTATTTAGGTCTCATGTGGATGATCTCCCCATTTCAAGATCATTAATTTTATCCATGCTCCAGACCCCCTTTTTAAAGCCATTTTGGGTAATATTCACAGAGTCTAGGGGTTCGGGTATGAATCTTTTGGAAGGGGGGGCTTCTACAGTAGAAGTAGTAAGTCATGGATATTTCTTGAAGGAAGAGCCAATGGGATTTTCTGATCAATCACTTGTTGGGTGGGACAGAGAGGAGTAAAGTACAATCCCGAGATTTTTAGCCAGAGCACCAGAGGAAGATTCTGGAAAGAACAGGTTCAGGAAAGCAGATTAGGAGCTCATTTTTCTTATATGTTAGGTTTGAAACATCTATTAAATATCTAAGTGGTGGCTTGAGGAGGGAGTTAGACATAAATCTGGATTCCAGAGAAGGCCAGACAGGGATTAGAAATTTGTGAATCATCAGAGTATGTGTGGAATTAAAGCCACAAGACAAAGTGAGATTACCTAGCATGTGCTTTTGAACTGTGCCCTCTTGGCCAAACAGAAGTATATTCCAGAATCTTTTTTCTTGTATGGTTCCATATTAAGACTGACCAAAAAAGAGATGTGCATGAATCTGGGAGGCGGGAGTGAAGCAGCCATCATTACTCCCTGACGGTGTTTGAATAGATGCGGACAGAGACAGACACTTAGGCACTGGTGGCTCCAGCTCTTCTCTCCCCTCTCATCCAGCTCCTCTTCCCAACTGGTGGCCCTCTTGGCCAACAGTGGCCCCGAGCCCACCACCAGACTCAGAGGCAACGGCCTTCCCTAGACTTCTCCATCTCTCTGCTGTAGTCCCACAGTAGCAGGTGGATGTGCCTCTGGGAGTCCCAACTCTGTCCGTCACCCCAGTGCTTCCTACTCAGGAATTCTGCTCAGATCTCTTCCTGCCCCATGTCAGACCTTCCTTCCAATGGTATAAGGTCTTATCCCAACAATAAATCCCAATTCCATTGTGGTTCTGCTTCTCTGGTTAAACCCTGACTACCCATATACCTGGGGAGTTAATCCAGACAAGGAAAAGTCTAAGAACTGAGCCCTGGGGCTCTCCAAAGTTTGGAAATCAGAGACAAAAGGAGGCATCAGTGAAGGAAACTAAGCAGGACTGGCCACTGTAGCACCTGACATTTATACAATGGGGACGGGAACGGAGGGGGTTCTTAAAGAGAAGGAATATAATATTATAAATAAAAATTAAATATAAAAATAAATATATATTTAGAATGGGAAAAGAGGTTACATCAAATTACAATTTTTAAAGGCTGGAAAATACAATTAATCACATTTTAAATTATTTCACTGTTAATATACCCCTATAATACTTCTACCTGTACATTTTTTGGCTGCTTACTTTTTGATCAGCCTTTCATATTACAATTATTTTATACTGTTACTTTCTACAGAGAAAATAGAAAAATAATCATTCTTCCTTCTAGGATGACTGATCTCAGTTTTTAAATTATTTTTAGTTTGTATGCATAAAATGCATAAAATCTGTGTATTCACAAACAGGCTTCTTTGGTGTTTGTAATCCTGTTAGAAGTCTGGGCTCCACAAAAAGAGAACCTTCTAAATCTGGGCTGTAGTCGTGCTGAGTTTACGTCTCCCTGCTGGTGCCACCTGGATGGCTTCCCAGAACTGAGACCCAGCCACTGCCAGTGTCGCTACCACCCACAACTTTGCTGAGCCCAGTGGGGTCACCACCCGGGGCCCCGTGGGCAAGACGCTACAGCAGGAGCTGATGACCTTCATGACGTCGGGTGACAAAGGGATTTCTGCCCTCCCTGAATCAGACAACCTTTTCAAATGGTTGGGGACCATTCACGGGGCAGTTGACACAGTATATGAAGACCTGAGGTATAAGCTCTGCCTGGAGTCTGCCAGTGGCTATCCTTACGATGCACCCATGGTCAAGTTCCTCACGCCCTGCTACCACCCAGTGTGGACACCCAGGGTAGCATCTGCCTGGACATCCTGATAGACCACCCTGCTGTCCATCGAGAGCCTGCTGGGAAAAGCCAACACCGAGAGCCCTTTGAACACCCGTGCTGCCAAGCTCTGGAAAGACCCTATAGCCTTTAAGAAATTCCTGCAAGAGTGGCACCTGGGTGGCTCAGCTGGTTAAGCAGCAGGCTCCTGACTTTGGTTCAGGTCACAATATCATCGCTCAAGTTCGAGCCCCATGTTGGGCTCTGTGCTGACAGCAATGGAGTCTGCTTGGGATTCTCTCTCTCTTCCCCTCCCTTGCTCATGTGCTCTGTTTCTCTCTCTCTCTCTCAAAATAAATAAACTTCAAAAAAATTTTTTTAAAGAAATACCTGCAAGAAACCTACTCAAAGCAGGTCTCTAGCCAAGAACCCTGACTCTCTAGCCTCTCTCCTTGTATTGTCTTTTTATTTCCTCTGTAGATAGTCTGTCCTTTCCTTCATTTCTGTCTAGGACTCTGTATCTTAAGCTGTGCTGTCATTTTTGAAATTAAGTCTCTGGTTGAGTCCTTGTGTTGAATATATTAAACAAATAGGTTTTTTTTTTTTATTTTAAATTTTTTTTTTCAACGTTTATTTATTTTTGCGACAGAGAGAGACAGAGCATGAACGGGGGAGGGGCAGAGAGAGAGGGAGACACAGAATCGGAAACAGGCTCCAGGCTCTGAGCCATCAGCCCAGAGCCTGACGCGGGGCTCGAACTCACAGACCGCGAGATCGTGACCTGGCTGAAGTCGGACGCTTAACCGACTGCGCCACCCAGGCGCCCCAAATAGGTTTTTTTTTTTAATAAAAAAACAATCTTCTAAATTTGATTTCAAACAATCCTTATGTTTAAAAAGATTTAAAATATACAGTACATGTATAATTGCGTTCTCTTATATTCCTGATAAGAGAGAACTTCCAATTTTAATAAGGTATCAAAGAATCAAATATTACAAAAAGAGAATATGATTTTACCCATCTGATGAAAAGGAGGATTTTGCACCGATTGCTTCTCAAACCTTCTCTTTGACTCTCACGTACTGGTGCTCTGTGCCAGGGGACAGACACATTAATATCATGATTTGACTTCTGAACAACACCTGTGCGTCTTGATGCCCGTTAAGTCAGCACGTTAGGCAGCGGGGGTGTTTTTCAAAGCCATGCCTGCCCCAGAGGGATAGAGAGAACTCTACTAGACACAAAATAAACTACAAAAGAACACGAATGTATCCCACTAAACCCCAACTAAAGCTATCTCCAACTCGACTTGCCCTAAGCCCCATCTCCAAAGGGCTTGCGGCCATTCTGCAAGGGAAAATTCGAACTTTCTAACCTGGAAACTTTCAAACATACACACAAGTAGACAGAATAGTGCAATCAATTCCCTATAGTCTCGGTAGGTCAGCCAAAGCAGACCTTCTGGGATGCCCCGTGAGCTAATTTGCTCAGTCAACTTAAATGGCACACTGTGGTGGGGCACTAAGGCCCAGCGCCTGTCAATCTTTGTTCGGTAGATCACCCATTTCGGACACGAATGCCTGACTCCGAGAGAGGGAAAATACCCAGGTTCCAAAGCAGGCCATATAAATCTTAGTTTTGTCATTCATTTCCTGAAACATTGTCACCTGCAATATTGAGAAATTTCACTGTGTGTGAGTAGAGGTGAGTAAGAAAGTCATTCACTGTATGAAAAGTTCTGTAGAGAACTTCTCTCTACCAAATGCCCAGACTCTTGTCAACCACCAGCAGGTGGGCCCAGAGGCCAGACCCTGCAGCTATGGATGAACCAGCGTGTGCCGCTAAGGTGAGAACAGAAAGAAGCAAGGCCTCGGATGACCATATGGCTACCTAAGGCCCCAGCTACTCATCTAACAGAAAAACCTCCAGGTCATCTTACCTCACGTCTCTCCCCAAGTCCTGGCTTCTGCCAAATTCTGACCGTTTTTCCTTCACGTTTCTCAATCTGCCCTACTCCTCTCCCTGTTCTTTTGCAGAGGCAGGGTTGTTCAAAGAAAATGTGTAATATGGTTAAAACAAATAGCCAGACATGTTGGGATGAGCATTGGGTGTTGTATGGAAACCAATTTGACAATAAATTTCACATTAAAAAACAACACAAAACAAATAGCCAGACAGACTCAGAAAAGCCTCAGAACAGTCAGAGCCTGGAGAGGGAGGAGAGAGGAAGAGGAAGACAGTGTGAATCTTGCCTTGGATTGTGGGAACAGCAGGTGCTAAGGATGGGGAGAACTGAGCTGGTGGATGGATGGCTATGATCTCCATTGGCTTGTCTGCACCAGGACCATGTGACTGGCAGGGAAACGGAAAGTGTCAGAGACTCAAATTCCCTGCTCTGTCCATAACCACGGTTCACATCTGTTACAGTCAAGACAGAGTCTTCGCCTCTTCCCTGCCGGGCCTTATGCTGGGTTTCCTGGGGGTATCACCAGGAGCCTACCAAACACTTCCAGGTCCTTTATGGAGCACCCCGGATAACCTTGCTACCCTGGAGTCTACCCAGACCTGTCTCCTTCCCTCACAAACCTAGCTCCCCGGCATCACTCTCCCATCTCAGAACATTTCTCCAAATTTACCTTTTTTTTTTTTTTTTTGAGAGAGAGAGAGAGAGAGAGCACGTGCATGTGCACACGTGAGCAAAGGCTACAGGCAGAGGGAGAGAGACAGAATACTAAGCAGGCTCCACACCCAGTGAGGAGGCCGACTTGGGGCTCAATCCCATGACCATGACCCTGGGATCATGAATGGAGCCAAAACCAAGACTCTGAAGCTTATCCAACTAAACCACCCAGGCACCCCCAAAGTTTCCCTTCCTGACCAAAACTTGACTGCCCAGCCCAACTCCCCACATCTCCTGCCATCCGTCATCAATCTCAAATTCACGCAGGAAGTCTTTTGCCCACAGATTGAACTAGGACATTCTGTTGCTCTGACATTGTCACTTGCCCAAAGAAAGTGCCTTCCCCTAGCCTGGTATGACACCTCCCACACACGGGCCATTAGCATTCTCAAAGAGCAACACAAAGAAGTGGCTTTGCCGTTTCACAGCAGAAAGTGGAAGATCAGATCCATGAAGTCTGTCCCAATATGAGATTAAATATGGAAATAACCTTGACATTCAGAAACAGAGTTTTTGCCCAAAACTTGGCTTTGAAAGACAGCTGAGCCACTGAGGGGGTCACAAAGACTCAGCAGGACTGAAGACAGGTATTTGTTAGTTTTCAATCAGCATTTGGAAATTGTGGCACTATACAATTTTCTCTAGTATTTTTTCTTATAACAGTAACACTGCAGTAAAATTATGATAGAAAATTGAAAAATGTGAAATAGCTTATAAAAGAAAACGAAACCAGCTCTGATCCCACGAAATGGAAATAACTGCTATTACTGTTTTAGTGTATTGCCTGCATGTGTTTTTCTACTCATACGTAATACATTATTACAGCTTATTTACATACATATAGCACGAATTCCTTATTAACATAAATAGCTTGAATTATATCTTATGAGTATATTCTGCATCCCTGAGAATGCTAAAGAACAGTGTTACATGTCATTATGTAAATACTTAACTTTTTAAATGAGTTCATTGATACCTGACTACTCCTATAGAAAGTTTATGGCATTCTCAGATCAACAGAGCAGTGATCTACAGAGTATGGCTAAGCAGCTGTATGACCTTGGGCAAGTTTCTTAAATCTTTGTGCCTCAGTTTCCTCCATTTAAAATGAGGATATTAGGGGCGCCTGGGTGGCTCAGTCGGCTAAGCATCCGACTCTTGATTTTGGCTCAGGCCATGATCTCACGGTTCGTGAGATTGAGCCCCGCCCTGGACTCTACACGGACAGCACAGAACCTGCTTGGGATTTTCTCTTACTCCCTCTCAATCTCCCTCTCTCTCTGCCCCTCCCCCACCCATGCTCGCTCTCTCAAAATAAATAAATAAACTTAAAAAATATAAAACAAAATGAGGATAATAATAGTTTCTACTTTGAAAACCTCATGCAGCCATTAAAGGGGAAATAGTGTGTTAAGTGCTTAGACTAGTGTCTGACATGCAGTATTAAATACAGCTGAATTCTCCTTCATCATCTCTTTATTACTCCAATACTTCTTAAGGAGCGAGTACATTTATAAGAAATCACATAACTATTCAAAGTTTAGTAAGAGTTATGGTTGACCAGCGCCTTATTCGAGGTTTGAGTGACTTGGAAGCTGAACAGCAAACATTTCCCAAAGGCCAGATAGTGTAAGTGGTGAGAGATGAGTTTTGGATGAAGACAAATAAAGGTTTAATCCTTGATAATTGTGATCAGGATTGCTGCAATTAGTACAAAGGGCCAGTAATGGTTCTCAGAGCTTTGTTTATATTAGCTCATTTAAGCCTCACAACAGCCTGAAGATACGGGTATCATTATTAGCAGGACACTGAAGCATGTGAGGTTATGAAATTTACAGCCAGGCCACAGGCTAATAAAAGGCACAGCGAGGATCTGAACTCAGATGACCTTAGTCTAGAGCCTCTGCTTTGAAACACCGCTACAGTAGTCCCTCCTTAGCCATAAGGGGTCGTTTCCAAGGCCCCCAGGATGCCTGAAACCACGGACGGTACTGAACCCTCTATGTACCACATTTTTTCCCCTAAACATAACAACCTGGGATAAAGTCTAATTTCTAAATTAGGCGCAGTAAGAGATTAACAACAACAATAATAAAATAAAACAATTATAACAACATACTGTAATAAAAGGTACCTGAATGTGGTCTCTCTCTCTCTCTCTCTCTCTCAAAATCTTATTGTACAGTTGACCCTTGAAAAACATAGGTTTAGGGGCGCCTGGATGGCTCAGTCGGTAAAGCGATTGACTTCAGGTCATGATTTCAAGTTTGTGAGTTCAAGCCCCAGTTCCGGCTCAGTGCTGACAGCTTGGAGCCTAGAGCCTGCTTCGGATTCTTTGTTTCCCTCTGTCTCTGCCCCTGCCCTGCTCGCACTCTGTGTGTATGTGTCTGTCTCAAGAAGAAATAAACAGAAGAGAGGAAGGAAGGAAAGAAGGAAGGGAGGAAGCCCGGCTGCCCTCGCGGCCCGGGCCGGGGGGGGGCGGCCGGGCGGGCGGGGGCGGGGGCGGGAAACACAGGTTTGAACTTACAGGGTCAAACTTCTACGCGGGTTTTATTTTTTATTATTACAGTATAATACTGTCCATGTACTCTCTCTTCCTTACGACTTAACATTTCCTTTCTCTAGCTTGCTTGCTTATAAAATACAGTATGTAATACATATACAAAACATGTGTTCACCGACTGTGTTCTCGGTAAGGCTTCCGGTCAACAGCAGTCTATTAGGAGTTATATTGGGGGAGGTCAAAAGTTACAGGTGGATTTTTTACTGCGCTGTTCGGCACCTCTGACCCCCGTGTTGTTCAAGGTCGTCTGGACTCACCTTTCTTCTTGCGACAACGCGAGATGATACAGCGCTGGCCAGAGGGATGAGTGAGGAGAATGACGTCACAGCGTGACTTAGCGCCCGACTATCATCTACGTTCTGACGCTGCGTCAGAGGCGTCAGAGACGTCAGAGGCCGATCACCGGCTTCCGGCTGCGGTCGTCCAGGTAACCGAGACCACCGAAAGCGCGGAACTGAAGGTCAAGGGAGGCTACTGTATATTGTTCCGCCTTTGAAGAAGTTATTTAACATCAGCGAGTCTCTTGTTAACTAGCTTGTGCCCTTTTCCTCGTGGATTTGAAGAAACAGTATGTTCTTGACATAAGCCCTCGGCCAATTATATGTATTGCAAGTATCTTTTCTGATTCTTTAAAAGCTTCCCTTTTGACCAACATAATGGAGTCTTTGTATGAACAGAAGTTCTTAATTTTTTTAAAAAAAGATTGTATGTTTTTATTCCTTTTTGAGTAAACTCTACACCCAAGGTGGGGCTCGAACTAACGACTTGGCAATCAAGAGTCACATGTTCTACCCTCTGAGCCAGACAGGTGCCCCTAGAAGTTCTTAATTTTTTTTTTTAACATTTATTTATTTTTGAGACAGAGAGAGACAGAGCATGAATGGGGGGAGGGCCAGAGAGAGAGGGAGACACAGAATCCGAAGCAGGCTCCAGGCTTTGAGCTGTCAGCACAGAGCCTGATGCGGGGCTCGAACTCACGGACCGTGAGATCGTGACCTGAGCGAAGTTGGACACTCAACCGACTGAGCCACCCAGGCGCCCCTAGAAGTTCTTAATTTTAATGTAAATCCAAAACTTCAATATTTTCCCATATACTTAGTGACTTTTGTGCCTGTCTTTTCTTCTAGCATTGTGGCTTTCCTTTCCCTACAATGTCCTTGGAACTGCCTTTTTAAATATGGTGTGAGGTATGAATCAAGACACATTTTATTCCCATATGGATATCCAATTGACACAACACCATTTGTATTGAAAAATTGTGTTTCTTTCACTGCTCTCAGGGTCCTTATATATGTGAGTTTACTCCTGAATATTCTATTCTTTTCTACTACTCTATTGATTCACCTTGTACCAACATTATAGTAATTGTGATTTTAGAATAAATTTGCCCGTTTATACACTACTGCTGACCCTTTGCATTTCCATGTAAGTTTAGAATCAGCTTGACAATTTCCACAACATGGCCTGCTGGGATTTTGATTGGAATTGCACTGAACCTATAAATTAATTTGGGAAGAATTACAATTTTACAAAATTGTCTCTTTATTCTCTCTTCCCAACCACAAACATGGTAATTCCTTCCATTTAGTTCAATATTCTTAGTTTCTTTTAATGATATCATATAGTTTTTACAAAGCAATTAAAAAAAAAACACATCTAACGGGTTTGTTCCTAGGCATCTGTGGTTTTGAGTTATTATTGTAAATGGTATTATTTTAAGTTTCATTGTACCTCCAATACAATGTTGAATAGGAGTAGAAAAATCAGTATCAGGCATTCTTGTCTCCTTCCCAACCATAGGCAGGAAGCCTATATTTTACCATTAAGTATGTTAGCTCTAGGTTGCAGGCACTAATTTTTATGTTCTTCTCCTCCACTAATTTCCCTTCTTGTCCATCCCTTCTCCATCTTCTGTAAAAACTTCTCAACTTCTCTTGCCTGCCTCTCTCACCTCTTATCCTCTCTTTGTCTTTGTGGGTTTCTGTATTTTTATTTCTTTAATTTTAGTGAGGTTCCAAGAAGGAATCAAGATAAACATGTGTTGAACTTGTCATGACTAATTAGAAGTCCCCTAAGAGTAGACATGAAACAATCCATCTTTTTAAGTTTATTTGTTTTGAGAAAGAGAGAGAGAGCAAGCACACGTGTGAGCAGGGGAGGGGCAAAGACAGAGGGGGCAAGAGAATCCCAAGCAGGCTCCATGCTGCCAGCACAGAGCCCAACATGGGGCTCTATCCCATTATCCCTGAGATCACCACCTGAACCAAAATCAAGAGTCAGAGGCTTAACCGACTGAGCCACCCAGGTGCCCTGAAACAACCCCCCCCTTTTTTTTTTAATTTTTTTTTTTAACGTTTATTTATTTTTGAGACAGAGAGAGACACAGCATGAACAGGGGAGGGGCAGAGAGAGAGGGAGACACAGAATCGGAAGCAGGCTCCAGGCTCCGAGCCATCAGCCCAGAGTCCGACGCGGGGCTCGAATTCATGGACCACGAGATCGTGACCTGAGCTGAAGTCGGACGCCCAACCGACTGAGCCACCCAGGTGCCCCAACAACCCCTTTTTTAAATTAAGGTGTACTTAATACACTGTATGACACTTCTGTTTCCTAAATTGGCAGAGTTTTTTTTACAAGTTTCTTTTTAAATCTTCATGCATTTGAAAAAATGTGGGAAGCAGAAATATATCACATACATCAATTGTAGCTTCCTTAAGTGATAAAATAATAAAGAAATTTTATTTCACCATCATTAGAATCTCACTTTGAGGTGCCAGAAGCCACCTTTATCTCCAATGATTTTTTTTAGTTGTGATTTATTTTTTAAGTACTCTCTACACCCAATATGGGGCTTGAACTCACAATCCCAAGATCAAGAGTTGAATGCTCTATGAACTAAGCCAGCCAGGCACCCCTCAAATGATTTTCTTTATAGGCTAATGTGCTGCTTTTCTGACAAATTCAACTCCCCACTTCCTGGAGGACTCCCTTAGGCATCCCTGAGTAATGACCATTGAGTTTTTGCTTACGTACCTCCTATGCCAAAGAGTTTATCCATGTATAGACACAAATATTTATCTCAATTTCACACTTAAAGGAGGTTCACTTAGTCTTGCATACTGAAAATAATGGAAAAACCAACTAAACAGTGGCTTAAATAAAGCAGGGGTTTTATTATTGTCATAGAAGAAGGAGTCCAGGAGTGGTCATCCTCCTGGACTGGTCTGGCAGCTCCCTGGGGCTACCAGTAACCTGCCCTATTTCTTGCTGTCTGTTCCTTCATTTTCAGGCCAAGCATGGCCTTTAGCACCACGTTTATAAGAAGTGTCCTCCACCTCCAGAAAAGGTGAAAGGAAAGTGCAAAAGGCGTGGCTGTTGAGTCAACCCCTTTATAAGGAGCATCCCCAAAAGCCTCCCCAGGCAGCCTGCTCTTACATCTCATTAGACAGACCGTTTGACCTTAACCACAAAGACTGAGGTCTATATTTTAGCAGGCCACCCTGAACCAAGGTGAGGTTGAGTTAGTAAAACGGAAGGATAATCGATACTGGGTCAGCAGCAAACAACAGAGTCTGTTACAAGACTTTGCCTGTTTTCCCCTATTGATTCCTTTCCCCCATGAGAGAAGAGCAGTCAGAGCCTGTGACAATAGCTCAAAACTCCAGGGACCAGCTCTGAGCCATCTGGGAAGTGATGGCCATTAAGACGTGAAGTCAAGAACAGAGGAATCTCTGAGAATCTACAGAGAAAGCACAGTGGGTTCCTACTTCCCTGAGGAAAGGAAGCTTAACAAAGTCCCCCTGGATGACCTCCAGCCAATCTGGTGGAGCTAGGAGGCTGGCAGAGGGAGAGAGCAAGTTGAAGACCAAAATAGAAACAGCTGTTGGCTGCGTTTTCCGGCCCTAAGGGAATCGCTTGTGTACATGTTCCGTGAAACAATTCCGTTTGATCCATACACACGTAAAAATCATTGCCTCCTTCACTTTTCAAGTGCTTGGAGTTACTCCTTTCTTATTTAAGCCTTACATTCACCAAGGCTACACACGGCCATCAGCCTGAACTTGTAGAACTACCAACCCGGTACCCACAGGCCATATAATGCTTACTTACCACTCATTACTCTAGAAGTTTCTTTTTTGTGTGGCCTACCACAGACTTCGATGTCGTGCCAGGCCCCAGGCTTAAGTTCACTGCTTGCTATCATTTGTCCTCCTAATAACCTTAACGTTAATGCAGCTTTTAAGATGAGAAAACTGGGGCTCCAGAGGGAGCAGTTCCAAGGCTCAGAGCCACATCTGACAGACTGATTCTAAAACCAGGTACATGGAACAAAAGCCTTCTCCTCGTTTCCTTGAAGCCAGAAAGAAGCTAGTCTAATGCCTTGGTTTATAGAGGAAAAAATACACACACAGCCCAGAGGAGTCAAGGACCTGGCCCAGAGTGGCAACTGTAGCGGGCACAGTGAATGTCCGAACCCAGTCAACTCACCTCTTGACACAAAATGAGAGTCTGGCGCTACCTGGTGCTTTTAATGTTTGGTGGGCTTAATTCTCCTTTTTGCCAGAGAGGGACATCGTTTTCAAAGCTGAATGTTCCTTCAAAAAAATTTTTTTTCAACGTTTATTTATTTTTGGGACAGAGAGAGACAGAGCATGAACGGGCGAGGGGCAGAGAGAGAGGGAGACACAGAATCGGAAACAGGCTCCAGGCTCCGAGCCATCAGCCCAGAGCCCGACGCGGGGCTCGAACTCACGGACCGCGAGATCGTGACCTGGCTGAAGTCGGACGCTTAACCGACTCTGAATGTTCCTTCAAGACACTTCATTAACCACATTAGGGTTTTTACTTTATGGACTAACAGAACACATAGTTTAAAAACATATCACATCCTGAATGTAAACAGCTAGGGGACCCTACTGGGAACCAGCTCTAAACACATTTAACTTTATGATTTTGCTGAAAACCAAAAACAAAGCAAATTGTCTTTAAATTTACTGAAATAACCCTTTTTTCCCCTTCATCTCAGAGGAACCGGTTAGGAGCTCCACAGCTTGATACCCTAGTCATCATCCGTTCCTTGGAGAGGTCCTCCCTGACCTGCCTTTCTAAAGGAAATTCCTCATTACAGCACATTTGGGATTCTGCTCCTGGCCACAGCAGATTAACTTGCTAGTAGACCAGCTCTCCTACAGTGAACAACTATAACACTACACAAAAGCACATGGAATTACGGTTTCCAGAAGTTGGGCAAAAGGCAGCACAAGTCTGTGATCCCTAAGAGAGGTGTCCCATGATACCCTTTCTGCGGGCCCTTTTTAGACTATGTCACAAGGAGGAAGCCAAACGGAGAACAGTGGTCTTGCTGAGCTGAGGAGAAAGAAGTTGGAAGTTTGGACTAGTAAGACAGTTGGAAAGTGGAGGGCAAGGTATATAGAGAAGGGAGTTATGCAGGGAGATTTCCAGATATCTGCGGGCGGTGGGGGGGGGGGTGCCCTTGAGTCTTTGTCTAAATATCAGGCTACTCATCTTAGGACAAGACACCATGAGGCTGATCCAAGATGCTGCAGGACTGAGCAAGTACTGCAGCCTACATAGGACTGGGACATGTTCAAAGACTGGCCAGTCAGAGTGGAGAAATGTCATTGGCCCTGGGTACTCAATAGAGACCCCAGAGAGGCTATTCTAGACCTACACTGACACAGCTCTAAAACAGCCCTTGAACATATCAAGATGATCTACAAATTCACCACGAGCCAGAGCAAAATTCCACACTGTATTAAAGAAGCAACAGAGTCTAAACACTCAACTATGTAGCACCCATAGCTAGCTTACGATCAGTAATTTCCAGACATGTGAAGAAGCCGTAAGATATGATCCACAACCAGGAGGAAAACAGCTAATTGAAAGACCTAGAAATGACAAGAGATGATGCAATTAGCAGAGAAAGACTTACAGATCTTTTAAACAGCTCTATTTTGTAATGGGCAAAATATTTGAATGGACACCTCACCAAAGAAGATATACTGACATTAGCATATTAACACAGTAGTCATTAGAGAAATGCAACCACAAACCACAGCGAGATTCCACTACACGCCTATTAGAATGGTTAAAATTTAAAAAGACCATGTCAAGTGCTGGCAAGGAACCGGGACTCTTACACTCTTTTGGTGGGAGTAAAGACTGGTACAGACACTTTGGAATACAGTTTGAAAACATATTTAAAAAATAAACATACACCTACCATATGATCCAGCCATTCTACTCCTAGGTAATTATCTAAGAGAAAAGGAAGTATACGTTCACATGTTCAAAGACTTACATACGGATGTCGATAGCAGCTTTATTTATAACAATTCCAAACTGGAAACAACGCAAATGTTCATTAAAAGATGGGTAAATAAACAAATTGTGGCATAGGTCATGTCAAGATCCCTGTAAGGTTTTAAGATGTTACTCTGATTGCAAGCTAACCAGGGATCTTCATAGATCCAGACAGAAGACTTCTGAGCCACAGGCAAAAGACTGTTGAATACGCGCGGCAGTAATGTAGCTACAGTGACATAACCACCTCCTTTCTCTGAGCTGCAGTCCCACTGGGTGATCTGAAGAGTGTCAGGTGTTGCCATCACACTCAGTGTGTGTGTGTGTGTGTGTGTGTGTGTGTGTGCGTGTGTGTATGTGTGTGGAGGGGGGTGTTGTAGCAGAAGAAACATTGAGATTTGGAAGCCCTGACTTTATACAGGAGCTATTGGTAAACCAGTCCATTTTCTCCTCTGGAAAGAAGTCCTCTACCAGAATTTCTGTGAAGCAAATGAAGTCAACTTTTACTGGCAACTGCCATGAAGTGTTTAAGTCTTCTTTTGCTGCATAATCACCACAAACTTAGCATCTTTAAAAAAAAAAAAAAAAAAGCAGGGGAGCTCGATCCCATGAACCATGAGATCCTGACCGAAGCTGAAATCAAGAGTCGATGCTTAACCAGCTGAGCCACCCAGGCACTTTATAACCCATTTATGTTTGATTCGGATTTCGTTTACAGTGCTGTCACTTTTGGTTTCTTTATCACAATTTCATCTTTATTGGTCAATTCCCTCTTATGATTATCCATTTTTGTAAGAGGTCATGTGGTTTTATCACTGGGAGACAAAGAGGCAACAGAATGACACGCATTGCTGTCTGCGTACGAACTGAATAACCAATGTGCGTTGACCACCTGACCCACTGACAGACTTTGAAAGGAGTAACATGACTGGTCAGTGCTCATGATGTGCATCTTGTATTTACATAGTGACCTGGGGACTGAGGAACTACCTGTGAAGTTCGTCCTTCATGAAATTACTGTCGATTCAACAGCCTGCAAAAGATTTGTCTGAATTCAGGCTCAGTCAGTCTTTTACCTAGACGATTGCCATCCATGCGTCTCAAACCCGTCCGGGTTAATGATAACTGTCCCCAAAAGGCTTACTTCAAGTATTACGACTGTGAAATCTCCCCCAATTTCTTTCCACCTTGTCAGAAGTTATCAGTTTCCCTCTGGGCTCCCACAGAGCTTGGGATATATATTAGTTATATCACATATATCATGAGAGCCCAGTGATCTGTCTATATCTCTGTCATTTGCTGCAATGTCGGTAGCACGTGGTAAGAACCCAGTAAATCTTTGTTAAAGGGACAAACAGAAGAATTACACAGAATACTTAGGTAATAAGAAATAGTATTCTCAGTTCCAGAAATGTGAATGTGGAGATCTAAATGACAGAATATAGTTTAATGCTATTTTATGCCTTTTCAAGAGATCACTTAAAAGTAGGAAGAAAATCAGCACCCAACTCTTGGTTTCAGCTCAGGTCATGACCTCACAGTTCATGAGTTCGAGCCCTGCATCGGACTCTGCACTGGTAAGTGTGGAGCCTGCTTGGGATTCTCTCTCTGTCTCCCCCTCTTCCTCCGCCCCTCCCCATTCACTCTATTTCTCTCAATAAATAAATAAATCAGAAGTAGGCAGAAAATCAAAGGGTCTGGGAAGCTAAAGGATTATAAACTCTAAAGAAAGGCATCCCCCTGGGGCGCCTGGGTGGCGCAGTCAGTTAAGCGTCCGACTTCAGCCGGGTCACGATCTCGCGGTCCGTGAGTTCGAGCCCCGCGTCGGGCTCTGGGCTGATGGCTCAGAGCCTGGAGCCTGTTTCCGATTCTGTGTCTCCCTCTCTCTGACCCTCCCCCGTTCATGCTCTGTCTCTCTCTGTCCCAAAAATAAATAAACGTTGAAAAAAAAAATTAAAAAAAAAAAAAAGAATGGCATCCCCCTGAATTTCAAAAGCCAGTGAAAAGTCTCATTCTGTGTCTGATTAGTACAGACTCCACCGCCCCAAGAACTAACCAAAGACAAATTATCCTAATACAGGCAGAAGAGCCAAGATAAATAGCAGCCTGCAGGCCCCCTTAAAAAGCCAAACCTTTCAAACTGGAGAGTAATCTACTTTAAAAATGTCTTGGGTAATAACCATAACATAAAGTTTGATGTCTGTTATTACTTCACAATGTATGCAATATGCTTTCCTCTGCTGCCATCCTGTCAAAAGACATTCCAGAATGGATCTTCTTTGGGGACTTGACAGACACATCACAAGTTGCCAGAGAAGGAAGGAGGTGACACTTTTGTCATCACAGACCAAGTATGAAACCAGAACAACTGCCAGTGTGCAAATCAGGGTGGTTTGGGAAGGATTCTTCCCCTGAGGGACAAGCTTTTAAAAAGACACCAAGATGATAAATAGTTATTTTTATTGAAATGCACTCCCCCTTGCCCCCCAACAGCACATATTAAATTCCAATATCCTTGCTTAAACTGCGCCCTCCTGCAGCCAGGCTGTTGCCAGCACTGGATTCTGTGATCCACAGATAGATCCTGGCAAATTCACTTCCAACTCCCTCCCCCACTGCCCCTGGTGACAGTGAGGATGAGGATAAGAATGCCTGACCCTTGTGAGGTGTTTCAGGCCTTTGTATACCTGGCCCTCCTGGGGGAGTCTTTCTTTGACACTGGTTATGGCAGAAACCTACAAGAGCAGCAACATAACAGGGGGATCCACTGACTTTATCCTGAGCCATTTATCTATCTGTCTTCCAAGGTGTCAGCAACCCTGAAACAATGAGTCAAACCATCTTGACAGGCTTAGGCCATTTAGACCATCTACTCTAAAAAGAAACAGAAGAAATTAAAAGCCTTTGAAAACATGTTAGTTAAAGGAAGTGCCATTGTTTACGTGGCAGTAGCTGGCAAAAATAGTCTTCTTGGCAAATTTTCAGGAATTTTCTGCTTAAGCTTTTAGAAGCAAGTTTCTACTCCTTCTTATCCATACTGCGATTCTAATTATTCAAACTGAAAAGCACTGTGCAATAAAGGATGACAACTCTGAACAAAGTGCCATTTTGAAAATGATCTAAATTTTCAGGTAGTTCAAAGTCTCTGGAGTTTTCCAAGTAAGACGTGTTACTGTTTCTTGCATAGCAACCACCCAATTCTGTTTTCTTAGTCCTTAGAATATGGATCTAACAAAGCCGAGGTTTGGGGTTTCCCTCCCAAGTAAGGAAGCTGCCATCAGAAGGAAAAAGAAAAAAGGTCTTCATAGATAGCAACCTCACCCTGATTCCCCCAAAGCAATTCAACATGTTTGTCCTTTGGATAAAGTAGATGAGCACCATCATGTCTCCATGTGAAATGCAGCACAGACATGGTAAGGCTATAAAATGGCGGCCACAAGCAAAGACTATGGAAAATTCAAGCACGACACAGACTCAGGCAAGCCAGTGATGGGGCGTTGTGGAGGCTGCTGGTGACTTTGGTGAGTCGCTACCATGAGCCTTCTACGTCATTCTCCCCAGAGCTCTCCCAAGCAGTAACATGATTCTGATTGGGACAGGAAGCGGGCAGTAAGAAGCATTGGTGGAAGATCTCTTCCATGTCTCTTTCTTTCTTTCTTTCTTTCTTTCTTTCTTTCTTTCTTTCTTCTTTCTTTTCTTTTTTTTAAGTTTATTTATTTTGAGAGACAGAGAGCACACGCATACAGATGGGAGATGGGCAGAAAGAAGGGGAGAGAGAGAATCCCAATCAGGCTCTGAGCTGTCAGTGCAGAGCCCAACACGGGGCCCGATCTCACGAACTCTGAGATCATGACTTGAACTGAAATTAAGAGTTGGAAGCTTAACCACCCAGGCACCCCAGATTTGTTCCATGTTTCTGATGGCTTTATACCGCTTTTCATTTTTGCTGCCTTCCTGGGTAAACCGATCCAGAGAACACCTTCGATCCTTCCCTCTTTTTTTCTTTTTTTTAATCTTACTCCTGCTAGCTTTTCTGTCCACCTGCAAAGCCTGAGAATGGGATTGTGAAGTCAGTATTGGATTTTAACCAACTTGGGTTCCTTCACCCAACCTCAGAGCTGACACACAAGGACTCAAGGAAAGCTTTTTGTAGGGAGATCCAGGGGTGCTGGGGTGAATGGAAGAATGGTTGGGCAGACAGATGCATGAAAGGAAGAAAAACTTTTCTTTCTTGAAGGAAAGAGTTTTTGCTCTGTTGACAGTCAGGTGAACCGTCTCAATCTGAAAAAGCTGAATTTGCTGAATAAGAGAATAGGGTATTCAGTACTGGTGACTGCTACAGCCCAGGATCTATTCAGGAGCAAGGCCAGAACCTCAAATTGCCAATCAGAAAAGCAACAGTAACAGCTGGGAGCTGGGGTCACCAGGAATGAGGAGAGCAGACAGTTCTCTGCAGGAGGCACTGACTAGCCATTGACAGCGCTGCATCTAACGCAGCGACAGGGGTCACGCGCATCTTCAGTTCTCATCAAAGCTTCACCTCACTAGGCCAAACTGGTAATGCCATCCAGGCCCCACCAGCTCTGTCCACCTCGTGGAGGAGCAGGTCCCCCAGGTAAAACAAGGAAACCGGTAAAACTCTGGCCACACCAGTTCTCCATTCCAGGGGATGGCTAACAGGCCCTCACCTCATGATACTCCCATCTTAGACCCCGGTGAGTTTGGTCAGGCTCTGAGGCCCCGGAAGCATTAAGAACAGCAGCTCCAACCATCGGACTGACATGAGATAGGATCTCATAAACCGGAGTGTCAGTTAACATTACACAAAATTCGTGGCTTAACAAAGGAAACATCACTTGAAGGCTTCACTCTAAGGTTCGAGGAATGTTCTTGTGATGGTGCCAGGCCCTGTCACGGGGCCTGTGGTGGCATGTCTAGTTCACGCCAAATCTGGATCAAGACTGAGAGGATTTGTGTGCAGGGCTCCTGTGGGAAAGTTCCCTCCTGCATTCTGGATTAGGTCATGGATGCCGTGGTGTTAAGGAGGGTGAAGGCTCTTCTCAAATAAGCCCAAGGGCAAGGGTTTGAAAGACAACCAGATTTATGACAAGCTTTCAACTTTCTGGTTTCAACTGAATCCAGATGCATAAACACCAAAAATATTGAAGGGAAATGGAAAGTCTAAGGAGCTCTTTACTTCCAGAAAAATATGGCTGAAATATTCCAGAAAAAAATCATCAGCAATCTTGACATTAAAGGGTGCTTAACTCCACCCCTAAGTTTACGTGCTGATATCTTTATATCCACATTTTAGGGTGAACTATGGTACTCAAACTCGTGATCTAGAAAACTTTATGAATTAGCCATGCAAGTGCTGTGATTCAGTCTGATTCTGTAAAGCTAAATTCCCCATATATATTCATTTCCTAGGGGTGCCATAACAAATTATCACCAACTGGGTGGCTTAAAACAATGAAAATTTATTCTCTCAGAGTTCTGGAGCCCGGAAGTTGTAAATCAAGGTTGCTGGGGGAAACCCTCCTTCTGAAGGCCTGAAGGGAAGATCCTTCCTGGCGTCTCCCAGCTTCTGGTGGCCCCTGGCCTTTCTTGCCTTGTGGCTGCATCACTGCCTCTGTCTTCACGTCATTTCTTCTCTCACAAGGACATTTGCTATTGGATTTATGCCCCCCACCCCCCCGCCCCGTCCCCGGATAATCCAGAGTGATTTCATCTCAAAACCCTTAATTATATCTGCAATGACCATCTTCCTAAATAAGGTCACATTCACAGGGTTAGGGTGTGGACATATCTTTCCAGCGGCCACAATTTGACCCACTACACTAAGCACACTCTGGACTTTCAGGTCTTTACAAAACTTCAAGTGCTTGAAAACAACAAATATTCCCTTTCTTATTTTAATGCTAATGAAATAAAAGTGAGGAAACTTTGCTCCTTTTGCTTTATATACCACTTGGAAGACAGCTGGCATTTGCCTCAAATGTGAAGGATCCGGTGTAAGCGTGTCACATGCCTATTACAGACGTGTAGGCAACTTCAAAAGTATGTTTTCTTAATCGTGCTGTTTACCCTGGATTATGTACACACAACTGCAGAGTCTAGTTTTCATGTCACCTGCTTGGGTACAGTGACTGTGCTTTCAGAAGCAAAAATCTACAAATGCTCGTATGCAGACTCTGGGATATAATGTTTCGGCAGCAACCGTCTGTTGAAAATGTAAAAGCAAAGCCAGTTATACTAGTCGTGGGATCTTTATAAATCACCCTGGGCTTCAGTTTTCTCATGTGTAAAATGGTATAATAATACCTACTTCACAGGGTTGTTACGAGGATTAAATAGTTCAGTATGTGTAAGCCATTTAAACAGGGCCTGGCACTTTGTAAGTTTTACCATAATTTTTTAAAAAGCCATAAATAGAAATTGCACTAAACATTGAAGAGATACTTGTACAAACACATTCAAGGCATGCACGTCAATTAACGCTCTTGGATGCAAGTCACAGGAGATCGAGACAAAATTATGTTGGAAATGAATGGGAAGGGTTCCAAGATGGTTGGAACAAAGGGAACTTGGGCAGCAGAGGGCAGAGCCACAGAGATCTGTGAAGAACATCACTGAACTATTGATTTCCAATTGTCCCATTGATTTCCAATCTAGAAAGCATAAGGTAAAAAGAATATACAAAAATCAGCATTTTAAGTGGAGTTTTGGAATGGTTCTTATCCACTGTCCTTAGAAATCACAGCAAAAATAAGCCTTTTTTTTGTCAGATAAGCATGTGATGGAAGGTTACCTACTAGAAGGTATCTAGAGTATCTCAATCCAACCTAACCATCAATAGCTCCTGAACTTTGCATCTTAGAAATTTTCTCTCCTTTCTAGCTTGAAAGTCTTGCAAAGAACTCAGATTGGCCCAGATTGGGTCAGATGTGCACCTCTAAATTTGTCAACTATGGTGAAGGAAAAGTCATAAGAAACCACTTGGCTCCTGCCAGAGATACACGGTTAACAATGGAGGCAGACTTAGTCCCGAGGAGAGAGTGCCAAGCAGACATTGGCACAGCTGAGCACTGTGTACTCACACCATGTCTACACTGAACATCAGAACCGATAGGAACCAATTCGTGAAGAAAACCCATTATTTGTATACACACCGGGTTTGAACATGGTTGAGAGAGAGGAGTGACATGAAAAGAGAGAAAACAGGGCAAGAGAGAAATAAATAAAACAGAAAAACCAAGGAAGGCATAAAACTTTAGTAATCGCCTTCTGTAGGCAAGTCGCAAGAGAGTAAGCCAATATTTGCTCTTCAGGCCCCTTGACCAGCCGGTGTCTAGTGTAGATATAGGAGCTCACCAGGCTCTCCCCTGCAGAGTTGATGCCCCCCTCTGGAGACAGTCCCTCCCCCACCCAACACAGCTGGCACCTTCCTCCCCCTGGGCCAGCTCCTTTCTGGTAAAGGCTATACATTTATGGCATAAAGACTTAGTCCAGATTCTACCAGGGCTGTCTGACGATCTGTGATGGACTGGATGCCATCCATATGGTACTACTGAAGAGTCCCACGTGAAAGACTAAATCATCATAGGCATAATTTATACAGAGGCAAGTAAAGTTGCTAGTACACTTTTTAAGTGTATTTATTTAGAGAGAGAGAGAGAGAGAGAGAGAGAGAGCACGAGCAGAGGAGGGGCAGAAACAGAGAGAGAGAGAGAGAGAGAGAGAGAGAGAGAGAATCCCAAGCAGGCTCTGCACTGCCAGCACAGAGCCCGACACGGGGCTCAAACTCATGAACCTGTGAAATCATGACCTGAGCTGAAAGCCAGAGTCAGCTGCTTAACCGATTGAGCCACCCAGGCACCCCAAATTGCTAGTACATTTTAAAGTTTTCCCACATTAGGGGTTAAAATCTTTTCAGGAAAACAGATTCAATTAAACATGCAACACCCCAAAACAGTGTGACAAACTAAGGTTTTAAGCATCAAAGTATACGACAACATTTCTAAAGTATGCTCGCCAGTTGGAGGGGAGACTTTAAGATAGGTCTGCAGCCAAGCAAGTAGAAGCTGCTGGTATACTGCGATCTTTCTCCCTCCATAATGCGTAAATCAAGTTAAATTCCCTAAGTACTACAATAAATACACCTATTAACTTTGTTTGACCAAGTGCTTCTCAAATATATTTGATCAGGGGGGCGCCTGGGTGGCGCAATCGGTTAAGCGTCCGACTTCAGCCAGGTCACGATCTCGCGGTCCGTGAGTTCGAGCCCCGCGTCGGGCTCTGGGCTGATGGCTCAGAGCCTGGAGCCTGTTTCCGATTCTGTGTCTCCCTCTCTCTCTGCCCCTCCCCCGTTCATGCTCTGTCTCTCTCTGTCCCAAAAATAAATAAACGTTGAAAAAAAATTTTTTTTTTAAAAATATATTTGATCAGGGAACCCTTTTTATTATGACATCTGTATCCTAAGTAAATGATGTTCTAAGGGACATACTTTGAGAAATGCTACATGGCAAATAAATACTGCAGTTTGAGTTGAAAATAGTTGTGATCTGTTTGTGTCTCTAAAGAAATTAGTAAGTGATACATTACTTCTCAAATGCCCTTGGTATAGAATGAGTTATTCTGTACTGTATTAAGTGCAGAAATCTCATCTACCTTTTTTACATACCATGCTGATGCAGAAATGTGAAAATGCTACAACATGTTACCATAGTACTGAAAACACGTACCATAACAATCCCATTTCAAAGCATCTTACAGAGGATGAGAAAATGTCAATATATAAAGAACGACTCTGGAAAGGTGAGAAATTACCAAGTTCTCTCTGGTCTCTTAGAGGAGTCCTTGGAACTGCCCGAAGGAGGGGGGGGGGGGGGGGGGGTCCTCCCCAAATGACTGAGTCAATTTAGCTCACTCTCTTCAGGCCCCTTGACCAGCCGGTGTCTAGTGTAGATATAGGAGCTCACCAGGCTCTCCCCTGCAGAGTTGATGCCCCCCTCTGGAGACAGTCCCTCCCCCACCCAACACAGCTGCCACCTTCCTCCCCCTGGGCCAGCTCCACCAAAAATTACATTTTTCATGGCACAGGTATGTGTCAAAGGTGGAGGAGCAAAGGAGTCCCTAGTCTACTACAAGAAGTGTATAAAAGTAGGGGGTGGGGATGGTGGACATACAGGTTTCTAATATCTGAGTTGGCTGAAATTTGGAATGAGTTTTTCATGAGAAGCAATAGTGTGAGTGATAAATAGGTTATCTAGGTATGCAGTCAAGCTCTATCATTGTTAGGTCATTTTGAGGGAAGTATTATGAAAATATATTACCATTTATAACATTTTCCCAAAAAACAAAAAAGCATTTTTTAAAAAACTTACATCCAAGTTAGCATATAGTGTACCAATGATTTCAGGAGTAGATTCCTTAATGCCCCTGACCCATTTGGCCCAGCCCCCCTCCCACAACCCCTCCAGTAACCCTCTGTTTGTTCTCCATATTCAAGAGTCTCTTATGTTTTGTCCCTCTCCCTGTTTTTATATTATTTTTGCTTCCTTTCCTTCATGTTCCTCTGTTTTGTATCTTAAATTCCTCATATGAGTGAAGTCATATGATATTTGTCTTTCTCTAATTTCACTTACCATAGTACGCTCTAGTTCCATCCACATAATTGCAAATGGCAAGATTTCATTCTTTTTGATTGCTAATACTCCACTGTGTGTGTGTGTGTGTGTGTGTGTATACACACATATACATATATATGTATGTATGTGTGTGTGTGTGTGTGTGTGTGTATATATATATCTACCACATCTTCTTTATCCATTCATCCATCAATGGACATTTGGGCTCTTGCCATACTTCAGCTATTGTTGCTAGTGCTGCTATAAATATTGGGGTGCATGTGCCCCTTCGAAACAGCATACCTGTATCCCTTTTTTAACGTTTTTAATTTTTTGAGGAACCTCCATACTAATTTCTAGAGTGGCTGCCCTAGCTTGCATTCCCACCAACAATGCAAAAGAGATCCTCTTTCTCCGCATCCTCACCAACATCTGTCATTGCCTGAGTTGTTAATGTTAGCCATTCTGACAGGTGTGAGGTGGTATCTCGTGGTTTTGATTTGTATTTCCCCGATGGTGAGTGATGTGGAGCATTTTTTCATGTGTCGGTTGGCCATCTGGATGTCTTCTTTGGAGAAGTGTCTCTTCATGTCTTTTGCCCATTTCTCCACTGGATTATTTGTTTTTTGGGTGTTGAGTTTGATAAGTTCTTTATAGATTTTGGATACTAACCCTTTATCTGGTATGTCGTTTGCAAATATCTTCTCCCATTCTGTTGGTTGCCTTTCAGTTTTGCTGATTGTTTCCTTCGGTGTGCAGAAGCTTTTAATATTGATGAGGTCCCAATAGTTCATTTTTGCTTTTGTTTCCCTTGCCTCCGGAGACGTGTTAAGAAGTTGCTGTGGCCAAGGCCAAAGAGGTTTTTGCCTGCTTTCTCCTCGAGGGTTTTGATCGCTTCCTGTCTTACATTGAGGTCTTTCATCCATTTTTAGTTTATTTTTGTGTGTGTTGTAAGAAGGTGGTCCAGGTTCACTTTTCTGCGTGTTTTCCCAGCACCACTTGCTGAAGAGACTGTCTTGATTCCATTGGCTATTCTGTCCTGCTTTGTCAAAGATTAGTTGGCCATATGTTTGTGGGTCCATTTCTGGGTTCTCTATTCTGTTCCATTGATCTGAGTGTCTGTTTTTGTGCCAAGACATTTGTGTTCTAAATAGTGCATACTAAATATAATAATACAGAGAATTAAAACATTGGTTAATTATGAATGGACTGCAGGTAGCTTCCTAAATCCTTAGAGTATCCTCCAAGGTTTATCCACGGTCCACGTGACATACCATGGCTTTTTTCTTCAGTATTTTCTCAACCTGATATGCTGCCTTTAATTCCTATAGCAATTCCTAATTTAAGCAAATGCTAACTAGGAAATGTCTTAAGTTTGATTTGGAAATCTGGTGTTAATAGTTAGAATGAAAAAGTAAATGACTTAAACAGAAATACATTTAAATAATATTTATTTTTTCTGTTATTCAATGTAAAAATATGCATTTCAAAACGCTAAGATATTTGATAAGATGCACAACAGAAAAGGCCTGTCTAGATATCTGTTCCCCAAAGTCTGAGGGGTCCAGGTAACAGTGCGGCAAGGCGAGCCCACGGCTGCAAGTACACATCACTCTTTTGTCAGCTCACATGGACTCAGGACAACATGAAGACGTGCTTCAAAGAGCAAAATAAAGGCAAATCGCTGAGCACCTTTTACAATGTCATAATAAAATATTCATTAATTCCTCTGTGTGGAAATCTGGGAAAAGATGGAAGGTAAAACTAGGCATAAAAGGAGTTAAATGGTGTTTATAAAGTCGGTTTTCGCTGACTTGTGAAAAAACCGATTAAAAATCCTGAGGCAACGTGAAAGTTCACGGGTTCCGTACCTACCAATACCATCATCCGTTACAGCAGCTGCTTAGTTGTCCAGCAAGATTTTATATCAGACACGGATGCAAGGGGCCTTACACTGAAATCTACGTCTCTTTCTTTCCTTGTACCATAGTGCTGTCACTGGTACGTGAAGTACTATCACGACTTATTACCGCACTTCATTGTAAGCAGAAAGTAAGAAAGTGCGTTTTGCCAAACTGCTTTCTGAATCTTCTAAATTGTATTTGTTCACTCACCGGCCAATTTAAAAAACATAGTAGTTTGTAGGGGGCTTCCTGGTCATTAGTGTGAACTAGTAATGCAGTAATTTAACTCAAAAGGAATTCTTTAAAAGTGGGACTCAGACTAGCAAAGCTTAGCATCAGCCAAAATCTACCGGCACGCCATGGGCTAAAGGCCAAGTCTACAGTGATGCATAAAGGTCACTTTGTGAAAAACCTAAGTAAAAATTACTCTCAAACTATTCTGCCCATTAGAATTAGTTTACAAATGGAAATTTAAATTTAGTGAGAGGACTCTAAGCCTTTGGGCTAGAATCTTCCAACCAGAAAGATAAGCAATTTTAACACTGATTCCTATGATATGGTCAGAAAGTTTAACCACTGACTTAAAGAATTCTGTTGAAACAATATGTGATAAAAGCTATGCGGGTAACAGATACTGAGTCTACAAGTAAAAATTGATCCTTTAAAAATTTTTCCCTGGGCGCCTGGGTGGCGCAGTCGGTTAAGCGTCCGACTTCAGCCAGGTCACGATCTCGCGGTCCGTGAGTTCGAGCCCCGCATCAGGCTCTGGGCTGATGGCTCAGAGCCTGGAGCCTGTTTCCGATTCTGTGTCTCCCACTCTCTCTGCCCCTCCCCCGTTCATGCTCTGTCTCTCTGTCCCAAAAATAAATAAACGTTGAAAAAAAAAAAAAATTAAAAAAAAAAAATTTTTTTTCCCTGAATCAGACACAAACAAGTATTTTCTACCTTTCTATCTACAGAAATTCCAATGGGAATCCAGAAATGGAAAAAAAAAAAAAAAAAAACAAAAGAAAAAAAAAAGGGACGGTCAACCTGCACCTGGCTGGGACACTATGAAAACCCTGAAGAGCACTAAGAAGACAGTGTCGCTACGCTCCGAGGGAAGATGGCAAACGCCTGCCAACACTGTTTCTACTGAAGCTTCGGTAAGGAACAGATCCTGATTCTAGCGTTATCATTCCTTGCAAAACCAGGGCTGAGCGCTGATATTTGTGGTGCAGCCGGGTGACCTGCTCCAAGCTCAGCCAGTGCTGACTGTGGAGGTGAGCAGCACCGCCCCCATGGGAGCACATTCTCGGCCGCATCTAGGGGACGCTGCGCGGTTGCTGATCCGACTGTTCCAGGTGCTCTAAAAGCTCGGTGAGAGGGGCCGACAGCTAAAGGAAGAAACTGAAAATGGAGAAAGTCCGCGATGCCCTTCCACAGACAGAACCACTATTTCACACACACAGAAACTCAAGAAAATGGAAGCTCCTTTATTGCAGATAACCTGTAAACTCAGAATTCGCATGTCTTTTTCTCTGTAGGAGCAGAATATGCTGTATATCAATGTCCGTTTTCTTACTGAATCCTTGATAAGAGTTTAGTGTAAAAGGAGAATGGGAAGCAGGATCCAGATGTTGAATTGATGGCTTGGGCAACATCATATGAGGTGGCTTTTGGGGTTGCCACAGAGTCTGAGTTTCTTTGTCGTGAGCAGGTGGGCCAGGCCATTGAGAAACACCAGAACGATGGTCATGGACATGACAATCACGTAGTGGCTGATGCTACAGAAAGAGAAAAAGAAACATGTTATAGGAAGACACAACACACATGGGAAAGAGCAGGAGAGCTCTCTAAATAACGTTTCTAAATGTATACATAAAATACACAGAATTACAAAAGATACCAGTGATGGTTCTTAAGTTTATCTATATATTTATTTTTAGTACTCTCTACACCCAGCTCATAACCCCGAGAGCAAGAGTCACATGCTCTTTGAACTGAGCCAGTCAGGTACCCCGATGATCTGGAAATAGGTATCAAAACGTTGAAAAGCAAATTTGTCACAGAAGCAGTGATGAGCACAAATATTTTGAGGTATGTCCAATAACTGCAAAGTGTTATGAAAATGTCTGATTGGTATTGGCACTGCCTGTGTCTTTGTCACCAATAGAAACTGAATTTCAAAATCCAGCTTTTAGAAACAAAGACAATTTTCTGCCTCTAATTCTTGCTCCCTCTGAATAATATCCACAGACTCCCCAAGATATCCCCAGGTTTAGTAGTTTGGCATTTTAGAGCACACCATTCTGTGCTTTGATGGAAGTTAGAAGTACTTCAGCAAAACTACCAGCTACCCCCCCCCCCCCCAAAACGTTACCCAAATTCAAATTCAGGGAAGTAAATGTTTCAGTCAAGGAATCTAAACAAAGGAAAAAGGATACATTTCTTTATGAATCTCTAAGTCAAAGCTACTATCTCCCAGATTCTGCTTTTTTAGACCTTTTATCACTTTTTAACACTTTAAATTATTTTAAATACTTTTAATATTTTAAATTTTTTAAAAAGCTTATTTATTTATTTTGAGAAAGAGGGAGAAGAGAGCACGCACGTGAGCGGGCTAAGAGCGTGGAGCCCCACTTGGGGCTCGATCCCACAAACCGTGAGATCATGACCTGAGCCAAAAGCAAGAGTTGGACCCTTAGCTGACTGAGCCGCCCAGGTGCTCCTAAATTACTTTAAAACAAATACGTATTAAATATGACTTGGTTTCTTAACAAGGTAAGTTTCATGACACCAGTAGATAGGTGACTATCCGTAAATTTAATGGAAGTCTATTTATAAGAGGTATTTTATAGATCACTTAGCTCCTTCGAGTGGCCTGAAATCACAAACTTTGGGCCCATTTAAGCTAACATTATTGGCAGGAAACAGTCGTGAAGCTCATCACCTTCATGCAATTGAGCCATAAGGCATTCAGCTTGTGATATTTTCCATCAATCAGGTCTTGGTATCATCTCAGCACACCAGAGTTAAAGCAGCATTCAATTTCAACTGTAAATGAGTTTGGCTGTTCCCAGTCTCTCACCTTGACTATTCTGACATCATTTAAATCAGCAATTCTCAAGGTGTACATGTGTGATTGGTAGAGGGACAGGGTGTCTGTGTGGAGGGGCATATAGAATCACCAGGAAGGCCTATTCAGCCTGTACAAGGGGTGATAGATAAAAGGTTGATTGTGCTTTTCAATCAGGGTAAGGGGCAACGGAAGCAGTTCAAATCTGTCGGATGTACTGGAGAAGACAAGTTTGAGAATCACTGATTTTTAATGAAGCTTAGTATTCATTATAAGAGTAAAGATATTTTATCACACTTATTAGTGATATTTCGGAGGATATTAAAATAGTATCGAACACAATGAGAAGTTATCATTATATCTAAAGAGAAATGACACTTGAGTTGCCATCTGTATTTTTGTTCAATTTTTTAATGTTTTTATTTATTTTTGAAAGAGAGAGAGACACACACACACAGAGTTCAAGCTGGGGAGGGGCAGAGAGAGAGGCGGAGACACAGAATCAGAAGCAAGCTCCAGGCTCTGAGCTGTCAGCACAGAGCCCGATGTGGGGCTTGAACTCACGAACCGTGAGTTCATGACCTTAGCAGAAGTTGGGCGTTTAACCGACTGAGCCACCCAGGCGCCCGTCATCATCTGTATTTTAATAAAGTATAACAACAGTGCATGCAGGAAACAACTCCAAACGAACACCACTATCAAATCAAACCAATCAAACCGATGATCCTGCCTCTATTCACTTCACACCAAACACATTTAGAACATAAATTTAAATATGTTTTTATAGTTATGAAAATGACCTCAAAGGACGTTTTCTCTAGTTTTAAGAAATGCACTTCTTTCAGTACACCATATAAAAGGCAGTACTCTGTTCAGTTTATGACCTGCTATGAATGAAGATACAGTAGAAAAGATCAAAAGAAGAAAATACTACATTGCAGCTCTGTCAGCCCAGCTCAGTTTTATGGCCTGGGCAGAATATTTTTCACATGGCTGTTAAAAGAACACCTGATGCCACAAGGTCCTCCAGAGAACCACAGGCTCAGCTGACTACACTGGCTGGAGTAGATTCCTGTAAGATTCTCAATTTAACTCTGATAAAATCTGCTCAGAAGATGCATTTTGAAACATATTGGCCGATACGCATAAACGCAAATACCGTCTCAGGCCCTAACAATACAATCTTTACTTTTTTTTAAGTTTATTTGAGAGACAGACAGAGAATCGCCAGCAGGTTCCACACTGTAGGTACCGAGCCTAATATGGGGCTCGAACTCACGAACTGCGAGATCACAACCTGAGCCGACATCAAGAGTCAGGCACTTAAACTGAGTGAGCCACTCAGGCATCCCAACACAATCTTTATTTATTTATTTTTATTTGTTTTTAAAAGTTTTAAAAAATTTTATTTATTTTGAGAGTGAGGGAGAGAGAGAGACAGAGAAGGAGAGAGAGAATCCCAAGCAGGCTCCACACCGTAGGTGCGGAACCTGATGCAGGACTCAAACTCACGAACTAAGAGATCATGACTTGAGCCGAAATCCAGAGTCAGACACTTAACCAACTGAGACGCCCAGGCGCCCCTACAATCTTTATTTTTAAAGAAACTATTACTTATTTGTTAACCTGAAACTAATTGCTGAGGAATCTCGCAAACCTATTTTGAAAACCCACCGCAATCGCCACACTGACACTATGACCATCGTAACCGCACGCAGGCCACATTCGCAGGGCTGGTGAGCTCCCAGTCCCCTCGAGAATCCTGGGACACAGTCTCACCTTTTCTGTGTTCATAAAGCAATCACTTAGTAAGGACAAAAGGACATTCCATCCCTGTGTATAACAGGCATATTAGAGCTGGAGTTATTAACTGTATTACTAATAAAAAGGAGTTTAGAAGTAAAATTAGTCACAAAGGAAAACTACCCCAGGAGCATAATTCAAATAACTCGGGCCTGGTAAGGAAACGCTGCCAATAAGTTTAGTAACATCTGCAACGTGATAAGAAACAACTCAGCTTTTCATATATACGTTCACACAGGAAAAATGAGAAACCCAAAACTTAAAAAGCAACTTTCTCACAAACAGAATGCAGGAAAAAGTACAACAATGAGCTTTTGATACGTGAACCTGATTGTATGGTGCTTGAGCTCGGTCTCTTGAAGCCTCTTTTCCAGCCATTATCCAAGCCTCTTCCTCGCAATAAATTAGATGCCGGGGCGCCTGCGTGGCTCAGTCGGTTAGGCGTCCGACTTCAGCTCAGCTCCTGATCTCACGGCTTGTGGGTTCGAGCCCCGCGTCAGGCTCTGTGCTGACAGCTCAGAGCCTGGAGCCTGCTTTGGATTCTGTGTCTCCCTCGCTCTCTGCCCCTCCCCACTCTCTCTCTCTCTCAAAAATAAATAAACATTAAAAAAAATTAAAAAAGAAATTGGATGCCGACAAAGATGCATGAAGCAACTCCTGCCCACCAGAGCCTGAACCACACGGCTCGCCGAGGCAGAGCGTGCTGTTACCGCTACACAGGACACCAAGAGAAGATGACAGAATTCTAACTTGTCAACAGGCGAAGCGGCAAAACAAAATCGCCCCGCTACAGCCCCAGTCCGGGTGATTCCATTAGAAAGCCTAATTTCTCTAACTCAGATTTCAGTTTGTTTCTCCATCCCAACCCCTGCCACCCCCCACGCCCCTCTGCAACCATCTTCCTTCCTTATGAGGGCATGTTTTGGACATGATAATATGGGACAAAGAAGACGAGCAGAGCAGAGCAAGGGGTGACCGGGAGAGTGTGTGGGACTTATGAGGCACTGCCTTCAGCCTGATGAAGAGAACCGAGCTCTGAAGTCTCCTATTTCACCCGCCTTCGAGAAGTCTCTCAGGGCAAGCACCCCATTTCACCGAAGGGAGTTAGATCTGTGAGGGCAAAGCCCTGAGACGGAGCTGAAGTGCGGTTTAACCTAACTTAACTAACTGCCTATGCCTTTATCACCTTTCCATCCCCTCTGGATTTTAACGCTCTATCGATGAGGGTGTAATGATTATACCAGGACACCAGACATAAACCAGGACCCTTCCAGATAAACCTGTCCATGTGGTCACCATATGTGAAGGGCAGCTCCCATTACAAAAAAATACTATTAGCACAAAATATTTCTACAGCGTAGTTTTTAACCCTCTATAGCATTAACCAATTATATAATATTTTCATAAATATCATAAGTAAATTATAGCATGAAACATGGAGTTAACATCCTTTTCTCCCGGCTAGCCCTGCAGAGTGGGTGGGGGTCATCAAAGCGTTCCTGACCTGTGGGTGCTAATGCACCATTCTGTTTCCCTTGGTGTGAATGATGCTCAATGCTTGTCTTATGCGTCTATAGTCTCTCTTTCTGCAATTATCTTGTGCTCTGATGAACACTTTATTCCCATGATGGTTGTGTAAAGGAATGCGGGAAACAGGCCTGGAGGTACCATGCAAGTGCCAGGGAGAACGTCATGCTAGATGTTAAGTACAAGTTTTGCAATGGCTCAAAGACTCTGAAAAAAGATCACGCAAGCACAGGTAACAAAAATAGACAAATTGGACTGCGTAAAAATTGAAAACTTTTGTGCCTCAAAGGGCAGACTCAACTACTTTTGGCTCCTTCCCTCCTCATCGATATTTCTTCCTTCTTTAAATCCTAAATGTACAGTGCTCAAAACTCTGCAGTGAATGGTTCCTTTGCAACAATCACAAACAGGATCAGACACAAAGCCACTTTTAAAAAAGGGCTTAGCAGAGGTACGAAACAAAGGCTTTGGGAAATTCACCGCAAGTAGAGGCAGCGACAGGCAGTGGGGATACTACAGACCACGGCGGCTCGTCCAGTGCCGTCCTGCGGACCTGTGCAGCCTTCTCTACAAGTCACAGAAGCAAGTCACAGTCTCCGTAGGGCCACAGTGTCCTCATCTCTAAAATGAAGACAGTAAATACAGCTCCTGTGGAAAATATCTACTTGACAGTGTTGTGGTAAAGATCACATGAAATATCGTGTTAGTAGACACCGTAAACACTGCAGCGCAGCACCAATGCAGGTTATTTGTAGCCGAGGTATGACTGGGGCAATCCTCTGAATGGCATCCTGGACCTCCTACTTAAGTTCCAGCTTCTGTCCTATTTTGCCTTTTACCCACGTAAACCGATTCCCTGGTCTCCGAACTGCCTTCCTCATGTCTTTCAGGACCCCGATCTCAAATAACCAACTACTGGGAGTGCGGTCACTGTGTTGCAGTCCACAGCCATGCTCTGACCTTGTGGGTAAGTCTCGGCCTCTACTCTACTCTGTAAACAAGCTTACTCCATTTGAACCCCAATGCGGGCTCCAGAACCCCAGCTTTGACAATGGGTAATTAGCATTGATGTATCTAGGGACATTCATCCCTTCCGACTATGATATTCCTCATGCTCATGAGTTAAATGAAATGACAATAAAATCTTAGAGAGAAGTGAGGGTATTCCATGTGGTCTCTGCTCCATGTTTCTCCTTTTCTTTCTTTTCTTTTAATTTTCTTGATGTTTGTTTTTGAGAGAGAGAGAGAGACAAAGTGCATGTCGGGGCGGGCAGAGGGACAGTGAGACATAGAATCCAAAGCAGGCTCCAGGCTCCAAGCTGTCAGCACAGAGCCCGACGCAGGGCCCGGACCCCCGAACCGTGAGATCATGACCTGAGCCCAAGTCGGACGCTTATCCGATTGAGCCACCCAGGAGCCCCTCTCCTTTCCTTTCTAACTGAGCTAGAAAGAGCTCTACACTTATGACTCTATTTCCTGATCTTCCATCTCATTTATCCATTTTCCTTTCCTTTTTATTAGTTATACATGCAGTGCTAAAAACACAAAATAGTGGAGAAAGATTTATAATGAAAACCAACAGTCCTTCTTCCTCCTTACCCGCTTCTCAGGGTGGCTGCTTTGGTCACTTCCCTTTTCAGGTCTCCTGGTGCTTTACCTCCTGAACATGAATGTCTTTATGGTGCTGTTAACTGATACATCGATTTAAAACATTATATATTCAGTCCCTGCTAGGAAAGAGGAGAACTGAGCCTGCTTATACTATAACCCACTCGCTTCAATTTTAGATCTGTTTGCTATTAGCCAGTTTTTCTTTTATTTTTCCTTCTGAGTCAATTTTGACGTATAATTTATATGTAGGAAAATGGAACTAATTTTTAAGTGTCCAGTTAGATGAGCGTTGACAAATGGTGCACCCAGGTGACCATCATCACTGTTAAGGTGCAGAACATTTCCATTACCCCAAAAGTGCCCGCATTCTCTTCTACAGTCAGGCTCACCCTAACTCTCGGTGCTAGAAATGGGTGATGGTGATAATCACATTCCTACACAGTAGGAATGAAGCTAATGCTGCTGGACTGCACACTTAAAAAACATTAAGATGGTAAATCTTATTATCTATATTTTACCACAATTAAAAATAAGATGAAAAGGGGTGCCTGGGTGGCTCAGTTGGTTGAGTGTCCGACCCTTGATTTCGACTCAGGTCATATTCCCAGGATTGTAGGATCGAGCTCTGCATCGGGCTCTGGGCTGAGCATGGTCTGCTTAAAATGCTCTCTTTCCCTCTGCCCCTCTCTCCCTGATCACACACACACACTCTCTTTATAAAAAACAAAAACAAAAACAAAAAACCCCAGAAGTCTCACACAAAAATACTATATTTAACAAGAATATGTTCCAAACAAAATTCTGGCCTATGTCTAAGATGAAAACAAATTAATCAAACTTTGGAGAGTAAAGGGAAGTATGTCAAACACAAGAAGCAGTGTGAAGGATAAAGACTAGAATAACATCAATACTAATAGTTGCCTTTACTGAAGCTTATTAGATGCTGGACACTGTGCTAAATACTCTACATGGAGTAATTCATTCGGACGACTACACAAGACAGGGGAGAGGTGAGAGGGATTAGATCTCTTGCAGATGGTATCTCAGCTAAAATGTGGCAGAAACTGTTCAACCCTAGCTGCCCTGGTCTAAAGCTCATGCTCTGACCCGTTATCTTGTCTGGACACTTTGGGATCAGAGGAGGAGACACCAAAACTTTCCCTAAGCATTCAAGCTTAAGAGCAGTTAAACAAAATGGCCTAGGGAGGACCTTTACATGCCTGGCACACATTGAATGAAAGAGATTCAAATCAGATGAGGCAGGGAGGCAAACACGTCTATGAATAACGAGGCAGTACCGGGAGTGAGCTGCCTAAGAGGTAGGAAGAAAGGAGAGAAGATCTAACAGTCTCACCCAGCACTTGCGTTGCTGGGAATTGTGTAGGCCTGGGTGAGACTGTTAGCATCTGACTCTTGATCTCAGCTCAGGTCATGATCTCACAGTTCGTGGGTTTAAGCCCCATGTCAGGCTCTGTGCTGACAGTGTGGAGCCTGCTTGGGATTCTCTCTCTCCTCCCTTCTCTGTCCCTCCCCCACTCGTGCTCCGACTCTCTTTCTTTCAAAGAGAAGAAATGTAACAGATTAGAGCAATCATTCACAGTCAAATCACAACAAAGAAAAAATAGACTTTTGGTTCAGATTATACTTTAAATAACACTGGTGTATGTTTCCCACATTAAATGTTCTCGTATTAAAGATTCTAAGGGGCAGATAATGATTACATGCAATTGAAACTGCCACATAAACTTCATACTGCAACTGAGTAGCATCATTTCTCTAAAGAGATCGACAGATATGGAGAACACGCAGATTCTGGAAGTGACCTTCTCTGAAAATCCGGTTGGATTCAAGCAGTGTCTCTTGCACCTTCCCTGCTCTCCAGGGTTCCCATCGATCCCTACACTGTCCCAAGAAAATGCTTGCTAACGTGCTAATGCCAAGAATTGGAGAGATGGGTCTCACTTCCAGAGGTTTAAAATAATTGCTACTTGCTATGCTTACCTCAAAACTCAAACTGGCACCTTCTACTAAGGTATCAAGTTCCTTTTTTTTTTTTTTTTTACCGTACTGTTAAGAATTTCTACGTGAATATATACTGCACCTTGTTCCAATATCAAGCCAGCTGCCATAATCCTTGACCAAGAAGAAAAAATGCTGTAAAATAAAACAAAATAGGGCTCCATCAAAAACAAAGGTATTTGGATTCAGCTGAAAAACAATGTTTTAGGATTATGGGTTTCAGATTTCTGACCTCTTATAACCAATATCTAACTAGAAGCTAGAAGAATATGCCCTTTCCAGGAACTTTTCCTTGGACTAAAGCTAGGTATAGCATTACCATTCAAATGAACACAAAAGTGACATTTATGAATAACTAGAAATAAAGATAACTAACTTAATTCTTTTTTCAGTAAGCTCTATGCCTAATGTGGGGCTTGAACTCATGACCCTGAGATCAAGAGTCACAGGCTGTACCAACTAAGCCAGCCAGGTGCCCCAAAGATAACCAATTTTTTTTTTTTAATTTTTTTTTTTCAACGTTTATTTATTTTTGGGACAGGGAGAGACAGAGCATGAACGGGGGAGGGTCAGAGAGAGAGGGAGACAGAGAATCGGAAACAGGCTCCAGGCTCTGAGCCATCAGCCCAGAGCCTGACGCGGGGCTCGAACTCACGGACCGCAAGATCGTGACCCGGCTGAAGTCGGGACGCTTAACCGACTGCGCCGCCCAGGCGCCCCCAAAGATAACCAATTTTAATAAAAGACACTATGTAATACCAAAGACCTATGTGGAAAAAAGCCATAACATCCATTTATCAACAAATATTTATTGGCAGTGTACTATGTGCTAATCACTGTGTTAGGTCCTACAAATAAACTCTCTTGCAGGAGTTGTATAATCTAGTGAATAATTCAATAAAATTATTAGGGGTGTGTGTGTGTGAGAGAGAGAGAGAGAGAGAGAAGGGTGTTATCACTGGAAAACACAGGCAATTATGGGAGCATAGAAGAAGGGGTACATACCCCAGATGGAGTAGAAGGGAAGGCTGTCCCAATGAAAAGTCTATAAATCTAAGTAAAAAGTAATAGTCAGTTGAAAGAGGAGTCTGAGGACATCAGAGAAGTATGTTCCTGCGAGAGGGAATAACCCATATAAATGCCAAGAGTCCAGGCATAGCGTGGCAAGGCCAATGTGAGGCTGGTGTGGAGAAAACACGGTGCAAGGCGATGCAGGTCAAGTAAGCAGAAGTTAGGCCACAAATGGCTTTGTAAGCTAAATTAAGCAATATGACTCTTTATAAAATGAATCAGAATTTAAATTCCCTTCTGTTAACATGTCTTGTTTATTGGCCCCTTTTGAGCAAAATTGAAAGCTGATTTGTCCTGACATTATTATGTGTAATCAATTTCATAAATATATTGGATATCCAGTTCAATAGAACACAAAAATGCTCTCATGTAAATCAAGTGACTAGGAATCTGATTTGGGAAGTTATGCTACTTGGTGTCTCTAATCAGTTCTAGCATAGGATGTTGTATAGTGAAGAATTAGTTTTGCCCAAAGAGAGGTCTGGCCTTTGCCTTCAGTTACTTGGGGTGACATCTAGGCCCATGGGATGTCATGCCTGATGGGTGTATTTGCCTGGAGCCTTAGCCACTGGACAATCTTGTATTGGGGGCTCTGGGCCATGTGGTATCAGTTCCACCTCTAGAAGGGCTGGACGTTAAAGGTCAGCCAGGGGAACAAAATGTGATTGATCCCCATTAAAAAGTTGACACGGGGGCTCTGGTGAGCCTGGTTGGCAGGACTCTCTGTGTACGTCACACATGGATGCTGTCATGACTCCATAAGGACAAGAGGACCAGAGGTCCCCTCCTAGACTCTGCCTTCTGAGTTTTTTCCCTTGGCTAACTTCCATCTGTATCCTTTCCTATAATAAACCATAACTGTGAATATAACAATTTTCAGTGAGTTTCATCCTTCTAGTGAATTATGAAACCTGAGAGCAGTTTTGAGAACCCCCTGAACTTGCAGGTGTAAAGTATGTTCTTCTTGTGAATATACTCCATATGAGAGGCTCGCCTACCTGCTCTTTACTCAGAACTCACTTATTAGAGCCATCAACTTGGTAACATCTTCCAACTTAAAAAGCTCTATTTCCTCTTTCCTTCCTTCCTTTCCTCCCTTCTCTCAATCTGAGAGAAGGGTTAAAATAATCAACATTTCAAGCAGGGAAATGATGTATTACCTATATCTAAAGTTAGCTTTTCCTGTTAACTTCCTATGGAAGGTTCATTTCAGACATAATGCACCATGGAAGACTAGGTATAAAATGACAGATTGAAATAAATCAAGTAGGAAGACTTCTGATACCTTCAGAAGAACACCCTTCCTGCACAAGTCATATAAAAAGAAAGTAATTTATATGTGTAAATTATGCCAGGACTTTTAACTTAATATCTAAGGATTTCATGTACAGAAATGCATTCATATTTCTCTTGATTAAATTAAATCAGCACTTAACTTCTCAATCTTATTTATACTGAATATCCAATAATGCCTTACCAAAGCCATAATGTCTGATATGACGAGAACCATGAGAAAAAGGCTGGAAAAAAATAAAGACAGATTACACATAATAGAACAGGCACATTTTAAAAGCACCGCAAAATAAAAATTACAACAACCAAATAACCCAATATTCTGTTAGCACTTTTTCTTCTGAGAATACTACTTTTTTGGAAAGGAGCTCTTTTCATGTTATCATTGGCAACTGACCTGCAGTGACGGGCCGGAACCCAAAAATGTTATTTAACATTTTGAATATTTATTTCAACAGTAGGAAAGGGACACGAATTATGATTTTTTAATTAAACTTTTTACCTTGAGATAATCACAGGCAATTACAAGAAATAACATAGAGGGATCTCATGTACCCCTTGCCTAGTTCCCCCCAAGGTAATATCTTACAAAACTATCATACAGTATCGCATCCAGGATATTGACAGTGATACTGTCAAGACACAGAACATTTCCATCATTACTAGGATCCCTCATGATGCTCTTTTAGAGCCACATGTATCCTCCCTGCACCAACCCTCTGCCTTATCCCATGAGAACCACTAACTCTTCTCCATTTCTATAATTTCGTCATTTCAAGACTGTTGTGTAAGTCGAATCATTTATGTAATACTTTGTGACCTTTTGGGAATCTATTTTTTTTCATTCAGCTTAATTCTCTTGAATTCATCTGAGGTACTGTATGTACCAATAGTTTCATCCTTTTTATTGCTGTGTAGTAATCCACTTGTGGATGTACCACAGCCTGCTTAACCATGTTAAGCACTGAAGGACATTACAAATAAAGCTGCTATAAACACCTGGGTACAGTAGATTTCTCTAGGAAAAATACTACAGAGTGCAATTGTTGGATCTCATGGCAGTTGTGTGTTTAGTTTTATAAGAAACTAAAACTCTTTTCAGAGTGGTTATACCATATATGTTCTCATTTGTAATATCTGAGAGCAATTTCTTGGCATCTTCACTAGTTTTTGGTGTCACTACTTTTTATCTTAGCTATTTTGATTGTCGTATAACGATACCTCACTGTGGTTTTAATACGCATTTCCTTAATCATTAACAATGTTGAACATCTTTTCTTCAGCTTCTCTGCCATCTGTATATGCTCTCAGGTCTTCTGTTCATTTTGTCATTAAATTGTCTGGTGTGTACTGTTGAGTTTTGAGAGTTCTTTATATATTCCAGATAGTAGTCCATGGTCAGATACATAGTTTGTAACTATGCTCTGCCAGTATGGGTTCGTCTCTTCATTCTGTTAACAGGGTCTTCTCTTTTGCAGAGCAAAAGCTTTTAATTTTCATGAAGTCCAATTTATCAATTATTCCTTCTATGGACCATGGTTTTGGTGTCAAGCCTAACTCTTTTCCTAGCCCAAATCTCAAAGATTTTTCTTTGATGCTTTTCCTAAGAGTCTGAATCTGTGGTCCATTTTGAGTTAATTTTTATGTAAGATGTAAGATTTTGGTCCAGGCTTAAAAAAAAAAATCACAGCATGCCTACTTGATTTCCTTAACAAGGCAATGAAAAATTTAATGCTCATGGGTAATACAGAATCTTAGCTTTTTTAGTTGAAGAAATGGACAAATTTCCCTCCGCATTAAGGTATCACAGCAATTAGATAATAAAAGGGAGAAAATGCAAATCCTAAAATCAACTGGTGCTTTTCTCATAAGTCCAAATAGAAACCAACAATGGAAAGTGTTCATAGAATTTTAAATTTCTATATACACTACAGAGGTGCAAGAAAGCTGCCGATTTCTCTCATCTCATTTATAAATTTAATGTTCTAAAAAAGTCTTTCCTCCCAGGCAAAGTCATGTGATCAATTATTGAATTTCATTACACAATTCCATTTCAACTAGTCTAAAATCAGTGCTCCTAGTCTAAAATAATCCTTGACTTCTTTTTAAGACATAATTGTTTTTCTAACTATAGGTCTGAAATATAGAAATGTAACTCAATAGTTCACATACATAGATATGTAGCACAAGTCAGACTTATCCTAAGTGAAGTGTTGTTACCATTCAAAGCAAGTCTGATGTAACAGACATACAAGAAGTGTGTTAAACTAAGTTTGTGGAGAGCGCAAAGGTCATTCAGTACAACCTTCTGTCCAAAGTATCAATTCTCAAAGTAACAATCTCGATGAAAGCATGGGCTTTAATGGTTCCAGTTACAGAATCTACCCCAATTTACACAGCCCCAATTATTTCAAACTGCTTTCCTTCTTTGAATCAAAATCCGTGAAACAAAAATTCTACCCTATGGCTATAGTTCTTCGGGAAAAAGAATTAAAAAATAAAGGCAATTTAAATGCAACAGACTTGGGGCGCCTGGGTGGCTCAGTCAGTTGAATGGTCGACTCTTGATTTTAGCTCAGGTCATGATCCTGAGGTTGAGGGATCGTGCCCTGCGTTAGGCTCCCACTCAGAGTATGGAGCCTGCTTATGATTCTCGTTCTCTTCCTCTGCCCCTCTCCCCCACTTGCACTCTCTCTCTCTAAAGTGAAAAAAATGTAAAAAAAAAAAATGCAACAGACTTTTAAATATATTTTTTGAAGTTTTGTTTGATATTTTTAAATGTTTTTCTAAAACCATGTTTTACTGTGGGACACAGATGATGTTCTGCAACCCTTTTAAAGTAAAACACACCTGATGGTAAGAAGACTTACTATCTTCTTAGCCTCGGTTTCCCTATCTATAGAATGGGCAGGGTAACCGCTACTTCATAGTACTGTTGGGAAAATTAAGTCAAGTAATACATGTCAAGTATCTAATACAGTGCCTGCCTGCCTACTACTACTGATTTCTTTCTTACTCCTGGTAACAAAACTTGAGATACAATTAAGGACACGGTGAAAGATACGACCTCTGCCCTTACAGAGTTCATAGGGTGTGCATTAGTTTGCTGAAGCTGTCATAACAAAGTACCACAGACGGGCGGCTTCAACACCAGCGATGTGTTCTCTTGTAGTTCTGGAGGCTAAGTTTGAGATCAAGGTGTCAACATGGTTGCCCTCCTTCTGAGGCCTCTTTCCTTGGCCTGGGGATGGCCATGTTCTCCCTCTGTGTTCACATAGTCTCTCCTCTGTTTGTGTCTGTGTCCTGATCTCTTCTTCTTATAAGGACACCGGTTGTATTGGGTTAGGGCCCACTCAGATGACCTCATTTTACCTTAATTATTTCTTTAAAGGTCCTACTTCAAATATAGTCCCATTCAACGTATGCATCTGGTGGGCTGGGGGTGGTGGTGGTGTACAACTGAGCCCACAACAGGGTGTGAGACAGAAAAACAAGAAACAGTTCACCACCATATGAGTTACCTAACTTACCTAGGAATTTGAGGGGAGGACAGCTGACTAAGAAAAGTACATCGGACAGTATGATGTTTGATCTAAGACTTAATTAACAGCAAGGAAAAAGCTTTTCCAGAGCAAATTTTGAACTATTCTGTGGAGACTGAGGAACAGAGAAGTTGCCCAAGTCACGCAGCTAGTGAGAGGGCCGACTTTCAACACAGCACGTCTGACCTCAGGGCCTCTGCTCCCCAGCCATGATGCACAATGTCTCCCCAAGGCACTATCTCCTCTCAGAAAACTTCAGCACGCTTACCATTTTCCCGTGAATGTGTCCTTTGTTTACCTTGCTTTATTCATATAGTGTTCAGACAAGAAGGCATAAAAGTAACAGAGTGTTCAATACCTATGGTGATCAAATCACTGTGACAGGAGGATGGGATTATTATTTTCCTGTCCTGGATGTAACATTTCCATGAAAAGCAGATGAGTTTGGGTGTTTTATCTCTAAGATGTTTCCCCACTACTCAGCACCTAGATCCTATGAGTCTGTCCCATGAATACCCCCTGATTCAGGAAATAAATACATGCTACTGGGTTTTTATACAAATGATAATGAATGTTCCCTCTTACCACCTCCACCGACACACTATGATCGCTCATCTCTAATGGTCTCTTAACTGATCTCCCTGCTGTGACTCTTGTCCTCAAGTTATTATCCATACCACAGACAAAGGAGCCTTTGAGCCCTTCCAGTGGCTTCTTGCCACAACTAGGAAAATTTTGGAAGTCCAAACTTTGGCCTAAATGGCCTCATATGATCTGGTCCCTGCCTACCTCTCCAGCTTTACTTCCTCCAGTTCTCCTGCTAGCACCCTCCACTTACGCCTGGCCCTGGTGCTGTCCTTCCAATACACGGTCTCACCTCAAGCCCTTTGCGTGCTCCACACCCTCTCTACCTGAAAGTGCTCTTTCTTCATACGGTTTCATGGTTCATTCTGTGTTTATTCCTGTCTCTGCTTAAATGTCTCTCCAATCTATTTTTCTTCCTGACATTTAACGCAACCTGACATTTTATGGCAAACGTTTTATTTATTATTTGTCTCACTGAGTAGATGGTAAGCCCTATTCCCCAGTGTATTACCAGCAGCTAGAACAGTGGCTGGAACGTAACGGAAATTGAAAACATCACGTGCTAAATGAACGGTAGAAGCAATCGGCGTAAAATAAAACTGAAAATGGCTACTACTACACGTTGTGACATCTCTTTTAGATACAAGACTGACTTAACTTCTTCCTTTTGGGTCCAGAGAACACTACAAAATTTGACCCAGAAAAAATCAGATGCGGTGGAAACAACACCAGATCACACTGTAGAAAGCTAAAACCACTCAGGGTAAAATCGGTAACCGACAAAGCAATGATGGAGGAAGCAAATCTTCTTGACAAAAACCAGGTCTATAATCTGACCCAGGTACATTAGACCAGCTGGAGATAATAACCATTACAAAAAAAAAAAAAATCACACCAGCATGAGCTAAAAATTCATAAACTTTACGATAGATAAAAATTAGATAAAGGAACCAAAATTTTAAAAATTGACCTCAATAAAAATAATTTCAATAAATTAAAAATCAAAATGAAAACATTTGGAAGTAACTTAAAATTACCTCATATAAAATTAATTAAAAAATTAAGCTGGCTTAATAGAATTTCCCCTGGAAAGTGCTCTTCCAATAAAAGTGATTCGATATTAGTGTAATTCTGATTCAAATTTGGATTCCTAAATATGGGAGCATACATCCTGAAGATCAAAACATCTAACAGAACAAAACAGAATATTCAAAGTGATAGTTTCAAAACATCTTACATTCATTTCAATTAGTGCAGGGCATGAGAAACTAGCTTTTTGGCTGCTGGATCACAATTTGGGCCCCCCCCCCCCCACATTCTTTTTCAATCACTACTGTTTAGCCATGGCTCTCTTGTATAGTTGAGTATGTACTCAAATATAGAACTGAAAATTATCCCTTTTAGGTCTCATTATTTGGTTGGTTGTTGAATCCTTCTGTAATTCTAAAACTCTTCTCATTCTCCGCTGCTGTCCAGTACTCTCTTATGCTTTGATGCATGATGAAGGTGAGGAAGGTCTTCAAATTCCACGTCACCTCATGCTGTGAAATAGACTGGGCTGAAAATATCCTTATCAGCTGTGAAAGACACTTTGGGTTGTCTGTTTCCAACACTCACTCCAAGCCACAACTTCTTTCTCTCTAACCACCTTCCAGGTTAGAAGGAACACGTGCCCCTTAGAGTTCTGCTCATTCAGACATACTCTGAAATACGTTGGATGGGTCATTTGGGAAAGACACTGCTTCCCTGATGGGAGGGGAGAACCAGCTGACACATCTCTTTGCCTTTTCCCCTAATGGTCCTTCTTCCTACCTGGATGGTAGATATGATGCATGGAGGTATGAGGAGAAAGGCCAAACTCTAAGAATGGAAAAGCAAAAAGGCAGGGTTGCTGATGATATCACACCAGCTCTGGACTGCCAACCTCTGCACCCCATGTTATGTGAGACACATAATTCCCTATTTCAGCTACTATTGCTTAGATTTTCATTGTTTAAAACCAAAAACATCTTTTTTTTGTTGTTTTCAAAAGCATCCTTAATGGATCAACCATTAAGTAATCTTCATGCCTGGATACTTCCTTTTAATGACCTCTACCCAAAATACACAAGTCTTCCGAGATGAAGCCAGTTATCAAGGCTGAGAAAATAGATAAGTTAATTGTTTTTTAAATTTTTTATGTTTTATTTTTGAGAGGGGGGAGGGGCAGAGAGAGAGAGAGAGAGAAAGAGAGAGAGAGAGACAGAATGCGAAGCAGGCTCCAGGCTCCGAGCTGTCAGCACAGAGCCGACGCGGGGCTCGAACTGATGAACACCGAGATCATGACCTGAGTCGAAGTCGGAGGCCCAACCGACTGAGCCACCTAGGTGCCCTGATAAATTAATTTTAAAGTCATGAAAAATAAAATAATATGAACACAGCTTTTCTACTTCACCTTTGTTTAATACTAACTTAAGCAATGAGTTAAAAGAAAAGCAGTTAGAATCATCTCACGGGTTTGTTATACTGAACCCATCCCTGGCATTATGGATCTAACAAGCCAGTCATTAGTATAAATTCTGCCTCCACCTTAACCCCTAGGCTTTCAAAAATTGTGTTGTAAGAAGATGCTTAGCAACATAAACACTGAGATTGAAAATGAGGATAAAGAGGAGAAATGCTATCAGTGATATTTATCAAGTGGCTACTTTAGCAAGTGGCAGGCAGGGAGCGATGGACTTGGGCTTGTGTGATGAATCAGATAAAGAAGACAAGGTGAGGAGCTTGTTCTCACCGGGCAGAAAAGGAATTGCCGGGCTCAGCCTGTGGCATATTAAATCTGAGGGGTCACTGTGACATTGAGGGGGAAATGCAAGTGACTTGTAAAGCTTTAGAATTCAACAGAGAAGACATTTCTGAAGTCTTGACTTTGTCTCCTTGGCCTCTGTTCTCTGCCTTGACATTTAGTCTTTTGTTGTGCCAGTCTCAGGACAGTTACTACACACGTACACGTACACACCCTCCACTTCTCATTCCACACGACACCAGCTCTTCCTTGTTCCACATTAAAATCCCTGCCAACAAACATGTATCCGCTCACAGAGATGCAAGAAGTGCATGTCATTTGCCAGGTTTTTTTAATTGCATCTAACTATTTTTATGTGATATTGACAAGGTATGTTTTCAATGTTAAATTCATGTAAATATGCTGTAAAAATACTAAATTAAACCGGAAAGAAATTGCTACTATTTTTAAACGGTGGAAGAAAATCTTGTAAAATTATTACTATTACAGCAGATGCATAAGAATATGCTAAACTCAGTTCTAGCTTAAACTCATCAAAAAGAGTATGCAAATTTATGCTAATATTAGTTATTTCTTTCAGCATTGAATATGCCAGTTTGATTCAAGAATAACTGCTAAGAAGCTTCATATTTATCTCAAGTGTCTTTCAAAGAGCCTGATCAGTCCCATGCTGATGAGGCAATTTTATTGGTTAAAAAAAGCAAATAGTTGAGTTGACAGCTTCTCTTCCAGAGTCTTGATAGCGTAAGACTGACTGCTCAGAAATTTCTCAAAACTTAGAAGGAATAATTCCCATTCCACTTGTCAAATGTGTAGAAAACAAGACTAAGAAACTATGCAAATTATTGACATGCAGAACAGTTCATTTAAAGCCATGTAAAATGAAATAATGTTACACATTTGTCTCATACATATTTAAGAAATAACCCAAAAGAAGAGAATGATATCCCTTGTGTTTTGTAAGCACAGTTATATCTATGATAAACAAGTCATTAACTATAATTTAACACTTATGTTTTACTGTTTTCTTGGGAAGCTGTTTGCTAGCTTGAATAATATTCTAATAACATTTTATTGTTGAGAAAGCATATTTGTCTGCTAGAGGCTCTAATCAACTAATTTTCTCTAATGACAGCTGAACTCTGGCTACAAGGGTACAACATTTTTTCCCCATTTTTATAATAAACAACTATTTTACAGCATCTTAGTAATCACGTTTACTCTCACTGCCTCAACATGGACAAATCCAATGCTTCTTAAATATTCACCTTACCTTTTTGATGATAACTGCGTAGTTAACTGAACTGCTTCAAAAGCACACATCACAAGAACGAAGGGGATTAAAATCTGTTTAAAAGGACAACAGACCATGCCATGGGTAGTTGAAGAATTTGAAAAACTTAAAAATAAATGCTTTTTCTGCTTATAGCAGTAATTTAACCTCTCAAACAAATTTTATCTACGTTAGTAAAGAGCAAACTCTGAAAACCATGAGATCAATGATATATAGAATAGTGATGAAATGGATTTAAAAATCAACATCAATAGCATATGTAGTATAAAAAGATAACACATATCAACACTCATTCCAAATAAAACCTAATATAAATTTTTGATTTACGTCATTATAGTAATTAATGACCTGTTCAAATGATTCCAAGAGAGTATAAGAGGCACAGAATGCACCAAATCAAATAAATTAGAGAGCCTGATAATTTGATTCACAGATCCCTGAACCCATCTGGTCACTTGATACTTTAACTCTATATACATGATTTAGCTGTTCTGCCATTGCTTTTTATTCATTTATCTTAATACAACTTTATTTCTGATTAAACAACTTAGACTCACTGTAAAATATTTATTAAAAAATTGAGACAGTTCTAATACAATTTATACTGATTGAAAATCCATAATCCAGAGCTAACACCGTTAATATTTTGAGATACTGCTTTCCAGGAACCAATTAAGTATGTGTATACACACACACACACACACACACACACACACACACACGTGTGCGCACTTGATATATAATAAAAAGAAAGGAGAGAGAAGCTAATGAAAAGAAATGATGTTCAAGACTGGATGATATTGTTGCAAGTGAAATAAAATACAGTTTGGGAGGACCTTCCCTTCTGGCCACATCAGTCAAAAAAGCCATCCAGTGCATTATGTCAGTACAGCTCTGAATGCGGCTGGAGAGTAAAGATCTAGTATTTTAATTTAAACTTTTGTTTTTCTTTGTTGTTTTTTTTTTAAAGGAAGTTCTTTTTTTTTTTTTGAGAGAAAGAGAGAGAGAGCACTCAGGAGATTGGGGGAGGGGCAAGGGAGGGGATGGAGAGAGAGAGAGAGAGAATCTTCAGCAGGTTCCATACTCAGCATGGAGCCTGACACGGAGCTCGATCCCACGACCCTGGGATCATTACCTGGGCCGAACTCAAGAGTCAGAAGCTCAACTGACAAAGCCCCTTCTTTACTTTTTTATTTTTTAATTATTATTATTTTTTTTTTGAGAGAGAGTTTCAGCAGGGGAGGGGCAGAGAGAGGGAAAGAGAGAATCCCAAACAGGCTCCACACTGTCAGCACAGAGCCTGATGCAGGGCTCCATCCCATGACGCTGGAATCATAACCTGAGCTGAGATCAATAGTCAGCCACTTAACCAACTGAGCCACCCAGGTGCCCACTTTTTTCTTATTTTTAATGAAAGGCCAATACTCTTCAATAGACTAAGAAAAGAGCAACTACCATTTAAAAATGTAATTGAGGGTACCTACGTGGCTCAGTCAGTTGAGCGTCCAACTTCCGCTCAGGTCATGATCTCACGGTTGGTGGGTTCGAGTCCCGTATCGGGCTCTGTGCTGACAGCTTGGAGCCTGGAGCCTGCTTCAGATTCTGTGTCTCCCTCTCTCTCTGCCCCTCCTCCATTCATACTCTGTCTCTCTCTCTCTCTCTCAAAAATAAATAAAAATGTTTTTAAAAAATTGAAAAAAACTAATTGAAAGTTAAAGAAATAACATGTTTTACAATAGCTCAGTAGAAAATGGGACATGAGAAAAACATCTTTTTGATATTTCTTAGGATCACATTTGTATCAATGCAATAACAAAAAAAAGGGGATATTAATCTAATTAAGAGACACATACTTTTAACAATGGTTACTTTTGTGATCTGAACAGAAGGTAATCAGATTTTAGGCAGATATATACTAACTACGTAAAATGTGCCAGGCACTGTGGTAGAGGGAATAAGACAAGCAGAGTGACCCTGCAGAAGAAAGGAAAGAACATGAATTACATTCCACAGGAGTCTGAACCTCCAGAGCTGAGGAGTCTGTCATGATCTTGGTGCCATGTCATCCAGCTGGTGCCCACTGCATTACTGTAAATGTAAGCACTCAGTGACATACCTGGTGAGTGAATCAATCAATTCTAGATACATGGATTATGAGAACAGATTATAATATGTTGGCAGTCTTGTGGGGAACATAGAGAATCTTTGGGAGCACTGCAGCTTTGATCTGCACTGTACTTCCCCACAGGCTTTAATCATCTGTGCTGGAACTTCCCAGGATTTACACAGAATCTGTACTTTGTGGAAGTTAAATGGGCTTAAGCATAAGGCAAAAAGGTTAGCTATACTTTGGAGTAAAAGCTAAAGGGCCCTACCTCCCATACAGCATTGTCTGGGAAGGTATCTTCTTTCTATGCGATCTCACTCTGTCAGAATGACTTCATAATCTTAAGGTCATGTAATGTGTTACATAATCTATCTTAATGTCACAATGAATTGATAATCTTAATCAGTATCTTAATATAATAAGAAAATAAGAAAACTAACCTTCCACATCATCAGGGCTCCCATCATAAAAGGACTAAACACGGTCAGAAAGCAATAGACAGAGGCAAGATCAAAGCTAAGGAACCAACATAAAGAAAAAAGATTTTAGAATTCACATCGTAACTTTAAAAGAATGTTCTACTAAAAAGGATGTTTCAACTACCTTTCTGAAAGCTACTCCTACTAAAACACAAGCTTACATCATATCAAGAATATTAGGAAGCCACTCAGATGAAGTAGATATGCATGTGCCAATGCACACCAATCTCCAAAATATATCCTTCGGGATAAAAAGTATGGTACAGAACAGAAATCTAACTTGTATTATTTTTTATTATAAATATGCTGTTTTCATTTAAAATTACCTGTTAACAGGGCGCCTGGGTGGCTCAGGCGGTTAAGTGTCTGACCTCGGCTCAGGTCATGATCTCACGGTGCGTGAGTTTGAGCCCCGCATTGGGCTCTGTGCTGATAGCTCAGGGCCAGGAGCCTGCTTCGGATTCTGTCTCTCCCTCTCTCTCTGCCCCTCCCCCGCTCATACTCTGTCTCTCTTTCAAAAATAAATAAACATCAAAAAAAAAATTTTTTTTAATTACCTGTTAACAGAAGCTATGTTCCCAGTTCCAAAAAATGCTGTCACTAAGAAGAAAACCTAAACAGAGTTAAGGAAATGGCCAAAACAAGTCGGAATTCATACAAATTTCTCCTTCATTTAGAAAAGATATGCTTATTCTACCAGGAAGGTAACTTGATCTTTAACCTGTACACTTGGTCATAAATTGTCATAAGTGAATGTTCCATTACATGTCCTCGCAAATGAATTTTGAAGGAACCAGGCTTAAGAGGCAATGTGCTAAAAACACGAGGCATGTGAGGTTATCCTCACTTGTCACTAGCACCTTTGGGAGGGCATTTTCCAATTCTCTAACAGAAGCAAGTTGGAGTGTTGTATCTGTAGTTGGCCACTGATGGTTTTTTCAAAAGGAGAACATGGACCCAGTGCATGTGACAGGCATCTTTAGGTGAAATCCTGTTTTAGTTCATATACTCTCACCGTGTGCCCACCACATGTGAAACGTGCCAGGTTCTTTGGAAGGCTCAGAAGGAAATAAGATACCATGTTCTATAATAACTCAACAGAGAATGAGACATGAGAAAATGCTAGACATCTTTTTGACACTTCTTAAACGTAACATCTGTTTTAATGCAGTAATAAAAAGTATTAATCCTATTGGTATCTAAGAACTAACTGCTAGAAAAATACTTATATACTGCCTGGTCCACTGAAAGGACTCCATAAATGTTAGCTACTATATTATTACAGACACATACACAAAAGTGGTAAAGAAACACTGAAGAGGATATATGAATTATGACAACTTTCAGTGAAAAAGTGGCATTCGAGTTGGTGACTTGAGATTCAAATGTATTCATGGATCTATTCACTCAGCCAATCAACTGACCAACCAATATTTATTGTCTAGAATGAGAAGCAGAGCTAGGCACTAAGCATATAAATACGAATAAAATAGTCTCAAAGTGCTCACATGGTAACTAAGATTATGACAATATATAGAAGTACATGAGAAGCGTTTTAAGGTAAACAGTGGGGAAATAAAAGACATAGTCAAGAAATATTAACAGGTATGACAGAAGCTTAGAGTTTATTGAAGGATACAGTGAAAGAGAAAGTAAGATTAGTGGCATACTAATTAACTAATAGATTAGTGGCATATTAATAAAAAGCCTTCAACTTTACTGTGGAGACAATGACAAGCCCACAAACATTTTAGGTGAGTGATACAAATAAGAAACACCAGTGACAGTGAGATATTCAAATCAGGGAGACAAATAAATATAGGCAGGAAATACAATTGGGAAGTTATTTCAGTAGCTCATGTTAGGGGCAAGGAAGGTCCGAGCTGATGCACTGGGAGTGGCAATGGAGAATGAGGGCAGACAGTGGGACTTCAGAACTGGACAAGGAATAGTTAAATATGACAACAAGTTTGATGGCCCGGGTGGTTGGGAGTATGGTGATGCCATTCAGTGAGATGAGGCCCGCCAGAGAGAGACTTTGGAGAAGGGTGGGCCGTTGTTAGTTTCAGACATATATTTGATGATGCCCCGCAGAATACTGGACATATGGCTCATGAGGTCAGGAGAGGTCAAGGCCAGAGAAGTAAACCTCAGAGTTGTCTGCGTTGGAGGCGTCAGTCAAAGCTATAGGAGAGGGTGACATTATCCAGGCACAGGAAGAGGAGAAAGTTAAGCGTAGAGCTTGGAGAAGAACATCACTCAAAATCAGACAAAGGAAGAGTAAGTTTTAGTGCAGGAGAATAGAGCTGATGTAAAAGCTACGAAGAAAACCTGGATCGTGTCCTGAAAGTCAAGGAAAAAGAAAAAGAGAAGTGAACAGAGTTGAATGTTACAGAGTGGTCAAATAAAACTCAAGACCAGACTGTGCGGTCAGGGAGCGCCTGCAGACCCAGTGAGGATACAGTCTCAGCAGGGACATCCGACAGATCTCCACACAGCTGCTACGTGCCAGGCACCGCTCTGAGCGTTCTAGGCTTAAGGCTATAGTACCTAAATGGGGAGGAAATGGTAGCAGCAACTATGGATTTTTCTTCCAAGAAGCTTGGGAGTAAACAGAAAAGACAAGATAAAATTATACTTTAGGGAGACGAAGTGTCCAGGGGAAGGAGTGTTTATTCGTATAGGGTGAGTGGAAGGAGCCTGCAAAGACAGAGCAAAACGGAGGGCAGAAGCAAGAGGCAGAGAGAGGGAGAACACCACGGTAAGTTCAAAGGAAATACCTCCCTGCGAATTTATTGAAGCTGATCAGCCAGCCTTCCCAAAGTGAGATTTTATTCCCCCATATTGTCCTTTAGACTTCTACCACTAATAACTTTCACACAATGTTGCCTCAGATGTGATCCGAAAACTTTGGAAGGAAGATATTACATAACATGAGTATAGTACAAAATACACACATAAAAAGATACAAACCAAACTCATAATAGTGGATTCTTCCGGACGAGGGAAATTAGAGTGGAGTTGGGAATTAAAAAAAAACAAAAATAAAAACTTAAGCTTTAGCTGTAATGTTTTAGTTTTTTTTTTTTAAATGTGTGACATATGTGACAAAATACTACTTGTTGATATCTTGGATGGAGGGAATACACACATATACATTTGTTTTTAGTATCATTCTGTGTGCTTTTCTACAGTTTCACCATTTTTTAAAAACACGAACCATACGAAGAAAATTACGGTTGATGGGGCTAACCCCTCCCAGGTGATACCACTATTAAGTGAAAAGGGGAAAACACCTTCTGACCCCACTAAATGGGAGGTGGCAGCGCCTTAAAGCCAAAGCCCAAACAAAGGATACAAGGAAAAAGGCCCTCCGGACGTCATCCAGATAGAGCTGTCGGAACTGGGTTATATCAGTACTGCAGGTGAACCGGACACTGGTGACCTGGGAGACAATTGGAAATATACGAACACACAAGAACGGTTCGCTTACTTCTACCCTCAAAGGCAACCTTCCAGTCTAAGTTACAAGAGCTAGAAAGTTATCCTGTACTGACCAAAGCAAACAAAATAAAGCTGTTCCTATAGCTTAATTACACCTTAATAAAATCTGCCAAAAGGCAGACTACGTTGCTAACAATATGCTGAATGGAGCTGTAGTACTGCTGAATGTATAATAAACGGGAGCTTTTCCTTATCCCATGTAAATGGTTTACTTTCAATCCCTATGTAATTCTTCCCTTTTTGAAGTCCTGATTCTTCAGGGTCCTGACCTTCTAAAACCCAAATATGGCATGATATGAAAAAGCATGATGAAATCAAATATTTCTCTGTTTCTTCGTTATTCTGTTAATTCTATTTGTAGAAAAATTATTTTCTCTCTATAAAATATAAAAGATTTCTACTTTTGGTAAAATAGAAAGTCACTCAAGTCCAACAATGTGGATGCACTCTTGCTTAATCCCCCTCTCTCTATAAAAATAAAAACTCATGGGGGAGTGTAAAGGGAGATCTTCCCCTTCCTCCACTTTCCATGTAATTTTCTAGTAAATTTACTAGAAATTTAATACTTTATACTTTAATACTCCTTTATATAAAAAAATCTCTTCCAATAAAGAACAGAACTTAAAAAATGACACAAAAAATGTTACTTTTAAATTTAATATCCACTTAATATTAAAATATTTAATATTTACTATTAAGGACAGTCTGACCATTTATTTGAATCTGATCAAAACTGCTTTTCATGTACTGTTTTAATATTCCAGGGCTGAAAGTTAAAAAACAGTAATTATTTAATATACTTCAATAAAGTTCCTTCATTATTGAAATTCAGTATTCTAAATTATCAATTACTTTCTGTAAACTCAACTGGAACCAGTTATGGATGGATCAATGGATCAACTACGAAGGTGCTTTTCTGCAATATTCTTTTTATCTGACCTCAGTAAAAGTGTAAATATTCTGTCACCAATTTCTTATAAATTACCTTCAGTTCTAAAATAAAGGCAAGAGACATCAATTTCACTGTATAGCTCAGCATGATAAATGTGTCCTTAAAATTTAGCTGGCTTTTAGCCAATTCAAAGTATACTGTGGTGAATAAACAGCTTAAGATTTGGACTGAGGCCACGATCACTAAGGCAGCAGAATAAACAATTTGGGATAGGACCACTAGAAAGAGAAAAACAACACAGAAAACACAAATGGCACCTTCTGATCAAATTCATGAACTGACTTGTGACAATGTTGAATATTCTTGTGACTAAAATAAATTGAGGGAAAGAAAAATTAGATATGAAAACAGAAGAAAATAAGATCAAGAACATTCTTTCCCCTCTACTCCTTCATCTACATTGATGTTTTTGTACACCAGTGATTCACAAATAATCCCTAAGCCCAACCTGTTTAATGCCTATAAAACAATGAAATCATGCTTTTCTGTTATAAGTGAAAATTTTTCTGACAAACGAATTGTTTCATTTTTATTACTAAATTCATTATGACTGCCTTAAATGGCAGTCATTAAAATTTTTGATGGACTAACACTGCAACTTCCTTCTAAAACAGAAAATATTTATTCTCAAATAAATGCAACAATGGTTCTGCCCAGCTACCTTCTGTTTGCAGGAAATACCACGTTGCTGCAGGGTTTCTTGCTCCACCTGTATCCAGACAAACATTAAGCATGACAATACTAATGGAAAGAGAGCTTCGTACCTAAGCAGTAAAGGCATGGGGGAAGAAGTGGGAGGGGAGGGGGGAAAAAAAAGAAAAAAAAATTAAACAAGTAAATATGCAAATTTATGCTGAGAGGTCTTTCTCAAAATTAAAACATCCTTGATAACATTTCTAAGTCAGAATATCGCAAAATTTAAATTTTCTAGGCTTTCCAGAAGAAGAAAGTGGGAAGGGAAAATTTAAATATCAACTCCAGCATCATCTTTTTAAAAATTTATTAAATCTTGAGATCATTACAATTTTAAAATAGTAGGGATATTTAGAAATCAGTGTAAGGTAAAACAACAAATACACAAAAAAGGAGAGAAAACATTAAGACAAAGGCAAAAAGTCAATTCCTGAGTTAAAATCATTAATATACATAGAAGAACAAGCAAACATCCCAAATTTAAAAAAAGGGGGGGGGTGTAATACAGGCATAAATCTCTCAGAAAGGAAAAAAAAAGAGCTAATAAATACATGAAATATGTCTGACCTTACTGATAATTGATATGGAAACTAAAAGAACAGGAAGATACCATATTCGCTTATCACATTTATCCATTAAAAAATATAATAATGTCAACAAGAGTGTAATGAAAACTAACTCTCGTATACTCTATATAGAAATAAACATGTTCTGGAAGACCATTCAATACTATGTATCTATAATTCCCCAAATAGTCATATACCATAATCCAATGATGTCACTTTTAGGAACGTACCCTGAGAAAATAATCCAACATGTGCACTACAATTCTCATATGAAGATGTTTGTTGTAATACTGTTTACAGAAGGGAAAAAACAAAAACAAAAACAGGAAGCAAGCTAGGAAGTGATTCCATAATGTACGGTACATCTCTGGGGTGGTCTAATGTGGACATTATCAGGTGGACAAGGGAAAGGCTCAGGAGATAAGACAGTGGCAGAAGTCTTTTCTCATCCTCGTTCAGCTAAGTGTGCCACCCTGGCCGCCCCCCAAATATTCCCTTACAGTTCTTCTCACACCGTTGGAATCCCATGTTCATTGACATGTCTTTCCCGCTAGTTTGTAAGACCTCTGCCTGTGCCACCACTGCAGGTCCAGCTAACAGTAAGTATTTGCTGGGTGAGTTACTTATCCAAGGGGAAGTTTCAAAACAAAATCAAACTAACCAAAACAAAACAAAAAAAAACCCCTTTATTTCTCTCAAATTTTTCACTTAGTGAACTCTATTCCAATTGGCGCTATTTCCTAAACATGAGAAAGCAAAAGAAGCAAAATGCTTTAAACTCTATTACTGATCATAAAAATAAAACACTGAAGACCAGGCAGAAGGAACTATTGATATTTAAGATAGCATACACAAATCACTTGGTATATAAGATGTAGAATGCCCAACTCCCTCTCTCTGCCCTTCCCCCACTCATGCTCGCTCGCTCGCTCATAAATAAATAAATAAATAAATAAACAAATAAATAACTAAATAAAAATAAACATTAAAAAAATAAAAAGGGGGCTCCTGGGTGGCTCAGTCGGTTAAGCATCGACTTCAGCTCAGGTCATGATCTGGTGGTTCACAAGTTCAAGCCCCACATCTGGCTCTGTGCTGACAGCTCTGAGCCTGGAGTCTGCCTTGGATTCTGTGTCTCCCTCTCTCTGCCCTTCCCCCACTCACACTCTGTCTCTGTCTCTCTCTGGAAAGAAAAAAAATAATAAAAATAAACATTTAAAATGATGTAGAATGCCCAAGCATATGAATAGAGAATATATACATGAGAAAATATCATTAGTAAAACAGGTACAGAAAATTACACAAAGCTGTGCCTTTTTTGACCTATTAAAATCACATTTGAAGTTCTTATTTAAAAATGAAAATACCAAATACTGTGGAGGATATGATGAAATAGGACCTGTCATAGGTTGCTGGTGATATTATAAACTGGTACTGTTCTGAAGACAAAAGTCAAAAAAAAATTCATGGCCCACCTATACTACGTGTGAGAAGTGAAAAAGGGATCTAATCTAAACTATGTAGAAAGCTTGTATACAAAAACGCAAATCAAAATATTATTTAGGATAATATAAAATGGAAATAAATGATCAAAAATGGAGGAACAGCTAAATAAATCAAGGTTCATTCACATCATAGAATATTAAGTGTCTATTAAAATGACAGTTAGGAAGCCTATGAGCCACCAGGGAAAATGCTTCTAAAATAAAGTTAGGTAGGAAAAAAAAGATATAAAATAGTACATGGACTATAATCAACACCATGTTAAAAGACAAATACAGAGGTTAAGACTGGAAGAAATATACCAGAATATCAGGAGGAGGGGTAGGGTTAATAGATTGATTTTCCTCTTTATCCCTATTTTTCAAACTGTGATTAATACTATTTTTACAATGATATTTTAACAAATAATTGAAAAACAAATGTTGATTTAGAATGCCTACGTCCCAGCTATTCTTTACAATTTAGTTCAACTTCTACATGAGTCCTTGATGGCACCAATTCAGCTCCCCTCCTCAAATTCTTTCACTAGGCATTCCTTTATATATTTATTTTATTTTTTAAAATGTTTGTTTATTTTGAGAGAGAGAGAGAGAGAGAGAGAGAACGTGAAGGGAGGTGGGGAGATGCAGAGAGAGGGAGGGAGGGAGAGAAGAAGAGAGACAGAGAGAGACAGAATACCAAGGAGGTTCTGTGCTATCAAAACATGATCCCATGAACCGTGAGATCATGACCTAAGCCGAAATCAAGAGTGGGACAGTTGACTGACTGAGCCCCCAAGGCACCCGTCTCTAGGCATTTCTTTATATCTTATAGTTTTCAATCAAATTAAGTCACAATACCTTAATTGTTGCATTTTGTAACTGCCTAACACCGTAAAATAAAGTCCTTATTTTACAGCAGCTTATGACTCTATGATGCATCTGGGGTAAGCTAACTGTTGTGCCCATTTGTCTGTCTAGTGGTCAGGACACTGGAGGCAGGAAAGGAAAAACAACTGTTGTTGAATTGAATCAAGAAGGTGTATGCTCTAAATAAAAGAGGACCACGATTTCCTAAAATATTTGCAGTTATATAGGAAAGCATTCTTTCCTAATATATGGAAACATAAATCTCATAGTTCTACAAATAGTGCTACAGATTTATTTCCTTTCAGAAACTATAAACTATAATCATTTTCATTTGTAAAATATAGATGAATAAATCTGATAAAGACAATCTTCCTATGGGACTTTATTTCTTTAGACAATCAATATCTTGTATAAAGTCTGCATATCTGAATTAATAAACTGAAATACCAATAAAATGTCATCACAGGCTCACAGTGTACATAATAAAACCTTAGAAAATTAGGATCTGCCACTTTGGTCTCTGCAAATTCAACAGGGCAGAAAAGGCATTTAGCTTTGTTTTATAGTTAGCTAAGCAAAGGGATAATATAAATAAAATTTTAGTGGGAAATGTTTAACAAACTTAGAACTACTTTCAAGCATTACAATAGCTTCCATTTGCATAAAAATAATCAAATGCTGATTAAAATGACTCCTCTTTATTCATTAAATCAAGGATACATTGTTAGAACTTAGGATTACTATTACTGTATTTCTGTGAAGTAATAAAACTGCATTTCTTTTAAATATCCTATAATTGTGACTATTCACTACTTTACATAGAGAATCCTCCAGATTGTCCAAAATAGTTAATGTGGAACAATGACAGGTGGACTATTAGTTTTGCAAAACTGATTTGACATTGAAAAATGAACTAATGGAAATTGTTAGACTGCGCTGTTTTAGGCTATTCCTGTTGCATTTTTCTGCAAAGGTAAATATGCTTTCTGATGTTGAATAATATATTTCTTAATACATTCATTAACAAGGTCATACTCATTACTACTGTTCTGATTTTATACCTGAATTTTTTTCTTTTTAGATTTTCTTAAAATAAATTACAGTAATATGTTTTGGTATCTTTGTGACTATGAAATTGACGATTTAAAACATCATGAAATATTTTTTTACTAAAAATTCAACTTTAATCGTCCTTTCTTCTTTCCTTCCTTTCCTTCTAAAGAGCAAACAAGATCTATTTTTAGATTTGTTTGCATTTCTTAAATCTTCTACACATTCGTTTACGTTTGTTTATTGCTTTAGAATGTGAAGTTTCAAAACAGAAGAGGGATTACTGATTATTAAGTGACTACGTAGAAGCTGGCACATATCTCTGGACCCTCTCAAACACGTACTTTCTTTTTTTTTAATTATTTTTTTAATGTTTATTTATTTTTGAGAGAGAGAGAGAATTATAAATGTTTATTTATATTTTGAGAGAGAGAAAAAGCATGAGTGAGGGAGGGGCAGAGAGAGAGAGGGAGACACAGAATCCGAAGCAGGCTCCAGGCTCCGAGCTGTCACTACAGAGCCTGACGTGGGGCTCGAACTCACGAACTGCGAGATCATGACTGGAGCCTAAGTCGGATGCTTAACCGATGGAGCCACCCAGATGCTCCTCAAACACATACTTTCTTAAGGCAACCTCTAGGTATGATCTCTTAATGAAACTCATGTGTCACCCCAAAATGCTGGGTTAGAATAGAAATGATTTTACCTTTTGTCTTCTTATCCAGACTAAAAACTAATTCATAGAAACTTTGATGGATTCTTATTGTAACTAAATTATTTATCCTGAAATTTCACCAATGAAGGGGAAAAGAATGAACAGTTTTAAGGTCACCTTATGTTTATCACTTTTGAGTAAGAACATGCTGACAGACTTCAAGCTTAGTTTGAAAATTCAAAGTTCTAAGTCTCAAAGCAAGCCCCTCTTAAGATCTTATGAGGTAACTGGTGAAAATTTCCATGTTGCTTATATTACATCTTCACAGCTGTGCTCCAGATCTGGGTATGGAGGGAGAAAGGAAGGCAGGAGGTGTGAGGAGCTCTGGTAAGGGAAGGTTTTGCACCCTTCTGGATCATCTCTTATCCGAGGACTACAAGAACTCCCAGGGCCTAGGCCACTAATAATGTTAGGGTCTACTATGAAAAGATTTTTGAGAACATCCCTCTAATTCTGAATTAGGACAACCAAGTTTCCCAAAGAATAAACCTACATCTTGAACCCAAAATAGCTTTACAAAATCATCTACACTGGGAATAACCTGTTGATAGCACAGGGAATCCCTAGGTTTAGTCTACTTGAGATCAAGATCCTATATTTGGACCAAATTTAGCCCAAGTGAGTAGTGGTGATTTGAGCTGTCTGTTGTATCCAGTGTTGTTATAATGCACATATTTCGCACCCTCATCAGCATTTAAGTAAGGATGAAATAAAATTCAAAGGCAAGTAAAGAATCCTTTTCTTCAAAAGCAGGCGGGACGATTATCACTGTTTCACGGACTTCTAGAGAACACTTCAAGCTGCTAGTTTTTGTGTTTGTTTTACAAGAAAATTTAAATCTTAAATAAAAATGGGCTCTTTAATTTCTGGGAAAATATCCTGAAAGTTTCTGAATCGAAAGAAATATTTGGAGTATGGTATACATAAGACTAAAAATTACAAGAAAAGATATATTCAAGTAAGAACAGACAAATCAAGGCATCATTTGAAGTGCACATAAGTAATGTCACAGAGCTACAGTTCTTCCAAGTCCTTGTTTGAGACTTTAAGTTTCTCCATAATCAACCAGAACTTTCTAACACTGTAGTAAAATGACATTTTAGCAACTCCAGGAAATAAACAGAAAGACAACGACAACAGGCAATACTATGAAAACAAGAAAACAAAAGGTTTAAGATCAAGTCATATACAGTTCTTACGAAGCAGAAAATATTTCTAATTTTCTCAAGATTTACACATACTTCATTTCCAGAGGTAAAATATTCACAGAGAAATGTCCATATCATTTAAAACTTGCTACTAAAAATTAAGCTTTAAAACCAGTGCGTACCCTGTGCTTAGCAGTATGTAGGTTGACATCAAGGAAAGAAGAATGCTAAACAACCGCTCGAAGAGACTTGTGGGACTCAGCAGTGGCAGGACGAGGGAAAAGGCTGCAATAAAACAAAGGAGGATAGTGTCAGTACAGCCAGCACAATGGACATGAGTGCAGACGCACTGATCCTAGGATCATTTATAGCAGCTATTGTTTCTGTGACCTCTCAATTGGGCTATACTTGTCCTAATCATTTTTGTAAGAAATTTGAAACTTGAACATTTTTTTAAAGTTTATTTATTTATTTCAAGAGAGAGACAGAGGGAGCAAGTGGGGAAGAGGCAGAGAGGGAGAGAGTGAGTGACAGAGAGAAAGAGAGAGAGAGACAGAGAGAGAATCCCAAGCAGGCTCTGTGCTGTCAGTGTGGAACCAGACGTGGGACTTGAACTCAACAAACTGTGAGGTCATGACCTGAGTCAAAACCAAGAGTCAGACGCTTAAACAACTGAGCCACCCAGGCACCCCTGAAACTTCTCGGACAGAGAAAACAGAGCGTGAGGGGGGAGAGGAAGAGAGAGAGGGAGACAGAATCCAAAGCAGGCTCCAGCCACAGAGCCTGACTCGGGGCTCGTGCTCACTGACCGCGAGGTCATGACCTGAGCCAAAGTTGGATACTCAACCGACTGAGCCACCCAGGTACCCCAAGAAGGAGAGATTCTTAAAGGAGAATGCTGAGAACCTCTGGTAAATGCAGTGTGAGTACTGGAGCTAGAAAATCATCAATTTTATAGCCATCGGGACAAAAACTGGATCAGGAAAGACTTATGAATGGATGCTACATCTAGGGAAAATTTTGATGAGCATATTTGATGGCCTTAGAGTGTGTCCCCACAGACAGCTTATTAGTTGCAGGGAGAGGGAGAAACAGTAAATATACAGTGAAAAAACTGGGCAACACCTTGATAGGGTGATGGAAATTAACATCAACAATGAGGGACAGATAGAGACCATGAGCCTATAAATGTGACCTAAGAAGGGCACAGCATCGCTTATGCAGTATGCTGGCCGACAATGCATAACTCCAATTTAATTACAAAGAAACATCAGACAAATTCAAACTGAGTAACAGGCCATTGTAGGGTAGGGCTTGTGGTTGGTTATAGTCTTCAAAATGTCAATGTCATAAAAGACAAAGAAAGAAAAAAATGCCATGAATGTTGCTGGGTCAACTGAAAACTTACTATAAGGATGGTAGAATAGATAAAAGTACTGAATACGGTCTTCAAAAAATTGTACACATACACACATTCATAAACACAGATGAGGGATAAGCATTTGACGTGGAGGATGGCTTTCTGTAATTCTGGTAAGTGCACTATTTTTTAAACCTTTTTAGAAGTTTTAGAGATTTCAAAATGAGATATAATGCCATGCGCACAAATTGCGTTTTCTTTGCTTCTCTTCTGCCCTGTGGTTTACCCTTCGGTGGGTAAGAAAACCGAGGAAGTGAGCCAGGCTGCGCTGTAAAGGAATGAGGAAAAGCTGGGTTGCTACTACGTCTATCGGACCCCCAACTTGCCATATATGGTTTCCGCTGGTGTGTGCTAACTGTGTATTTGTGAAGTTGTACACTATGACACAAAGACTTCCCTTTAATGTTACAGTTCTCACTCAGAGTTTTTGTTTTTTTCTGGGGATCTATTTTTTTTTAATTTTTTTTTTTTAATGTTTATTTATTTTGGGGACAGAGAGAGACAGAGCATGAATGGGGGAGGGGCAGAGAGAGGGAGACACAGAATCGGAAGCAGGCTCCAGGCTCTGAGCCATCAGCCCAGAGCCTGACGCGGGGCTCGAACTCACGGACGGCGAGATCGTGACCCGAGCTGAAGTCGGACGCTTAACCGACTGAGCCACCCAGGCGCCCCTATTTTTTCTGGGGATTTAAAAACTAACATGTCCTATGACAGAGATCATTACTTATAAGTCACCACACTAGAATATTACCACTCCTTCCTTGCAGAATATAAGCTCCAGGAGGGCAGGGATTTGGTCCACCTTTATTATTCTCAGGGAAAAAAATAGTGCCAGAACATAGTACAAACTGAACACATTTTTTTTTTTCTAATGAAGGAGCAGTCATTAATATTGTTTAGGCAGAATGAACATAAATAGTAACTTCATTAAATCAAGATAACTGAAGGCCTGCCCTTCATCAATTTTACAGTAAGTTCCATCCAAAGATGGAACAACAAAAATCATTAAAAAAAAAAAAAAGGTTACACTGCATGCCACATTATTCACAAGTATCACAAAGTGTCTTTTTTTTTTTTTTTTAAATGAAAAACCTGGACTTCAAGCTTGTCCTGGTCCTCTAGCTGGAAGAAAACACCTACATCCTTAAATTACACTTGTTTTCTCCACATGCACATTTCGGGATCCTTAAACAAAGGTACTACAGAGGAATGTGTTTTGAAAATTTTAACTGGCTTTATAAAATGTGTAATGTGTTGGGAAGTGACTAATCAATGTTATTTTCAGCAAGGGAAATACAGATAAAATTGAACTGTTTCTTAGTCCCTGTGTAAGAATGGAGAATTTATGAACTGACATGAAATTTCAGGATAAGAATCTCTTCTCTTCTGGAATCACTTAGACTTTTATCAGATGTGAATAAATGCATAGCCTTAGTATCAGGCCAATCATATTCTATCAAGTAATTCTTATTAACACATCAATGGAGACAAACGTTCTAATTTTCTTTGTCAAGTTCTACCATGAGATAAAAATAATCATTGGTTATTATTATTTTCATTCAACAAAATTATTTCTTTCCATAACAAGAATATAGATGTAAATGGATAACTTTAAGGTATGACTTGATGTAACGTTAACTCATTTAATTTGACCTCTTACCCAATATTAGCCAGCTAATGATCTGATTAAGAAGAGGCAGTCCTTGTTTCTTGCGTAGACTGCTGTGGGTGCTATACATAACACACATAGAAAGCACTACGCTCAGCATCTGAAAACAAATACAAACACACAAAGAAAAGAGAAGGTGGTGAGAGACTAATTTATATACAAAAAGAATACTTAGGAAAGTGCTTCAACAACTGGAATCTAGCCCCAAAGCTATTGACATTGGACCAGCTCACCCTCTTGCAGCAAGGTTACAAGTTAGAACTTTGTACTATGCAGACGCCCTCCTTTACAAGCATGAAATGAGGCATTTTACACTTTCAACAACAGTTTGGTATACGTGATCACACTGTATCTATTTAGAAATATTCATTATTGGGGCGCCTGGGTGGCTCAGTTGGTTAAGCGGCCGACTTCAGCTCAGGTCATGATCTCACACTCCGTGAGTTCGAGCCCCGCGTCGGGCTCTGTGCTGACAGCTCAGAGCCTGGAGCCCGCTTCAGATTCTGTGTCTCCCTCTCTCTCTGTCCCTCCGCTGCTCATGCTCTGTCTCTCTCTGTCTCAAAAATAAATAAAAACATTAAAAAAACTTAAAAAAAAAAAAGGAAATATTCATTATTAACTCTGAAGATTTCCTAAATCATGGAAACACAAATGGTGTGACATGGTTAAGTGTCTTCCACCTCTGGCCCTTGCCCAGTCATATCCATTGATTCAACACATATTTGTGGCCTGAATGTTCACCTGGTACTGGGAACACAAGGAGGTACAGTACTCTTCAGGGAATATATACAAACTAGTGGAGAACTGGGAAACTCTCGCTTGGAGGCTGTTTTCAGAAATACTGTTTGGTGGGAACATGGTCACTCCCGTTCATTTATGTGTCGTCCACAGCTCCCTTTGCACTACAGTAGCAGGGTGGAGAATTTACAACAGACTCCATACAACCCACAAGCTTAAAATACTTAGTTATGGCTCTTTAGAAAATTGTTCGCTAATCTCTGAACTAGAGGATTAACTGCCATTTTAAGAAATGACATAAGCTACGGCTGTAAATAAACTCTTAGAGATCAGATTAGCAACCTCCTCACCAATCCTTGAGATACATTAATTTCTCTTATATTTTCAGTGAATTTAGAAAAAATGCTGTTGAGTAAGTTATGACACAATCCTAGTATCCTTTCAATTATAAGATGAATTCTGTCAGAGATGTTAAAATGTTAAAAGATATCTGTCTTGGAACCACCAAAAATATGCTACACAATAGAGCAATTAATGCAAATTAATAAAGTTAACATAAAAAAGAAATTTCATAACAGATTTACCTTATATTCAGGGCTACTTATAAAAAGCCCGTAAGAATTTTAACATATTTGCTCCTATAGAGTGGGATCCAGAAACATTCACTTCTGTCAAAGTTATTCATAATTATATGTGAATTCTATCAAAGTTACCTATGGGCTTTAGTGTAAAGCCAGTGAGTATACCATTTTTAAAAAAAATTTTTTTTAACATTTATTTATTATTGAGAGACCGAGAGACACAGAGCATGAACAGGGGAGGGGTAGAGAGAGGGGGAGACACAGAATCTGACGCAGGCTCCAGGTTCTGAGCTGTCAGCACAGAGCCCGACACGGGGCTCGAACTCACAAACTGTGAAATCATGACCTGAGACGAAGTCGGTCGCCTAACCAACTGAGCCACCCAGGTGCCCCAATACCATTTAAAATGAAATACGTGTTCCAATGTCTCGACAGGACATTTGACAAAATACTTCTTCTCTTTTTATGTTTTCTGTTGTTCTCCAAGAATAAATTAACATCTTTTAAGTGTTGTATATTTTTATTTTGGAGTATTCTTGGCTTTATTTTCTATTATCCTAAGCTTTGTTCTGAGGAAATTTTTTGAGAAAACTCCTGTAAGTTTTCTTTTGTCAGTGGTTTGGATGTGGTTTTTAATTTTTTTTTTTTTTTTTTTTTTTTAGTGTTAAAAGAACAAACAAGTGGTTTCCATGCTTATGTAGAAAACAGCTATCATTTTACAGAATATGACATTATATATTCTCCAATTCTCACAACCCTATATTAGAGAGTATCTCTACAGATTGAAAACAGACTGAAGCTAAACAGACTGAAAATCACACATCTAGTATACAGTATAACTAACTGGGAATTGACTCGATTTTGAAACATCAAGTTCAAAGTTCTTTTTGTCACAGCAAAGCCAACAACCAAGGTGAAGTCAACTTTCTCCTGGCACGTCATCTGAAGTCTTAAACAGACTATTCTTCATGTAAACATACTCAGAGGTTGCTCTCACTTCAAAGATTACCTTTGTCCTGACTCAAATGAGAGCAACACAGAATCTCAGTCCAGAGGAGGCCATTTCGAGTTCAACTTTTTTGGTCAATACGGATGCTTCTCAGGTCTCCCTAATCTCTGTTCTCTTGGCATCTCTGGGCTGTCTCCTGCTGAACTTTTTGCTATTTCATACCTTTTAGAGAATGTATTTCCATATGATATCTTACACAGAAAATTTTCTTCCCAACTGGCAGATATTGAGTAATGTAGACATGATGGCATCTTAAGAACATCATCATTAAATACAACCATAAGATATATTTTGGTATGTCATTAGCATGACATGGTGTTGAAATGTGTAACTGACCTGAAATAGATGTAACAATAGCTCTTCATTTATAAAACTGTCTTTTCTTTTTATGAGAGATGTTAAAACACACAGGGATAGCAGAAGAACCAGCAAGCCTGCGCCCATTCTGTTTTAAAACACAATTCACAATTTCAAATTTTCTTGATATATTTACTGAACACATATCATATAAAAATATTAGACATTTTACTCTAATGTAGACCCTCCGTATCAGTCATTTGGTTTTATCAAGATGAAACAGGTATAACAGGAATGAAAATCTGAGGATGAAGATACACGAGGGATGGGGTTATTTTTAACTTCTCACAATTTTTTAGGTATCTTTACCTTATTTCTTGACTTCGATTTTTTTTTTTTTTGATGTTTATGCATACCAGCCACCACAATTCTTAGGCTGACTTGGACAAGTTTACAGAAAACAATATAAAAAATAGTTAAACGTATCATCACTATCTACAATATAAACTTTCTGACTATACTATGAGCACTTACTCATACCAAAAAGGATCAACATTTCTAATCCTTAGTGTTGCCGGGAGGAAAAAATGGTTCCTTCTATTATTAACCTTTAGCCAGCGGCTCCTGGGTAAAGGAAGGGTAGGGAAGAGGTCACAAAGGCAGCAATGCAAGTGAGGCATTTGTACAGTACGGAGACCACAAATTATAGTTCTTCAAGAGCACTAGGTATAGTACAGTTCCTGAAGCTGCAGGAAACTGGTATCAAGGAAATGGTGTACTGATGTCGAGTTCTATTTCTCACCTCCCAAAAATCTGAGTAACATAGGACAACTGAAATTAGATTGAGTGCAGAATCTGGAGGCAGGCAACATGACAACAGAGAAAAGGAGTTGGTTAAAAAGAAGTAAGAAAGAGCAAAAAGCAGGGCTAAAAATAAATGCAAAGCAGGAATTCCTAGGAAAATGCTTGTTTGTTTTTGTTCGAAGTCGTTGAGAATTGTAAGGGGACAAAGTAGTTATACATTCAGCATGGATTACCATTAAAACTTATGAAAACAGCCATCTATGGTCAAGATACTTTGCTTTTTCTTTTTCTAAAAAATAATTTGGTATTTTAATTCATTGGCAAATATGATTTTATTTTATTTTACTTATTTAAAAAAATTTTTTAATGTTTATTTTTGAGAGAGAGAGACAGAGACAGGGTGTGAGTGGAGGAGGGGCAGACAGAGAGGGAGACAAAGAATCCGAAGAGGCTCCAGGCTCCGAGCTGCCAGCACAGAGTCTGACGTGGGACTCGAACCCACGAACTGTGAGATCATGACCCAAGCCGAAGTCAGACGCTTAACCGACTAAGCCACCCAGGTGCCCCTATGATTTTATTTTAGAGAACTTAAGAGGAATATTATAGCCATGTGATTTTTTTGCTTTTTCTTTTAATTTTATCCTTAAATGTTTCACATATCTATCTTTGCAAGTTTCTAAAGAAGGGAGGTGAGGTGAGAGATCAAATGAAGAGTAGAAATTTCTCCATGAACCAGGAGTCAAAATAAAGAAGTTGCAAAAATAGCTACCAGAACACCAACACAAAGTTAAATCACTGAAGAATTTAAATTAAGATGCATAGAGGGAGAAAACATAATTTTTAAAAATACAAATTAGATTTCTCATGTTTTAACAAGTTTGCCTCCTGAATTCAACTTTAGTAAAATATGCAAGTAGCAAATTTCTATGGAGACCATTTCTATAATCTCTTATTTTAGCATATAAAAACTGCTCAACTGTGTCAACACTGCTTGAGCAGGACAGAAAGGCAGAGACTGACCAAAGCAGAGAAAGGGACTTTGTAAAGACAAGAGGAGAGCTCACAAGAAATATGAAGCAAAAAATAAATGAAAATATTGGAACTCATCTTCTCACAGGCTATTATAGTTTATGACAGATGCAACATATTTTTACTTCGTAACACTTATTAATAAAGTATGGCTTAGAAGTATGGTCTTAGAGTTCAATACAATTTATTTTGGGCTCTGATAATAAATAAACTTTATGGAATAATTCCACTTATTCCATACTGGTATTTCACAGAAATGAGATAAAAATGTGTTAATTGACAAATAACACATACTCAAAAATTAACACCTACTTTTAAAAAATATCAATTGTTTAGTTAATCTTCCTTCAGTCAAAAAAAGATACACTTCATCTATTAAAGATTATGTTAAGACGCTAAAAAGAATTGTTTATACAGAGTTCAAAAGAAAGTAACAGATGGGCGCCTGGGTGGCTCAGTCGGTTGAGCATCTGACTTCAGCTCAGATCATGATCTTGCAGTTCGTGAGTTCCAGCTCTGTGTCAGGCTCTGTGCTGGCAGCTCAGAGCCTGAAGCCTGCTTTGGATTTGTGTCTCCATCTCTCTCTGCCCCTCCCCTGCTCTCTCTTTCTCTCTCTCTCAAAAATAAACATTAAAAAAAAGTAACAGAGATGATTATATGATTAGAAAATGAGAAGGACTCTTACATGAAGCAAAGATCATTTAGCCTGCCGAGCACAGACATGCGTATGTGCGAGCGCGTGCGCGCGCACACACACACACACACACACACAGCCAGTTGAAGTGACTAAACATGGTAAAGCCATCAAAGTACAGAGCTCCCTCCCCTAGAGATCATTACATGCAGATTAGGAGAGACTTTCATTTTTCTAAGACATTTAAAGCTTAGACATGCTCAAAGGCAAAGACAGAGGTTAGTCTATCAGTGGCTTTTCGATCTTTACGTTTTTGGCAACCGAACATTTTTCATATGAAACCTTTTACTGATTCCTTAATATACAAAAGCCTCTAGACTACTTTTTTTTGGAATTTTAAATTATCACTGTTTGGCCCAATTTCACTTTTTTGAAGGCCCAGAAGTATCTCCAGGGAGCTTTAATGCTTCTCAGAGTCTGAGCCAAAATTATCACCAATGGTCTGATATTAGTATTTTAACTTTTGGTTTATTCACTAGTTTGTTTTGAAACTCATGACCAAGATTAGGCTCATATTTCATAGTGCTTGAGAAAAACAATTATATTGAAAAGAAAAGAAAATATTGTTCATACACTAGAAAGATATCTGGCTTTCGTCCTACAACGGGCATCAGTGGGAACACTGCCAGGAGCAAAGAGAAGAAAATCCAACTCAGTGAGATGCTCTAAAATAAATAAAAAAGTTATCTTTAGACAAATATGGTAAAGAAAATAGTCTTTAGTGTTTCATAGACTGCACTCCTGTGAAGATTAGATGTGAGGCCTTATAGCTGTTTAAAAAATAATACAGTTACTACTGGTGAGAGATCTGTTAACAGTAGGTACTGCATTAAATAAAGTCTCACAATAACCTCAAGAGGTAGGGTATATTACTCACAATATTTCAGATGAGGAAACTGAGATCAGAGATGTGAAAGTACATGTACCAGGTCTATGACTAGTAAATGAAACAGCCAGGATTGAAACCTGGGTCATATTTCCTAGCAAGTACTTCCATCAATTTATGTTATACCATACACTGATAATATCTATAAGAAAGCTGGCCTGCAACCATAATCAAGGGATTGAGCTCAGGGGGGAAAGAAGTCAAAGTACGTCTGTAATTAGATCAAGACAAAAAACTATTAATAACGCCATTCGATGGAGAATCCTAGAAGTTCTCTCATAGGGTGGAAAGAAGATTATTTCTATCCTCCTGCTACCTCCCTGAAAAAATATCAAAATGGAAACATGAGCCTATTCTCAGGGCTAGGCGAAAGGTGACTCCTTTGACTTGAGTTCAGAGCACTGCCTCTGAAGCCATTGCATTGCTCTGGACAATACCATCATTTAGATATTTGGTACCAGTTCTGCATCTAGAGTGTTTCAATCACCACATCACCAATTCACTTTGATGTGAAAGTCTATGTGAATCACTGAAACATTAGAGGCAACCGCAGTCCTCCTGTCAAAAGGACCAGGCTCTTTATGTAAGGACACATTCTACTCTTTTCTTTAAAAATGAACAATTCCCTGAGTTAAACACATATCAAAACAAAGTAGCTACTAATCCGTCTAATGTCAAAACAAGTACTTATACCTTTGCTCGAGTCCATAGCTGGGTGATAAATGGCCAACCTGCAAATGCTAGAAGTCCAGCTGTAAGCATGTAGCGGTAGAAAAAACTGAGAACCTAGTAATGCATTCCAAAGAAGAAATGAAAAATGAGGTCATTTAAAAGGAGTTACATATGTATGAAAGAGATCTGAAAATGCTGTAACGTGGTAAATTACTCACTAATATTTCAATTCCCAGGATAAAGACTAACAGGTATCCAACAAAATAACTTGGAGGAACGGTCAACAGTAATGTGACAAAGTCTTGAATAACTTGAAACCTGTTTAACAAGATCATTTATAAAAATATTATTTATACTATATATTGAGCAAAAAATTGAGGTCATATATGATAAAAAATAAAAACTGCGTAAACCTAGAAATCAGGGAATTTTCAATTCATAGGCTATTCAAAAACTAATATAATCTCTAACAGATTTCTTTCAACGGCTTCACTTAACTAAATCTCTTTTTTTGAAACCTAGAAGTATTTCAGAAAAAGTATAATTTCTGAATAAATTTGATAATGATCACAAAAATCTGTTTTTAAAACATAAACATTAATGATAAATCTTTGATTTTAGCTTAAACGTGAGTACATGCAATTACGGATACATTATCAGAAATAAAATACGATGAACTCAAAATGGATTAAAACTGGGAAAAGATTTAAATCCACCAAAGTTAATTTTATATTGAAATCTCAACTGTCTTAATAAAATAAACATGTTTTCCTAATCTAGGTAGCGAAAAAGATTTATTTTTTATTTTTTTAATGTTTATTTATTTTTGAGAGAGACAGAGTCCAAGTGGGGGAGGGGCAGAGAGAGAGGGAGACACAGAATCTGAAGCAGGATCCAGGCTCTGGGCTGTCAGCACAGAGCCCAGTGTGGAGCCCAAACCCATGAACCATGAGATCATGACCTGAGCTGAAGTCTGACATTTAACTGACTGAGCCACCTGGGAGCCCCAAGAAAAAAAATTTTTAATGTTTATCTATTTTTGAGAGAGAGAGAGAGAGAGACAGAGCATGACTGGGGGAAGGGGAGAGAGAGAGGGAGACACAGAATCTGAGGCAGCCTCCAGGCCCTAAGCTGTCAGCACAGAGCCCAACACGGGGTTCAAACCCAGGAACTGTGAGATCATGACCTGAGCTGAAGTCAGAGGCTTAACTGACTCGGCCACCCAAGTGCTCCAGTAGAGAAAATTTTAATTGCACTTTTTCACTGAGCTAAATAACCTTTTCCAAACCCAATTTAAAATGTCACTAATTGTACACTCATTGTAATTAAATGTGAACCCATAACCATTAAACATGTATTACATACTTGAGTACTTTCTGCATTTCATCACTAGAAAAAAAATTGTTTTAGCATTTGTAGTGATTAAGTAGGTAATTATAAAAGCTCAGTATCATTTGGTTTATGATCTTTTTCTGCTTGAAAACAATGGCAACATAATATTATCAAAACTACTAAGGTGCCATGTAGAAAAGAAATGTTAACACCAGTCAAGAGGAGAATGCCTCTTTTGTTCTCAACAGCTGAATAAGCACAGAAAAATAAGAGATGACTTTGTAAAATCATTTAGAAGATTTTAGAACAAGATTTTAGAAGAAAGGTGAATTTTTATGTTTTATTTTCTATGTATTTTCAAAAAGATAAAGATAGAACACAACATACATTCAAAACCACATTTCCTCTTAAAGTTTAAATAGATAAGTCACCTTCATAATTAGGACATTTGATAATTCAGGAGGATTCTGTAGTAGAATAGAAGTTTCTGCAGGGATAAAACTTCCCATTCTAAAAACTTTTAAACCAGAGTGAATGACATTAGAAAAAATCTGATTTAAGTATGTCTATCCAGCAATCCTATTCCTTTCAAACGGAGAAGCAACACTATGTCCTTCTGATAGTGTCTTTTTGCCTTATCCTTCTAAATGTTATATTTTAATTTTAATTTTTGGTACTTTTAGTAGTTCAATGTTTTTAGTACTTAAGGATGAAAGATGTGGTCAAATCTGGAGTTTAAAAAAATTAGAATAGGGGCGCCTGGGTGGTGCAGTCGGCTAAGCGTCCGACTTCAGCCAGGTCACGATCTCGCGGTCCGTGAGTTCGAGCCCCGCGTCAGGCTCTGGGCTGATGGCTCAGAGCCTGGAGCCTGTTTCCGATTCTGTGTCTCCCTCTCTCTCTGCCCCTCCCCCGTTCATGCTCTGCCTCTCTCCGTCCCAAAAATAAATAAATGTTGAAAAAAAAAATTTTTTTTTAAATTTAGAATAAAAATACTTATCGTGTCATGACAAACATACTGGCCAACCCTGAATATACCCTTAATTCTGAGCTCTCATTTCCTGGTCTGCTTTCCGGGTCTGGTTTTGCTCAGGGGATGCTTGGACACCCAAGACTTAAGTTCAAATTCTAGATTACTGGAGCAAATATAGAACAAGATGGGCAACGTGTCCCTCGCTGTCTATGAATGTGAACCTGCCCAATGTTTGAGTGGTTTTATATTTAAGTGCTTGAAACTCGCCTAGGAGCTCTGCCTCTGATGTTTTCTACAGCAGTAAGAACCCATTTTACTTCCAGCCTGTGAGGAGGCACTTCAAGGAGGACCTGTGGCACCCGTGAACAATATCCACCATTCTGTATGTTCACATTACTAGTGTGGATTTAATTACTAACTCCGTTTATCTAGGTTTACATGATAGCTAGGAAAATAGCTAGGTTTACATGATAGCTAGGGCAAAAAAAATGTGTGGAAAGAAAACATGTAAATTTCCTTGTGAAACCTGAAGATACACTGAAATCTGAGATGATAAGACAAATTCAAAATATAAGTTCCTCCTGGCATAGTACTGTCAATATTAATTACTCTATGTTTAGTCCAGATGTTTCTTAGAAAAGGTACACAAAGAAGGGAACGAGGTCAATACAACCTCACGGCAGTAAGGGAAAGGTGAAACAAAAAAAGATGTTTATATGCCATTTTCCTTCTGCTATCAATGAAGTGAGAGGGCTCAGAAATTGAAGGGCATTATAACTATCTCTGATGATTTATGCTACGCAAATCTAATGCACTTTAAAAATAGATTTCAGGGGCGCCTGGGTGGCGCAGTCGGTTAAGCGTCCGACTTCAGCCAGGTCACGATCTCGCGGTCCGTGAGTTCGAGCCCCGCGTCGGGCTCTGGGCTGATGGCTCAGAGCCTGGAGCCTGTTTCCGATTCTGTGTCTCCCTCTCTCTCTGCCCCTCCCCCATTCATGCTCTGTCTCTCTCTGTCCCAAAAATAAATAAATGTTGAAAAAAAAAATTTTTTTTAAATAAAAAAATAAAAAAATAAAAAAAAATAAAAATAGATTTTACTGTCAGCAAAGTGCAAAATAAGACAGCATGGGAGTGTTACTTACTCTCTTAGAACCGCATACCATATTGGCACTGGCAACAAACAATATATGTAATAAGTCCAGGGACAGCCTTGAAGCAGCAGGAAAAATGCTACAAAAACACCAATAGCTATACAACTACATGACAGGAGGTGGCTTGGTTTCTGAAAATCAAACAGAACATTGAAACACTTCTAAATTCATGCTGATTGACAGGTTTTTAAAAGAGATTTTACAAAGTGAAGACATCTATTACATGATTAATTGAAGAACTGCATTTAAAAAAAACCTGTCATTGGAGAAGCATTATTACAGGAAGAAAAAGCTGGCTATTCTGAAATTGTTGCTATTAGGCAATTCTCCATTTAAAAGTGACTATGTTCCTCAAGTTTGTCTGCGAGTAACTTGTTTGGAACTCTGAACATATTTCTCCTTAGTAACAATCTTATAAATGTTGATCGAGCTCCCTCACTAGCTCACAAAAGCTCATTTAATCCACAATAAACTGTGGGACTTAATCTTCATTTGGAACAATGCTTCTATCTATTCAAACTCCAACTTGACACGCTGCCCACGTTTCTCTCTCCACTGCCCAACCACAGTGTGTTCATTCAGTCATATCTTCTCTTCCCAACCACCTGCCAAACAAGAAAGGAGTTCCCCAATGTGAGTCACGAGTGATGGCCTCCATGGGCTGTGCATGCCCGTGGGTGCTCTGGGCCAGGAGTAATGAAGCAAGCTTCAGGGATAGACATTCCGACGATTGGAAACAAACGCACCTATGGAAAGCCGTGATGCTAAGAACAACCACAGAGGAAAAACACAGGAATGGAGGGGTAATATGGCATTCTCTTTTCTCTGTCCTTTGTTTTGTCTGTTTTCCCCTTGCTTTGCCAGCCAAAGCTAAATAAGGTGAGAATTAAGAATTACTCGTTGTAGTAGAGCCTTGTGGGGGAGAGAGACAAGAGGGTTATTTTCCTCTTTATAATTCCTCCTTACTGGCACAAAATGTCACCAGAAAGGAAGTAAAAAACAAGGATAAATTAGGACAGTTGGAAAAAGGAAGGTGAGACACAGCAATGTGATTAAGAGTGTAGAACTACACAGATCAGAATTCAAATTCTGGTTCAGTCAAAGTCCAAAACTATCCCGAGACTCAATTTCATCCCATTTATAAAATGGGAGTAATAATTCCATATCTATTTGTTAAGGTTGGCAATGCTTAAATGAGATTATGTAGAGCTTAACAAAATGCCCAGAATATTATAACAGCTTAATACATAATGGCTGCTGCTATTACCTTCATTTTTATTCTCTCCTCCCTACTTCTCTGCACTAGTCCCAGCAGGTGCTGTAGAAATCTGAAGGTGAATGAAACTGGAAATGGAGATGTGTGACACAGCATGGGGGACCCATAGCAAGGGGCAAATCTCAAACAGATGTGGAGATGGAGTCTCTAAAGCTGAAGGTGGCTGAGGCATGCATTCATCATTTAAGAGATGACACTGGTTTCACAGCATATTGAGAATAGGAAAATAACAAAAGAAGTTTAAAAGAGTACATTATGGGGCGCCTGGGCGGCTCAGTCGCTTAAGCATCCAACTCTTGCTTTCAGCTCAGGTCATGATCTCACAGTTTCATGGGTTCAAGCCCTGCGATGGGCTCTGTGCTGGCAGTGCAGAGCCTGCTTGGGATTCTCTCTCTCTCCCTCTCTCTCTGCCCCTTCCCCACTCATGCTCTCTCTCTCTCTCTCTCAAAATAAATAAATAAACTTAAAAAAAAACAAAAAGAAATGAGTACCTAAAAAAACATTTTTGAGGGATTTTCTAGAGTCAGTATAATATGGTATAATAATCTAATCCTTTGATAACTAAAATATACACTATCAATGATATTCACTCATAGGAAACGAAATCATAAAAAATTCAGTTCAACTGAAGTAGAGATTGAAAGGCGTTTTTTTTTTAAAGCTTATTTCTTTATTTTGAGAGAGAGAGAGATAGCGTGCCAGTGCATGAGATGGAAGAAGCAGAAAGAGAGGGAGAGAATCCCAACCAGACTCCACGCTTTTAGCACGGAGCCCAACACGGGGCTCAGTCCCACCAATTGTGAGATTGCGCCCCGAGCTGAAATCAAGAGTCGGACACTTAACCAACTGAGCCACCCAGGTGCCCCAGAGGCTTTTAAATAGTAAGAGTGGGGGTACGTTTTCTACTTCCTCATGAATTGACTTCCCACCTTCCCTTAGCTCCTCAAAACACAACTAATGATAACAAACCATGCTGGCGCACTATGATGACTCTTCCCTCCAATAAGCACTTACTAAGCTGCACACTCTGGGTCTGCTCTTTACTAGGTGCCGGCCTCCAGGGAGTTCAAACCACATGGGTTGGTATAGACTCACGAGACTTGGTTCAAGGGGTTAATATTTGGGGATTTTATTAGGTAATACGAAAATAAAGGTCAACATGTGGCAAAATAAGGGTATTTCGTTCTAAAGCAAGTAACATCTGAACTGGCCCAAGCAAAGGAGAAGAGTATGTACAAGTTACATACAGAATACAATTATGAGGAGCTGTAGCAAATTATATTTAAAGAAAATACTCACTGCCTGTAATGGTGATGAATCAGAAATGACCTGTATAACTTGAGTGACACCATCACGAAGAAGTGACATAAATTTCGGAGTCAGGCATAAATTTAATTCCAAGGCTTTCTTCCATTTGCTCGCCAATTTGACTAACCCATTTAGCTTGTCTAAAGCTCTGTTTCCTCATCTGGCAATGAGGATAGTGTTTGTTTCAAGCCCACGGCTCCCTCCCCAAAGGCCTTCTCTATCCCAGCCGTACCAGTGACTTGCACTCTTCCAAAAGCCATGCTGCCTCTCTCCTCTTCTGGGGCCTGCTGCTCTCTCTGTGCGTCATCTTCCTTTTTTCTACGGAGCTATCCTATTCACCCTTTAAGACTTCACTTTGGCAACAGCCTCCCCGACGAAGCCTCCCTATACCCCACCCACAAGCGTCGCGTTCTAAAAAGTACACGGCTGGGGTCATCTTACCTCCTAACTGCTCTCCATGCCTCCCTCCAGTTAAGACTATTGACCACTGGCATTTTAGTTTTCCTTCAGAACCGTTCAGGTTGTGTCACTTCACTAGGTTATAATCTCTCACTGAAGATGAATCAGAATGGTTTTGCAAACAGAACCAGAGGGTTCAAAAAAAATTTCACAACCTCACCTGTAATGGTCAGTTTGTAATGGTCAAAACTGACACAATGGTCAGGTTTGTGTGTCAAAACTTGGCTAGGCTATATAGTGCCCATTATCCTCAAACACAGATGTAGGTGTTGCTGTGAAAGCATCTTGTGGATGTGATTAAAGTCTACAATCAGCTGACTTTAAGGGAGATTATCCAAGGTAACTGGGGTGGGCCTGATTCAATCAGTTGAAAAGCTTGAAGAGCACAACAGCAGGCTTCCCTATAGAACGGAAGCATAGCTACCGAGCGTGGCTTCGGATCTTGCCTGCAGGCTCCTGTCTGCGCCTCTTCACGGCCTGACGTGTGGCTTTAGAACTTTCCTAGCTAGCTCCCACAATCACAAGCCATTTCCTTACACTAAATCTACTAATACATAGATCCCACTGGTTCTGTTTCTCTGGTTTAACTCTAAGTGATACACCAACTCCTCACAAAATCCAATTTAAAATCTATAGTCTAGCATTTGAGGTCTTTGATTACTTCAACCTAACCTACACTGTTGGTATAATCTCCTCTTCGTCCCTTGAACAAACCTTCCACATTCTCCCCAAGTTGAACTTTTTATTCCAAAAGCAGCATGGTGTAGAAAGAGCATGAATTTAAGTATCGGCAAATATTAGTTCTGTCATTTTGTAATAGTGTGTCTTTGAAGACGCTGTGTAGCTCTCTGAGCCTAAATTCCCCTCTTCATATCATGAGACTCCTAACTGCCAGATTTAAGGTTGTGTTAAGCTTAATTGAATAACACATGCAAAGCACCCAACATAGTCCTGGGATAGTGGAGCTCAATAAATATTACTTATTATGCCAGCATAATAAACATTTTCCCAACTCTGCCTCTGTTTAGATCATTCAGTTTGCTTTATTCTCATCCTCTCCCTGTGGTAGTTAATTTTCTTTCAAGACTTACTTTTTCCTGTTGTCATCGTCCTCGCTAAAGTGAGCTCTCCTCTATTTAATATATATCACAAACACTTAATCTATATTAAAGTTGTCAAATGTCAAAGCTGTCTTTTGCAATGTAGTGTAGTATAGAACCTACGTCTGATAAGGTGGTCATGTGTGTACATCTCTTACCTACTTTACTCTAATTCTAGGCTCCTGGAGGGCAGAATCTGGATTTTCTATTTCTCTGTATAGCCTATGCAGTAGTTAGCATTATATTGTACATCCAATTAAACATTCACTGCATTACCAGGTTAATGGATAAAGGAGAATTATCAGCTATGAAATTGTGTTGACTCATCAAGCTAAAGACTTCATATCTTTTCTCAACGACCAAAACAGCAAGACAGACGTGAAAAGATAATGTTTGGCACAAGTCTGTTCTGGATTCAAATCTCAATTCCTCCACAGCCTAGCTCAGAGTGGCCTTTTGCAAAATACTTAAACAGCTTTGGTTTCCTCTTTTGTAAAAAGAAATTATAATGCTTTCAGCACTGTTATGAGTTTAAAATGACAAAATAAACTCCAAGTACCCAGCAGAATGCCACTACTAAAACATGGTTGGTTCTGTCTCTCTTGCTATCGTGTCAAAAATTATCCCCATTCTAGCCAATTTTACTCACATTCAAATAATGAAAATTACTTGGAGGGAATTATTTAAGATGCATTAAAGCACCATAAAAAATTGGAATAAACACCACTGTTCTTCCTTCCATTACAGAAAAATAAAATATAAAATTAGAAAAAGTTACCACTGGGAATGTCTGCAAACTATTATTATTAAATATACCATCCTGATTATATTGCCTTTTAGAGGACTTGGACATGGTAATAATTATTAGAGAGAATAAAGAAAATGCAAGTGGCATATTCTCCCCAAAAAATGATAATTAGCAATATATGTTAAAAGAGTAAAGTGTTTTAGTGTAGTAAAACCATATATGTACAGTTATTACTTACTCGGTTATATGAAGTATTATTAAAATTTTTTGAGGGTTTTTTTTTTGCATTGAAAGTACAGTAAACTAGAGACTGATTCTTAAAATAAAGATAAATAGAAAGTTCTGAAAATTTGCATTAGAAATTTCAGAAAGTTGTAAGAAGGTAAGAATAGTTCCAGAAAAGCACATACATTATTTAAAAAGGGACATTTTGAGTAAATGATTTTGTCACTTTCTAGCTACCAAACTTTTAATATCAGATAAAGCTAAATAGACTGCTTTGAAGTAGTTTTCTGACCACCTGTACTAGAAAGATATGGGATGCTTACAACAAGCTAAGTAATTATTACAAGGAACAGATAATCAACAGCTAATGCCATAGGAAAATTTAAATTATGCAGCTATCTTTATAGCCCTCTTAAGTTATGGGGCCATTATTATTAATATACCTTTTTCCCAACCAAAGAAATAAAGATAACTGAAAAAAAGAGACCCAATATGACAAAAGCAAATGAAAGTAAGAGTTACCTTAGTACACCTTGCACATTGTATGAACTCATTACAGTTGATTTGATTCAATTTCTTTCTCCAGCCCTAGTGATTTAACACCATTATCTGAACTTCATTATATATTCTGAACATACCAACATACCTTAACTTCTTTATTAACACCTCTAGTAAGGTTAAAATGAGACTTGATGATCAACAAAGAAGCGTAAGATGTCCATCCCAAAAAACCAAGAACAACATTGATGGCCAAGAAGAATCTGTCATAAGTGTGATAATAGGACAATCCTTTCAATGCAAGATGAATCAGCTCCTTGCAAAGGGAGACCTATGGAGAAAGGAAGACATAACTTGCCACATGGGAAGAATAAGAAGTTTTAAAGGAAGGAAATATATTAAAATTAGAGTGCATAACTGTAGATGATGGATCAAGAACAGATTTTAATTATTCGAGGAGCTTCTTGCAAAGTATAAGAACAATTCCTGGATAGAATGAATTTTGAATCTTGATAAGAAAGGGCATTTAAGATGTAAATTATGATATGTATAGTGATTTAACATGATTCATTCTGTGGAAATACCTACAGATGACACATGAAGGAAAGTAACGAAGGCTCTCGAATATTGGTCCCATATAGCAAAGATACTTACATTTCTATCATTTTTCATTTTCTCATGTCAGATTACCCAAGTCAGTTATAAAGCATCATTAAAACAGGAAAACAATAGCTCACTGTTTTAAAACCATAAACAAACATTAGAAATGCATGGTATTACTTAGGCAATTTGAGAAACTGAAAACAGAATTCTTTCCTTCTTTGAAATTATGACCATTTAAGAAACAGAAAATTAATGAAAAACATAGCAGGGTAGTTCTTGAGAAGCTTCAAAGCGGCAGTATAAACAGTAGGCTCCTGATAGTGTGTAGATAAGTCCAAATGTACAAATATGCCACGTTCTAAGATGTTATGCATTTAAGTATGGTTATAGAAATTTGGAATATTCTTTCTCATTATAGAAAATGGCAACTGTTCACTTCCAACGCTAACCTTAAAAAGTCTACCCTGGCAATATCTGAAATAACAGAAGTTTGCCCGTGGCTAAAGCAACTACTGAGAAAATCGAATCCTTACTTAAGTGTTCAGGAAAGCTCCTTGGCCTGCCCACTTTGCTCTCCATTGGATATCTCGCCCCTCCCCATACTCCAAACGGTGACCAGCTATTTCTATACACCAGGCCCACATACTTACTGCTTCATCATACTTTCTCTGTTTTATGTAAGATCTTGCTTTTCTTACAATGTTTAGCTGTTTAGATTCAGGAAGCAACCTACAAAAGAAAAGGTTAGATTTAAAATGTCTCCTCGTTTCAATGACAAGTTTTATTTCTTGTTTTTCTTTCTTAATTGAAAATGAAAGGATGGTAAAAGCTGAGAAAATAAAAACTGAAATAAAAAAAAAAAAAAGGAAGAAACCTAAAACTAAGTTGTATTATTGCTAGTCATCTGAACCCTCCCAAGAAATAACTTCTAAATTTGGTTTTCTTGACTCAAAGTTTCAACTCCAAACTATACTTATGAACTCATATGAAGAAATGAAGTACTCTGGCTAATAAAGAAATTCTGACTAAAACAACGCAATTAATGGAGCAGTAAATCAGTGGCGTGAGCTTCAGTACCCAGAACTTTGGGTGTTCATCATACACAGACACAACAGACAAGGCCAATCCACTATGGATGGCTCTTTGTACCCCTGAGCTAGACAGGGACTTAGAATTGTCATGATCAAAAACTGCAGGCAATCAAAACCAACAAAGTTAATGAGCAATTTGAACCTCTTTACCATTCTTATACTACACAATATACTTGTGGTTCCCTTATCTTTTATTTCTCTTTCTGTCATTTTCCTGTCATTTTACCACAGTAGAAGCCTTATATACACAAGAGAAATACTCCTAATACTGCATAACCAGGAAATATATCTAACGGCATTAAGTTTATGGAATGTAAAAACTGAAGAAATATAACCAGAACTCAATAACCTGATTGAAATAAGTATATTTAAACACAAAATTGAATGTATACTGCTTAATTAAAACTTATAAAGTGAATACCTCCAAACTTAAAAAGTATAAAAAAGTTTTTTAAGGCTTTATTAGGGTTAGGTCATTTGAAATTGATATTTTTGTATGTAAAAAGCTACTAAATTAAATATTGACAATTTCAATGATTTAACATAATATAATCACTTATCTTTCTTCTACTTGATTCCAGAAATCTCTAAAGAGATAAGATGGGAGACCTGCAGGAAGTAAATCTTTTATGTAATGTTATTAATTGGGTGGGGGTCATAGGCTTCTTTCTGAATCTGATACTCTCTAGAAAATGCATATAATATTACATACAATATCCGAAAATTCACGAACCCCAGAAACTCATCTCTCTGAGTCCTATAAGCACACCTGATTAAGAACTGCGCAACTCCAAGGATCCCCAGATCTTTCAACTCAGAGGAACCCAATCACTATTTCAGACTGCAAGAAAAGTCTCCACCTCAGGACTCACTGGGATTTGGAGGAAAAAGATACCAGGAAGTGGGAACACATGAAAGAAACACAAGTTACTTCAAAATGTTGTCATGGTCCCATTCTTTGGCCTTCAGATACCACACATTTTGGAATATTTTCCTAGAAGTCTTAGGACTGGAATCACTGGGCCAAAGAGCACCAGAATTCTCTGAAGGCTGTATCCGAGTCGAATTTTCCAAATTTCTATAAAATTCTTCGAATCGGTCTCTCTTCCTTGCTTTGATCCCCTCGGCTTCCTAAAACAGGAATTCCAGCTTCTAACTTAACTTGAAATTGATATGGGCATCTTATTGTCTACTTTATCAATTCTAAACTTCCTGGACTATTGATGACCATCTCTTTCCATTCTACTTAATTTCCCATTACCCCAAATGTACATCCTCAGCTATACAATGGTTACGCACTTCATTCATCACCTATTCACATCTGAGTTTTTGTTCATAAAGATCCTTCCCTCTCTGCTTTCCAAAATCAAATCTTTATCACCCTTTATGGCCCTCTCCCAATCCCGCCTCACACCATTGGCATTTTAGTGTGGTCTACTATCAATTTATTTCTCATCAGTTAAATTTTAATTTCCATGTAGACCATTAATTATTTCTATTAAAAACCATGATACTATAATAATACTTAGCAAAGTACTAAGCACATAAAATGAATCAATAAATCTTAATTGATTAAAATGCTATCAAAATATTACAAATCTAAAAACAGGGGAAAGGGGCACATGGCTGGCTCAGTTGGTTGAGCATCTGACTTCAGCTCAGGTCATGATCTCATTGTTTGTGAGTTTGAGCCCCACAGCAGGCTTTGCCCTGAAAACACAGAGCCTGCTTCAGATTCTCTATCTCCCCTTTTCTGTGCCCCTCCCCTGCTAATGCTCCCTCCCTCTCTCTCAAAAATAAACATTAAAAAAAAATTTTTTAAGAGGAAAAAATAAGAGAATAATACACATTGCCATTTTAAAAGCACCTAATTATTTGCTAAACTAACTTAAAAGATGAAAAGCAGGCTTGTCTGGAGCTAAATTTCTTAGGCTAATTTAATACATGTTCTCAAGCAAACTCTTAAGAATGAAGGAAGAAATATTTTTAAAGAAAAGTATTTATGTTATATTATGTTACATTTCATTACATTATATATGAAATTTTATATATGGAGCACTTAGGTAAAAAAAAAAACAGCATCAGGCTAATTTATGCTTTTCCTAAAATTAATATTTATAAGTCTTGGGGTATACCAAAAGTGTTTTTTTTTAATATTTATTTATTTTGGGGGAGAGCGCAAGCAGGGGAGGAGCAGAGAGAGGGGACAGAGGATCTGAAGCAGGCTGTGTACTGACAGGCTGACAGCAGTGAGCCCACTGTGGGGCTCAAACTCATGTACAGTGAGATCATGACCTGAGCCAAAGTTGGACACTCAACTGACTGAGCCACCCAGGTGCCCTGGGACACACCAAAGGTTTATGGTATGTCTGGAGTTCATCAAAATGTTCCATACAAATCTCACTGTAGCATTAGGACATTAAAGACTCTTACAAACTTGTCCCCAATCAAAATTTTTTAGCTTTCTGTAAGTTGAGAAAGGTACAAAATCATTCTTAGTGTCACCTATTATTTTTAATTTTTTTAATGTTTATTTATTTTCAAGAGAGAGAGAGAGAGAGAGAGAGAGAGAGACAGAGTGCAAGCAGGGGAGAGGCAGAGAGAGAGGGAGACACAGAATCCAAAGCAGGCCCCAGGTTCTGAGCTGTCTGCACAGAGCCTGATGTGGGGCTTGAACTCACGAACTGTGAGATCATGACCTGAGCTGAAGTTGGATGCTCAACTGACTAAGCCACCCAGGTGCCCCAAATAATTAAAAAATTTCTAAAAGTAAAAAAATAGGGATTCAATTACATGACACCATTTTATTATTTTTTTTTTAAGTTTACTTATTTATTTTGAGGGTGGGAGGGGCAGAGAGAGAGAATTCCAAGCAGGCTCCATGCTGTCAGGGGGACTCAGTCTTACAAACCGAGATTATGACCTGAGCCAAGATCAAGATTTGGGTGCTCAACTGACTAAGCCACTCAGGCTCCCCTTACACCATTTTATTTATTTATTAAAAAAAACATTTTTTTTTTAACATTTATTTATTTTTGAAAAAGAGAGAAAGAGAGCACGAGCAGGGTAGGGGTAGAAACAGAGGGAGACACAGAATATGAAGCAGGCCCCAGGCTCTGAGTTGTCAGTCAGCACAGGGCCAGATGCAGGGCTCTAACCCATGAACTGTGAGATCATGACGTGAGCAGAATTAACCAACTGAGCCACCCAGGCGCTCCATACACCATTTTATTTCTTAAGAAAAAGAGAAGAGCTAAAGAAATATGGTAAGATGTTGACATTTCTTAAATCTGGTTGTGGGTACAAGGATTTTTGTTATATTCTTCATTCTTTTCAGCATGTTTGAAGAGGGATACATATGTACATAGGACATGTATGGAAAGATGCATAAGAAACTGCCACTTTGTCTCCAAGGAAAAAGACTATAAAACTAGAACTCAGAAGAGGTAACATATTATTATTGCTTGTATAATTTCTATTGTGTATATGCATTACTTTTTCATTCACATTTTATCAACCAGGTTTAAAAAAAAAAAACAATTAAAACATTAAAATTTAACCACAGTTTCTGGCTATGATGGAGAATCTTGGACATACCAATACTCCCACCAGGAACAACTAGAAAGCCTAATAGAATAAAATAAAAATCACTTTGACGGTGCTCGAGAGTCACTGAGACCATCAAGACTAAGAGTTATTAAGATCCTAGAGAGAAGCAAACCAGAGAAGTAGTCCAGCGTTCTACAAACATTAACTCTTAGGACATCTGCCATTCTTATTTTTGGCAAAGGTTGAGAACGTGGGCATATATCTGCTGCCAAGAGGTAGAGAATCCAATACAGCCTTTGACAATCCTATAAGGCTGTGGAGATAAAAACTAAAATATGTGGCTGCCAATGCAGCCAGGACTTGAGGATCCAAAAGAGAAGAAAAATAAGAGAATAATATACAATTTTCATCCTGGATTTTTATTTTTTAAGTTTATTTATTTATTTTGAGAGAGAGAGTGTGTGTGTGCGTGCACTCAAGCAGGGGAGGGGCAGAGAGAAAAGGGAGAGAGAGAATCCCAAGCAGGCTCCGCACTGTCAGCACAGAGCCCGATGCGGGGCTCAAAGCCACGAAGTGTGAGATCATGACCTGAGCCAAAACCAAGAGTTGGAGGCTTAACTGACTGAGCCACCCAGGTGCCCCTCATTCTGGATTTTTTTTAAAAAAAGACATGAATGAAAACCTATCTGGAATGACTTAAGCTAACTTAACAGTTTCTGAGGTGAAGTCTTAAGAAGAATGGGAGAAGGAACTTTTATAAGCAATAACTTCTATGTGGAGAATTCTGGTAAAGAAACAGAGGTCACATGCTAGTCAAAAGGGAAGTGAGCTGGACACCCAGCAAACTCTTCAGCTGTGTGGGACACAGCAGACAAGCAGCTGTGAAGAAAGCCCTGAACAGGAGGGCGGAAGTTTTGTCAGTCTCAAGATACAGAAGAGACAAAACTTGGTGTTCACGAGCCACTGAGGAAGGATAACACTTGCCTTCCACTGAGATGCCCTGGAGGCTATACTCCAAGAGCAGACACAACCAGAGGGAAGAGATGCAATGCGGCCCGGAGTCAGCTGTCATTCTGTTAGAGGATAAGGTAAAACCTCACTGGAGAAGGAGATAATCCAGAGCTTCCAAAACTTTTAATTCACAACGATAAGCATTCATCTAAAACCCACCAGACTCCATAGTAGAACCAAATGAAGACAGGAGAAGCACACTCACAAATGATATGGTTATTGGTGGTGTTATCAGCTGCACTTTAACTGTGGCTACTATACTCAATAATAAAGGGCAAGATAGAAAATTGCACCAAAGAACTGGCATCTATTTTTTAAATGAATTGAAATGGAAATTCTACAACTGAAAAAAAATGTAGTAACTGAGACTCAGAACTCAAAAGCAGCAAACTGGACAAAGCAGGAGAGAGATTTGGCGTATTAGAAGACAAGTCACTAGAAAATATCCTGCCTGAACTTTGAAGAGCAAAAAGAATGAAAAATACAGAGAAGACTATTAAAAAACTCCCAAATAACATACAAGCCCCTGTGAACGGCCCTAATATTTACACATGTAATGAGAATGCTAGAGAAGGAGGGAGAGAGAACTTGGTAGAATATTTAACGATCGTGGCAGCAGATTGTTTCTAATAGTAACTTGTATGAAAAAAAATTTCTTTATTGGCTAAATCTTTTATATTTAAAACATCAAGTTTTAAAAGAATCTATTACCAGCAGGTTATGTTTAAAAAAAAAAAAAAGAAAGAAAGAAAAGAAAAAAGTAGCTATGATAGCTACTATTTCATCTTTTTTTAGTTATATGAATATTGTAGAGGCAAGTAAACCATGTTTTAGGATTATCAAGAATTTTATCATTAATTATTCAATATCTCTAATGTTTGGAGGACAAAATCTCCTTAAAATGCTATCCTTTGAAGTGTTTTATCTTTTACATCTTCTCAGATTTTTATTACAAAAATATTTCACTTGTACTTATGCATGATATTTTAGGAATACCTAGTGATATCTAGTCCATTCCTTTTTAGAATATTTATTTAGATTAAAGGAGAAATATTTCAAAAAGGTAAAGACAGAGAAAGGATGTTATTTCTAGAATAATCTGCATTCCATTACACTGACCATTGATGTAGAATCTTATTTTCATCTTTTAAGTCATAACTGAGTAAATAAAAATTTTCCATGTATGTATGTGACATATAAAAGTTACTTTTTTAAAAAGAGGAATTTCAATCTTGAAGGGGGAAATTGCATTTATAGTATATCAGATGGGTGACATGGTAGAAAGATTCACATGAAAAACAGTATTTAAATTTGGTCTAAGTGAGGAACTTTAATCCATACCAGCCTAACAGAAACAAATACATTAAAAAGAAACAAAGTAGTTTTTGCCATTTTTGGCAAAAAATATATTAAAATGTTTTGTTAAAGTTTAACTGCCCTGAGTTTATATAGTAATTTTTAAGTAAAAGAGAATCGCCATTTTTGCTTCTATTGGCAAGGTACGTTTCTTCTAAAATATCCCTTAAGAAACCTTTCTTGTTCCTTTTCCATTTCATGTAATTTTTTTCCTTTAAAGTTTTTCTGGGCCTTACTTTGGCCTCTATTGTACACAGTTTTCATATACAAAGTGTATTTCCTCCTCCTCAAGGTAAATTGACAGTCAAAACTTTTATGTTTCTCCTAGTCATGGAGCTCCACCTGCTGTACGTCCCTTGGCATAGCATTAGATTGGAAGGACCCAATCTTAGGTTTGAGTTTCTTTGTTGAATTCTACTTGTCAGAATAGATATTACAGGACTTTTATTCTTTTTCAGAAGTATTTAAGATATAAAAGATAAAATCTACTTATTTTTTTACAGAACAGGATAAAATAGGATATGCAAATACCATATGGATCCATTGGACTCTTTTACAAGATATGGTAAAGGACCTTAGCAATTGTATTTTTCTCGCATCTTGAAACATTTGCTATTTCACCACCCTAGGAATTATTACATTGTTCATGCTAGACAAGACTAAATAAGAGAATGGAAGAATGGTGGAATATCATTAAACTAAAATCTAGTGATGCTGGTGAAGTTGATCACGTAAGTAAAATTTCAAGACCATGAACCTTCTGATGTCAATATCCTAGATAAATTTTCTCAAACTTAAGAATTGAGGAGTGAATAATGTATTTCTAAGAAGGAAAAGGAAATATGGCATTTATTCAAGAAGTCAGGCCTTCAATAAACAATTATTTGTAACAAGAACTTGAGCTATTTTGTAGAAAAAAATCTGTGACAACTGTTATCTTTAATCTACTATGATGTTTACGTGCCAACAATCTCTTGATATAGCTTCTAAGTGGATGATGTTGACATTATCTATAAAGGTGACTGTAAGAAAACAGATGGTATAAAAATGAATAAATTCATTGGATTACAGAAAAATAGAGAGTCCATGGTACTCAGATGGTAAATGGCAACAACTGTTTTTCCCAGCATACTGAACATATGTAATAAAAAAAGATACTACTCATAATAGAAATAAAATGTCCAGGAATAAAATAATGAAAAATGTATATTGTGGGGCAAACTACAAAATTTTACTTAAGGACATGACGGGGGATAGGAATAAGTAAATGTTGGATAGTAATATTCTATACTGTAAAAATGTCAATCCTCACCAAATTGCTTCCTAAATATAGTACAATAACCAAAGAAATTTTCACTTTCATAAAACTCAAGGTAATGATTCTAACATTTATATGGAAGAATACATTTCTTTTTTATGCCCATTATTTTTATGATTTTGTGATTTGTGCCAATGATTAAACTACCTATTTATTTTCTGTTTCTTTTTTAAGTATATGCTTTATCAAAGTAATATATGCACATAATTTTAAAAAGTAAAAAACTGTGCAGAGGGGACAAGGACAACCAATAAACACCTGCCCCACCCTTCTCATCTCTCATTCCCCAGTCCAGGACAAAAACTTTTACAAGTGTCTATTTTTAGTTATTCTTGTAGTTACCTCCATTTTTCTTCACAATATGCTTTTATTACTATTGCTTGACTGGATGACCCGAGGCATTTTCTGTTGACTCCTCACTGATTCTGCCTGTTCCTGCTGTCTCCTTCCCCCTCAATATGGTTATATTACTATTTTTACCTCTTCTGTTGGCTACATTGGTCACTTTATTTTTAAGTAATCTCTACATGGGGCTCAAACTCATGACCCCGAGATCAAGAGTTGTATGCTCTACCCACTGAGCCAGGGAGGTGCTCCTACATCAGTCACTTTAATAATGGGCCTAGCAGTGCCTTGGTGGCTCAGTCGGTTGAGTGTCCGACTTTGATCCAGGTCATGATCTTGTGGTTCATGGGTTCAAGCCCCATGTCAAGGTCTGTGCTGACAGCTCAGAGCCTGGAGCCTGCTTTGGATTCTGGGTCTCCCTGTCTCTCTGCACCTCCCCTGCTCATACTCTGTCTCTCTCTCCTTCAAAAATAAATAAACATTTTAAAAAATGTTCAAATAATGTAGTACCTAAACCTCTGTCTTGTTTTGTCAACTATGTCCAGAATCTCCACATTCTATGTTATGAGGACAATAGCGCCACTACTATTCCATTTATATTTCTCTTTTCCTTTGACTTCCAACATGTAACCCTGTAGGCTTGTCAAGGTTGGGAACATTTGCGTTCTATTCCATAATAATAATTAAGTCTTCCTTGCTTTGCCTAAGGTTTGAGTCTAAAGGCTGAAAACCAGTATTTACTTTATTATGATTATTTAAATACTGTTCACTGAGTAGTTAAGTTTTATGCTAGGATTAGATTTTCTCATCTATTTAACTGAAGCTTTGATCTATGTGCCAATGTTCAAATGAATTCTTCTTCCCACTTCCAGCAACTGTTCAAAATCAGCTTACATATTAGGTTGCTTCATATACAAAGCATGCTTTCTTGTACAGTTTGAAATGTTTCCTTTTCCCTAAAGCTTCCACTTGTCATTGTTTCAGAGGATGAAGAAATATATGCCTTCCTGTTTTCCTCCAGCTTCTTACTCCATCCATATGTTAAATTCTTACTCAATCCACATATGAAAATTCATTTCCTTTTCACTATTCTAATTTGGAGGGTTTGCCTCCCATTTGGACTATTCTTGTACAATTTATCATTCTGTAAGTTTTTAGTCGCATTTCTGGTTTTTAACATATGCATCCCATACCCTTTCTCATTTTGTGATGTGTGCTTTTTCTTATAGATACAATAGTTCCTCAGATATTTTTTTTTTAAAAACTTTCAAATGTTTTTATTTTATTTTTGAGAGAAAGACACTCAGAGAAAGCGAGGGAGGAGCAGAGAGAGAAAAGGAGACACAGAATCGGAAGCAGGCTCCAGGCTCTGAGCTGTCAGCACAGAGCCTGATGCAGGGCTCGAACCCATGAGCCGTGAGATCATGACCTAAGCCGAAGTCAGACACCTAACCATCTGAGCCACTCAGGGGCCCCTGATATTTCTGAGAACTTTAACATTTAAGTTCTTTTCTTTTCCTTAAGTTATTTCCTCAGGAGTCAATTCTCCACTTTACCTTAAGACACTTTTTGGTCATATTGGAGGCTATTGAGAAATGGTGACTTTTAGCCAGACAAGTCTGCAGGCAGGGCTAAAGCTTTGCTCCAGTGTTCAGGAATCAACCATGTTGTAGGGTCCCCAGAGGACAAAAAGTTAGCAGTGTCTCTGCAGGCAGATGTTGAGCATCAAAGCAGGGCAAGTTCATGGTCAGCCAGCAGGCCTAAGTAGAAGAAGCCAGGCAGTGTGCACCTGAACTCTTCACAGAAGAGTACCTCTTCCTTGACCAGTTTTTCTAAAGCAGCCAGTCTAAAGTAACCCATAGTCTCACTTTCAATGTCCCATGTATTTTCTTCGTCCCAGGAATTGATCATATATTTCTTGTTCATTTGTTTACTTTATTATGCTCTGATTACACCACTACACTGTAAATAAACAGATGCATATGATATGTATATGACATCATATGGGGCAAATAGTAAAAACTTGCCTTATAGTCTCTATATGCATATATGGTATCTTACAATTAGGGAAAGTCTTCAAAAATAATTCTACCTTTGATGGATATAACATAATATTTAGGGTAGGTAATTTCATATGATTGTAAGTTGCAAAATCCCAATTTTGCTTGGTTTTTGCTCTCCTATTCACACAGATACACATATACCCAAAGTCAGGCATGTAATCACATTATTCAACAGGTAGTGCAATGTTTAAGCCTTTCTAGTTTATGAATACCACACTAATGCTACAGATTTGTCAAAAAGAATTCCAGTGAAGTCATTCAAACACTTCACTAACATCCATATTTTGAAGAATTTCTATTTATCTTGGTCAAGAGCAAAATCCTCCCTAATTAAACGTGAACCCTTGCAAATTGAAAACGAACCTTGAGGAGGAGGAGTAAAGGAGGCCGAATAAACCAACCCAAGTCAGTAGTGCAGAGCCAGGTTTGTGACTCAAATCACAGGAGTGGGGACTCCAGATTCAAGGAAAAGAGATCTAGGACAGCAAAATCCTGCTGCCCTCCAAAGTCTGTTCTCCCCACCCACCCAGTAGTTGTCAATGTCTCCCAGAATTGTATCATCAGCCTTTTCTTGTCACTTTCTACATTCTCCTAGAGCCTCCTACATGTGTAACAGTTAACATCTTACTTATGCTGATGCCTTCAGATCTTCATAACCAACTCTCAGGTCTATGTTGCAAGCCAAGTCCCTAATTTGTTGCCCTAATTTTATGTCTAATTTCTCACTAATTCTAACTAACTAATTGGTTTCTTCAAATGTAGGCTGAACGCAGAAACATTCATCCTTGCCCCTAACCATCTCTTCTTTATTTCTACAAGCCATCATGGTACCAAATGTCCCAATCAACCAAGCAAAGAGCCCCACACCTTCAATTAAGCCCTGTTGAATTTATCTCTTCAATGTCTCCCACAGCTCTCCGTGCCCCTTTATCTCCTTTACCAGCCACTCAAAGGTATCTGGTATCTGGCCCATTATTTATAAAAGCAAGAGAAGAGGCTTTCGTTTTGGAGTTTGCACTAATATAAACAAAAAAGAAAAAGTTTCTAAGTAACTCATCTATCCTGTCAGCACTCAAACTCATTAAAATATTCCTTCCTACAAGTTAATAAAAAATATGAGACTTACTTAAATGGTATAAACAAAAACGGTAAAGTAACTTCTTTTTTCTGAGTCATTTTCACCTGGGAACCAAGTATGAAAATATTTCATTATATTATAAGTGAGACACAAATTAATTTCATTTTGAAATACAAACATTCATTAAAATGGCTCTTTGGGGATGGTTCACTACTTTGAAACTAAATGGAATTTTATGTTACCATATTATTTCATAAGTATTTAAACAAAAATTTCAGATTATCATACTATCATAATGAGCTTAGAATTAATCATATCAAGCTTGCAAAAGAACATACTGTAATCTCATTAAACTGTATTTCTTTTACTATAGAAGACAAAATAAGCCAAGCTGCCTTGACAATACTAACAGAAAGTTTCAGTGAAATGGTCACCTCTTTAACTTGTCTTAATGCATATGATAGTTGTATGTGAAATGACAAGAAATGTTGCAGTCTCTAATACTACTTCTATGGGGCAAATTCCAATCAGTAAATTATGAGCATATGCAGTGGTCTTCGAAGGTCATTCTACACACTCGAACTGATTCCTGGGATCTGCACCTCACAAATGTTAAACTTTATGACACTAGTCAAAGACACAAAATTTAAAGATCATAAACTATAGAAAATAATTTCTTTACATTTTCACTTAATATATTTGATGTTAAAATTGTCATAGTATCTATTTTTGTGTGTCCTGTTTTACCTTGAATTGTTCGAGAATCTGTATTGCATTTGTAAACATGCTCTCTGCTTTGAAGAGATCAGTGTTGTTAAGATAATCTACAGGAAGGATGCCCTGTAAATAAAGAACACTGCTTTAGTATTGGTATTAATTTTACTAGTATAATATTATCAGTATTAACAACTCAGGCTATTCTTATAAAACCAAAAGAGTTACAAATGAAACAATAAAGACATGTAGAGGAATAAATTACTGAAATAATTAAGCAAAATGTTTTTAAAACCATAACTGAAATATTATTTTTTCTATTATTTTTTCTCACAAAGTGTATATAACAAAGTAAATAAAGCAATAGAGATGAAGTAAGTTCAATAAAACCTAATATCTATTGAAAGACTACTGTGTGCTGAGCAGTGAGCTAAGTGCTTTGCACACACGAAAAATCCCTATGGTGGGCCACAGCCGGTATCCTTAAAAAGGAAAAAATGACACAATAAGAAAATTGACAGTATACCGTGCATAGTAAGAGTGAGGGCTGTTTTGTTAATACACATACACATATACTTATGACTAGAAGGGTCACTTACAAGTTCTGAGTTAGAGGCCATTATTTAAAAAAAGTTTTTTTAATGTTTATTCATTTTTGAGACAGAGAGAGGGACAGCGTGCGAGCGGGGAAGGGGCAGAGAGAAAGAGGGAGTCACAGAATCTGAAGCAGCTCCAGGCTCTGAGCTGTCAGCACAGAGCCCGATGCAGTGCTCCAACTCACGAGTGGTGAGATCATGACCTGAGCTAAAGTCGTGCTCAACTGACTTAGCCACCCAGGCACCCCAGAGAACATTATTTTTTTAAAGTTTGCTTTGAAAAGCTAATATGAATGGCTAGTTGGAATGGATATTTTTGTTTGTTTTTTGGCTTTTCAGCACCCAGTTCCCATTTTTAACAGCATTACCATTCTATGTTGAGAAATCTCCCCCATTGGATAGAACAGTGGGTTTCTTTTTCTTTTTATTTTTTTAATGTTATTTACTTTTGAGAAAGAGAGCAAAAGTGGGGGAGGGGCAGAGAGAGAGAAAGAGAGTGGGGGAGAGGAGAGGAGAGGCGAGGCGAGGCGAGGCGAGGCGAGGCGAGGCGAGGCGAGGCGAGGCGAGGAAAGGGAGACATAGAATCCAAAGCAGGCTCCAGGCTCCGAGCTGTCAGCACAGAGCCCGATGCAGGGCTTGAACCCACAAACTGCACGATCATGAGCAGAGCTGAAGTCGGACGCTTAACTGAATGAGCCATTCAGGTACCCCAACAGTGAGATTCTAATGGAGCCCTACCTTCCTTTATTGAAGGATAAATAAATAACCCAAGCTAGCCCACTCAAGAGGTAAGCAGTGGAATCTGACTCCTGAGAGTCAAGGAACAAAAAGTACAAGTATAATACTATTCTCCCCTAGTGTTGGTGCACTGAGCACAATAGCTTGGTTCTTTCTTCCAAGTCCCTGGCGCTCCCTTAGTTCCTGTTCATTTCCAAGCCTGGATTTTGAGCACCCCTTCAAATCAGCAACCCAGTAATATCATTTTAATAAATTCCCTTTAAATGGATTCAGTTTCTGCTGCTTGCAATAGAATTTATATATATTTTACCACTTATAACTGAAATACAAAGATAAATCTATATACATTTTAGAAAATAAAAAATTTTAAAGAAAAGCTATTAGGCTTCTGCTCTATGTTGTAGATTATAATACATACACAGTTAGATACTTAGAAAAAAAGAGAGGAAAGTAAGTTTTAAATGTAACCAAAGATTATTCCGAAAGACATAAAAAGTAAATTTTACTGTACAGTAACTTTTTTTTATTCTGAGAGCTGATAAGAAATTTTATTCCTTACCACTGAATTAAGGGGAAAGGGTACTCCAATAAGAGAAGCCATCAGTGGTGCAATATCAGCCTACAAACAGAAAATGTTCAATTCTAGTAAGTTTACAGACATCAATAAGAAAATTATATAATTTAATGCAACTATATTTTGGACTATAATCATGATGTTCATTATAATCCATTGCCTTCAAACACTTATTCAGTACACAATAGATATCAATCTCTAAAAATGTCATTTGCTACAGCTGCATCAACTTACACACTAGAACAAAAAGTTACTACCCTGGTAGCTAAGAACTTGACCACTTCATGTAATAGTTTTTCGGTATTATGAATAGGATGCCTTAACTAGACAAAAAGTAAATAGCAAGAGAAGGCTTTAACTGGGTAAAGGTACATCTTAAGAAAGAAAGTATATACCAGAAGGTTTGGCCAGACAGTGAAGTCCAGAAAAGACATAAACCCCCAGTTTCCCGGACACTTGTGTGTGTCTCTACCTCCATTTCCTTATCTCCCTCTGGCTTCTCAGCCACCTACAACTTCCTTTGATCCTCCACCATCCCACAGACACTCTCCCTGAGGGTAACAGAGCTAATACCCTCTATTTTTCTAAATCCGACTGTTTTTATATTAGTCCTTATAATTTTTCAGGCAGTAAAGTGCTTAGATGTCAAAATGCCCAGTTCCAAATCCTTGCCTAAAATCTGAGTCCTTGGGCAGGTTATCTGACCTCCTCAATGCCTCAGTTTCCTTATCACTTATTTATTTTCTTATCATTTAGTTATTTAAAAAAAAAAACCCTTATAGAGTTATGGCATAATTAAAGGAGATTAAATTTATAAAGTACGTGGCACAGAATAATCCTGCAGTGAATGGTGGCTACAAATGCTCTTCTGATTATTTTAATCACTTGACTTTTCAGCAGCACCGCATACACCATTCCCTTCTTGGCATCTGTACACCACACACGCCACTCAATGTCTTCAGTCTCACTGGGGCTCCTTTCCAGATACTATCTCTAGTTCCCCATTTAAAGTTGGAGTTTGGTCTCAGGCTCTCAGTGCTTCTCACGTTTTACCATCTGGACTCTCTTTACTAAGTACCATCCCCCAAAAAACTGGAAAACTCCAATGGTCTCTAATTGCCTTGTGCCTTTCCCCCCGGAATCCACTGTTGGCCTCCTCCAACCTGTTCTTCCTGCTGCATCCAGAGAAATCCTTTCCCCAAAAAACAGATCATGTCACTCTCCAAGCTTCATATACTTCAAGGGCTTCCTCAAGCTTTAGGATTAAGTCCATAGGCCCATAAGGCCCTTCGGGGTCTAGTGCCCACCCAGACATCAGACCACAGTCTCAGTTTCTCTGTGCTCCTTTAATACACCATGTATCCTCTTACCAGAGCTCTGTGTACATGTTGCTGCCTCTGCGTGGAAAGGGAGAGGGAACACCATGTGCCTGGTAACTCCTACTTAATTCTGCAGTCTCAGCTCAAACCTCTATTTCTCAGGAAGACTTTGCAGACCATACAGTCTATCAGATATGTCCACTCTATACTCTCACAGCTTCACAGCCCTCTTTTGTACTAATTATCACACTGTAATTTTACATGTATTTGTATAATAATTTGCTTAATATCTGTTCTCACCCCTAAACTGTAAGCTTCCCAGGGCAGGCATTTTGTCTACTTTTCCTCACCATTATATCCCTTACACATATCTAATGTTAATGTTTGCACAGTGTTTTACACCACTGTGGACACATAGCAATGTTGGTGAAAGAATGAATAAAGAAACTCTCATCTAATGTAGATTTGAAGTAAGAGTAGTCACAGGGCAATAGCTGAATCTATATTTAGATTTAAATCATAATCCAGTCTGGCTATATGTTTTATGATTTTCAAGTTATTCCCTATCCTTCTGATGGTGATTTTTGCGGCAAATTAATTAAACTGTTATTCTAATTTTATACATTTCCATTTATTTGGGTAATATGTAGCCATCCCTCCTAATGTACTGACAGAGAACAGGCTTCTGCACCCACAGGCCTAAAAATGAGATTCTAGACCTTGGTTTATCCACCACAATAAGCAATGCCAGTTTGTAAGGTGACCTGGTGAGGGTAAAATATTCCTGCCACCTTCGAGGTCATATACCAACAATGCCTTGCCTTCTACAAATAGTGAAGATGGCTGTTTGCAGAACATATCTTCAATAATGAAAATTCCATGCTTCATATTTACACATAACGTTACCAGTCTAACTTGATTAGGTTGGCCACGCATTTCCCTGTAATCTAAAGTTTCTAGCTGAGTAATCTATGTTCTTGTTATCTTTTTTTCCATTGCATTTGTAAGCACCCTGGGTAGAATTAAGGATAAAATATGTGTTAATAAAAAAGAAACGGTAACTCACATACTACAGGAAAAAAAAACCCATAATAGGGTTTTATTAGGTCTGTGCTTAGAGCAACTAACCCAGGCAACCATGACAAGAAATCACAGGAATTGAACAGCCATGCAGATTTCAATTTACATAATAATTCTTTAATTAGCCAATGTTATTTGGAGGGAATCTTCTTTCAGTTTTATGTGGAGCTTTTTCTATTTTGCCAAAAGAAAGATTAGTTGGGTTAAAATATTTGCACTAGAAGGATTTCTCTTGGTAATTGAAATGTTTTGAAAAATACTTTATTATTAATACTCTTGTTCAGATTTTTTTTTCAGCCTAAACTTCTTCTAGGAGAGAAAATTAAATGTGAAAGTGACTAAATTGAACTGAATACCTGATGGATATCTTGCCTCTTCCAGCTCTCCAATCTCCATTCTGAAACAAAACGAGACACAACAGCTGATGTTAAGATTTAAAAAAAAAAAATAGTTTCATTATTAAGAGAGATCAATGTGTAATGTGAAACAAAAGTACTGGGAAAGTCTATTTTAAGTCAACTATGAACAAAAAAAGACACTTAAACAGGCACAGCTGTATGTTTTTAAAACCAGAATTTAAAAAAATAGCTTTAAAAGTAAATATTTGATGTTTTCTGTGATGATTTATTAAACTTTCAAAGTGCTCATTTGCAGATCATTGTTTCAAAGCATCAAAAGGGTAAGGAAGGGAAGATGGAAGTAAAAGGCACAATGACAACAGCTGTCAGCAGGACTAGGACTAATGACAGTCCCGCTCCAGGGAGTAATTAAGGCAATTGATGTCTGTTAGACAACCTAAGCCCTTCTTTTTTTCTGTAATGGCAGTTGCTTGCAAAAATACTTAAAAATGTAGCTGTGATGTTCCTACTGTCCACGAATCCCAAATGTGAAAATCCTATAGTGAGTTACAATTAAAATTACCTTCAGACATAACCCCATTCCCCTATTTTTCCACATATAAATTCAGAAATTTCAATAACCAGTAATCAAAGCAAATGATTATGAGAGAGCATGCCTTCATTTAATGACTTTAAGATATATTACAAAAAGGGTTCTAAGATATTTTTATGATGAAATTTCCTTTAATAAGCTAGCAAAGTTTAAAAATACGTTCCTGGTTCTACTAGTCAGCTACTAAAAATTCACCCTAATTACCTGATAAGGAAAGGATGCACATTCCCTTTCCCTCTAACTTATGACACCTAATATTCATAGAAGAAAAAATGTATTCCTCTGTAATGATTCCTGAAGTCAAGTTATTCTAAAATATTAATTCACTGAGAAATCAAGAGCCAGTTTTATATCCTCAGTACAAACATTCTATTGAACCCAGCTTCTATTAGACCCAATCTAATTCATTTACCACAGAGCATAGGAATATAAAATGCTGAAGCTGCTTTAGCAAACAGTGTGGCAGTCTGCAAAAAATTAAACACAGACTTACATATGGCCCATTTATTCCATCACTAGGTACCTATCCGAGAGAAATGAAAACATGTCTACACAAAAACTGGTACACAAATGTTCATACATTTGTGTCATTGGCACTATCAACAGTCAAATGTGGAAACAACCCAAATGTCCATAAGATGACTGGATAAATAAAATATGGTCTAGACACACAACGGAGTATCATTCAGCTGTAAAAAATAAACTGTTTATACATGCTACACTACAGATGAACCTTGAAAAAAATTATGCCAAGTGGAAGAAGCCAGACACAAAGACCTTACAGCGAGTAATTCCACTTATAGGAAATGTCCACAATAAGCAGATCCAGAGAGGGAGAAAGTATAATGGTTGCCAGGTGATGGGGAGGTGGGGGGGAAATAAGGTGGGACTGCTATTGGGGGAGGGGTTTCTTTGGAGGTGCTGACAAAACAGTTTGTAATTAGACAGTAGAGGTGATGATACAGTCTTGTGAGTATGCTAAAAAGAAAACCTGAAAGGTACACTTTTAAAACATGAATTAAAATGGCAAGAGAATTTTATCTCAATAAAAAAATAAATTCAAGAAAAGAGTCTAAGGAAATTTTATGATGCGAACCAAAGAGTTTTCTATGACAGAAATATATAAACATGGCTGTGAGTGTGAATCCCTGGAGAAGATTTTAAAAAGGAAATTTCCAGGCCTCACCCAGACTCATGGAATTAAAATATCTAGTGACAAAGTCTGGGAATGTGCTTTTTGTTTGTTTTTAAGTTTATTTATTTATTTTGAGAGAGACAGAGAGAGACACGTGGAGGGGCAGAGAGTGAGGGAGAGAAAGAGAATCCCAAGCAGGGTCCCCACCATTAGCACAGAGCCCGGTGTAGGACTCGAACTGACGAACCGTAAGAACATGACCTGACACAGAACCAACAATCAGACATTTAACGGACTGAGCCACCCAGGTGCCCCAACGGAAGTTTATTTGTTTTTTAATCTGTATTTTTAACAAGTGTTTTGGATAAGTTTTGTGCAAATAATCTGGAGTGAGGCATTTGAAAGGAATTTGTTTTGTCCAATTAATAAAAAGTTTGGAACTCTAAAAAAAAAAAAAAAACCTTACCTCACAAAATAAGCAGAGCTCCAGGAAAAAGGAATTCATTTTCCTCATGGATTAGGAAGGAAGGGAGGCTTGGGTAACACAGAAAGCCTTCAAAAGTACTAGAGACAGGGCAAAATCAGTCCAGGTGTGAAATGTCAATTGTGACATATGTGTGATTTATCTGATTGATAGTCTTTGCAGGTTAAGATATGACTCAGTAGTTTAATGTAAATCCCAGCAATAAAAATAGGCTTGTGGAAAAAAAGTAATAGTATAATTTATATTTGTAACTTCATAAGGCAGATAACTAAGACTATATATTTCAATCTGAATATTATAAACCAGTAATGAGAACTAGACAAAAATAACACATAAAAATAGTAATGATACAAATATCAAAATGAAAACTGTAACTTGAAAAGTGATTTTTTTAAGTTAAACTTTGGTTTTATTTTATTTTAATGTTTCTTTATTTATTTTGAGAGAGACAGAACGGGGAAGGGGCAGAGACAGAGAGAGAGAGGGACAGAATCCCAAGCAGCCTCCGCACTGTCAGTGCGGAGCCCAACGAAGGCCTTAAACTCATGGACAGTGAGGTCATGACCCGAGCCGAGAGCAAGAGTCAATTAACTGAATGAGCCATCCAAGCGTCCCCCTAAACTTTGGTTTTATTTTAAAATGTTTTTTTTTTTTAATTTTTAAAAATTTTATTTAATATAATTTATTGTCAAATTGGCTTACATATAACACCCAGTGCTTATCCTTTAAAATGTTGTATTTATGAAAACAATAAAGGTAAATGTTTATACCTTTCAAAAATGCATCATCAAATTTCTGAGCTGATACTTTTTGGGGATACTTGATTCCAGCTCCCCAAGTGACAAAAGGAGTTAAAGTCTCTGAAGGATGACCAGCCCCATGGGAACCTACAAATAAGACATCAAGAGTATTAAGACAGGGATATAAGAAATTATACCTAAATATTTATTTATTGTTTAATTGTTTTAAAGAATTGACCCATATGTATTTCTACTTCTAGCCACCACACTGCCAAATGCGTGCAACTCTGCATAACAATTAGTTTTAAAATATTCCCAAAGCAAGTCAGAGCATCAATAGACAGGCAAAAACAAAAAAAAAGGTCTGTTGACTGGTTGAAAGAAGAACAAGAATATTAACAAGAAGATTTGGAGGAGATGCGACCAGCGTAGTGCCACAAGGCCAGGTCTGTTCTGGAGAGGACAGCAAAGTCTCTTGATGAGTTTCTTCCAGGCCACTCTGGCTGGTGTAACCAAAAGCCCTTTATAGAGTGGAACCAGCTCACTAGAATTCTGTACTGTGATGTGGGGACCCAAACTTCATCTTTTCCTTGTTTTGTTCTCTGTGCACACACTGTGTTTGCCTTGGGAATCTCACAGAAAGGACAAGGTCATCTAGGGTAGACTTCCAGGAGCCCCAGGATTCCTGGTTATACCACCTTACTCTTACATTATCATCACTTACAGTTAACGCTAGGTAGATAAATAATAGGATAGGCACTTTTTGTTTTCTTCTCCATACTTTTCTCTAATTTCTCATTTTAAATGAGAATATGTTCCTTTTATAGTTAGAAAAAAGATCCTTTATATAAAATCAGGTTTTTTACACTAACATGTTAAGCATGCAATTGCCTGTTAGACATTCTGCATATACGAAGACATTTAATCCTCTTCCACATTACAAGATGTCTGCAAGCTACATTTACAACTACTTTAATCATAAAGTATGTGTCACTTAGAGACAGACTAACCCCAGTCTGTCATTCCATGGTCAGAGGTAAAGATAAATGCCGTTTTCCCATCATTTCCATAAAAGTGTTCAAGAATGGACACCATTTCTTTTATTCCCGCATCCACTAGTTTAATATTGTCCTTATATTCCCTGTTTAAGGAGAAACAGAAGAGCACATTAAAGTTACATTAATTTGGAAAAATAAAATTTCTTCAACATGAACCTAATATGAATCATCTGAAGTTATTAACTCCTAAATACTTTTATATCTCATCCTTAATATTTTAAAATCAGAGATCTTTATATTGTTAAAGGTAACAATCTCTCCTTTTAAAGAAGCATAAGAATCTGAAATCGTTTTCAGAAATAGTTTAAAAGGAGAATACTCTCCAATATTGATTAGCAAATATATTTTAATGAATACTTTTTACATCTCAAATGCATTATGATTTTCAAGTTCATGCGTCTCATAATGCACACTATATTGTTTTTGTCACATAATAGGTATCACTGTTTCAAGTATAAAATGTTCTCATCCCTTAGAGTGTTTGTGACATAAAACAGTAATATAACATTATAAGCAAATTATATTTAAGCTTCCATACAGTTGAATAGGTTGGTTTGGTATGAATTCTATCACTTGAAATAGTCCATCATGCTAAAGAAGGGAGCATGAGGTATTTATTACTGGTAGCTAGCCAATAGGCATTATTCACAGACTTAGCTAAACCAAATTCTAAATAAAGAACAAAAGTAAAACATCAATTCTTCCTCTTGTGGTCTGCAAAACTGAGAAAAATATTTGCTATTCTATATAAGGAGTTCTACTGAAATAGAACCCCTGTATACAGGGGCGCCTGGGTGGGTCAGTGGACTAAGTATCTGACCTCAGCTCAGGTCATGATCTCACTGTTCGTGAGTTTGAGCCCCTCACCAGGCTCTCTGCTGACAGCTCTGAGCCTGGAGCCTGCTTCAGATTCTATGTCTCCTTCTCTCTCTGCTCCTCCCCAACTTGCACTCAGTCTCTCTGTCTCTCTCAAACATGATTAAATGTTAAAAAAAAAATTTTAAAGGGGTGGCTGGATGGTTCAGTCAGTTAAGCATCCAACTTCAGCTCAGGTCATGAACTCATGGTCTGTGAGTTCAAGCCCTGTGTTGGGCTCTGTGCTGACAGCTCAGAGCTTTGAGCCTGCTTTGGATTCTGTGTCCCCTCTCTTTGCCCCTCCCCTGCTCACGCTCTGTCTCTGTCTCAAAAATAAATAAACATTAAAAAAAAATCTGAATATTCTTTTTTCTCTGCCTTGATAAATGAAGAATATAGAATATAAGTAATGTGATAATTACAAAAAATATATAATACTTTAAAAGTTCAAATAGAATACCCGAGTCTCTCAAAAACATGAAATTAAACACAGCATTAAAATTACCTTGATGATGGTCGGTGAGCATGTCCGTTTGTATCTATTCCTAATAAATGTAAGAAAAAAACTATTTTTTCTTCATTTAGTTTAGAAAACAAAGACTGGTTGTTTCTGGCAGCATGAAAGAATTCCTATAGGTAACAAATCAGTTAAAGAAATTTAGTCCATTTATTTTACGTAAAAAATAATTCTGATGAAAACCTTGAATTAAATGTATACATAACTATAAAATTAAATTATTTTATTTTAAGTTTATCCTCAGAACCAACCAACACAAAGTCCTTATTGTCAGTTCAGACATCAACGTTTGAATCATGAGTGAGCTGGGCTATAATTAGGCCAAAAAAGGGTTACAGAAAGGGGACCTTGATTTCACGAAGATCTCCTAAGCGCTGAATAAAATATACCAGGTTGAATTAATATGTTGACAAGAGCCAAAAATAAAACAGTACAAGTGGCGACAGTTTAGGAACATTTTATCATTTTTAAATGTTTTAGGAGCCAGACTACTTCTTGTCCTGTCTCATTGCTGCCCTCGTCCCACTGTTAGTGCTCACTTGAACGGTGTGAATAGCTTCTGAACAAGTTCCTTTTCCCCAAGACTAGAACCTGTTCTTCACGCTATGTGATAGAAAAATGCCCACTTAATAAAATATGGGTCGAAAATTATTATATTGTTTCATAATTGCAAACTGGATTCACAAAGCCCTTCTAAGACAATGAATTAAACATCTACTTGCATACACATGAATATGTAAACAAGTTTCTGTGGGGAATACTTATAAACTACTTTCAATAAGTCAACAGGCTCTGCCAAGATACGTAATTGTCGTTCACATAACTCTCTCTTAGTAGATGGTAACTTTAACGAGGAAAATGTCATTGCCCGACAAAAGTCTGAAGTATTTTTTGAAATAATCCTTCATTATTACAAATACCAAAAAATACAAATGGTGCCATTAGAGAAACCTGCTATTCAAGAATAGAAGTAAATAAAAAAAAAAAAAAAACCATAATATGTAACCTACTGCCATCCTCCTCAAAAGCATAAAACTGCCCCCTAGCTTTCATATACATTCTACTTAGCCCCTCAGAAGTTTTAAATTTAGATGGAAGTGGTGAGTTCTTCAAGAGAATGAAGTTAAATTCTAAAGATATCATTGAAAGCTGACAAAAACCAAAAAAAAAAAACAAAACAACAACAACAAAAACTAGCAACTTTAGTTGAGGTACGTTTATAATTTGTTCCATGATTGGTAAAAAAAAAAAAAAATATTCAGCCACGTAAGAAGTGCTATTCATTCACATATGGACACAAGATATGAGATGCTATGAAATTCTATTCTTGCGGAGCTCAACCTGTTAGATTCCTACTGGCTTTTTAAAAGTTGGTCTTTTGGACCTAAGAGGTTTTGAAATATACCCCTGGCTACTTTCCCCTTCATATCTAGTATACTCAGGACCATCAGCCCCCCCTTTTTCTCCTCCCCTTGCAAAGGCACTCATTCATTTCTGCACTCCACAAATATTTGTTATGCATCAAGGGAGACTGCTAGATGACTACCTCAACACGCATTCTCCCTTTCTGAGTAAAAACCTGTGATTTCGTGAAACATGGCAACGCTCCAACCTTAAAACCCAATTTCCCATCCTCTCTCACAGCTAGATGTGCCTTAGCGGTTGTGGCCAACAAGATATAAGTCAAATATTTCAGTCAAAAGACTATAAGGACCCTAAGGCTCTTTGAAATAAATATAATCAGGAAAGAAGGTCCTTTCCAATTCCTTGCACTGTTGACCTAAAACATTGAAGTAATGGCTGCAACTCCAGCATCTCTTGGATCATGAAAAAACTTGGAAGATAAAACGCATGCTCCGAGGATAGAGGAAAAATTCAAGACTGAGCCTTAATGACACCGTGGAGCCATCATGGCAATCCTGGACCGCACCAATCCTGGGCTGCCTACTGCTGGCATTAACTTTATGGAGATAAAAGTAAACTTTTAAGCCATATTTCTTCCCTATTATACAGAACTGAACCTAATCTAAACTAATACTTGTATCTATGTACCAGACAATTCCTTGATAGGAATTTAGAGATAACAATGGGAAAAGTCAGTGTCTCTGCCGGTAAGATGTAAATAGGATGGAAGGGGGATCAACTGTGGTATAGCATAAAGAAGCACTTAAGACAGTGGTATTAAGGGAATATGGAAGAGAGTTATCTAAGTCTAATTGGAAGTGAGGTGCAGCAAAGGAAAGCCATGGAAGGCCTATATGAGGAGATGATGTACAACGTGAGTTTTGAAAAGCAAAGAGATTCAACATGTATGAACCTCAAGGGCATTATGCCAAGTGAAACGAGCCATTCACAAAGGACAAATACGGTATGATTCCAGTTATATGAGGTAGCTAGATTAAACAAATACATAGAAACAGAGTGTAGAATGGTAGTTGCCAGAGGCTGGGAGAAAGAGGAAATGGGGAGTTGTTCAAGGAGCACAGAGTTTTGGTTTTGCAAGATGAAAAAGTTCTGGAGACTGGATACACAACAATGTGAATGTACTTAACGCTACTGAACCTGTATACTTAAAAATGGTGAAGATGGCAAATTTTTATGTTATATGTATTCTACCACAGTTAAAAAAAAAAAAAAAAGTGAGTAGACACTCCCATGGATTTGTTTTGTTGGATTAAACATGAGTCTTTAGGCAGGTCCCAAGTCCAGATTCCCTCTCTAGCCTTATCTCAGATGTTGCTCCCAGTCAGTATTCCTGCCACACTCAACTCCTTCCTTCAGTTCCTCAAATCTATTATGCTGGCTCTTCCCTCAGGGCCCACGATTTATATAATGCTGTTGGCTTGAAATAGGCTTCCACACTGCAATCTAGCTCCATTTCTTTGTTTCCTACGCTTCTTCAGGGATCATCTCAAAACTCTCAGGAAAGCCTTCCCCTAACTGTCTGAATCACAATTTTCTAAAGATACGTTCTTTAAATATATCATATTACTTCCCACTGCTGATGATTTCATGTTTACTGTTATTATTATACATATGTACCATATTTTATAAAGTCATGGGCAAATCTTTTTTTCTAATCACTATCATATCACCAACACTAGCAGTGTTGAAATAAAAGGAAGAAAGGCATAAAATCAGGCCAGCCACAAACTATATCTTCCCACCCACAAGGAATCAAATCCATGATTCCAGAGCATTTTTAGCTACGTATATGAAATTAGAAGCCAAGTGCCTTTCAGCATGTGCTGATATAAGTAGATTCTCTTACAAAGCAATAATTAGAAAAATAATTTGCTAATTACTTTCTGAAAGAGATTTTATTTAACCTGAAAGTTTTCCCTGTTGACAAAAGCATATGTTAAAAGAAAACAGAAAATTTCAAGAAGATCCTGATGAAAGAAATAGGGTTTATCAAAGCATGCACTGAATACTTAATTCATGCTAAGTAAATACAAAGAAAAATGCCGGCATATACTGAGGAACACATTTACAAACTAACAAAAATGGCCACATTGTGAAGAAGTCCACAATGTCAGTCCGAAAGATAGTACCGGTAAAGCAGGAATCATTAAAGGTCAAGCAATGAATGCTTCTTACAACAGATAAATTATAAGTTGTAATTTGTAAATGAGAAACAATGGACAGGAAGAAAAGAGAGCCAATGTCCACAATTAAGATTTTCACACAATTTTTAAAAATGTAAATTCTACTGGGTAGCTGGTGAAACTATGATAATTGCCACTATCAAATAGTCCAAACAACTTTACTTCTTAGCAACTCATGGATAGTTTATTAGGACTGATTTGCTAATTTATGTTTGCTTACCTTTCTGGAAAGTACAATTTTTTAAAAATCATCTTATTACAAATATATCAATTTGAACAGCATTTTCAAAAGCATTTTTCATACATCTCACATGGTCCCTCTACTGTTGGAGACTATCGTATGGTCAAAGGAAGATCAAGATTTACCTAGGATTATTCAGCAAACTGGGAATGAAACACAGGTTCCCTGAATTTCCAATCTATGGCTCATTTTACGGTCAGAAACATGGAATTTTAAAAAGTTATCTTTTCACATTATTAACTTTTTAAAATTTTCATTAACTAGGGGTGGCTGGGTGGCTCAGTTGGTTGACTGTCCGACTTTAGCTTAGGTCACGATCTCGCAGTTCGTGAGTTCGAGCCCCGCGTCAGGCTCTGTGCTAACAGCTCAGAGCCTGGAGCCTGCTTTGGATTCTGTCTCCCTCTCTCTCTGCCCCTTCCCTGCTCATGCTCTGTCTCTCAAAAATAAATAAACGTTAAAAAGAAAAAATTTTTCATTAACTGGTTATTACAGAATGTGCAGTTTCTTAGAATCCAGTCTTTCTAAAATAGTATGATACAAATACAGAACTTTCAAGTTCATGCAAGTAGGAAAAAATTAAGATGCATTTACTAACAAATCTCTCTAGTACTTTGGGTACAACTATGTGTGCTGAAGATTATCAACTCAATAGCACGCACCTTAACTTTATCAAAAACCCAAGTATCCAGTTTTGTTACATCACGGGCACCAAAATCTTCACTGTCAGCGTCATAGGTATATGTAAAAACATGGTCTCCATAAGCACCTAAGAAGGAAATTTGGGGAAAAATATTTTCAACAATTTTTTAAGCCTTCATCAAATATGAAACAGTCATTTAAAGATTCCTGTGAGTAACCAGAATTTTTCACAAAGCATTGTGTATTATGACAGGGAAGAGAAAGATAGGAGGAATAATTAACATTTATTTTATGTGCCTCAGACCATGATTTGTACTTTACCACATGCTATTGTTTTTTGTTCTCACAATAACATTCTAATTTACAGATACACTACATGTAAGTTAATTAACATGGCCAAAGTCACAATGCTGATACACAACAGCACAAAAATAAACACCAAAATCTGACTCCCTGTACAGATTAGCCTATTCAAAAAATTTGTGTGTCTTCAGATCTACAATTTAGAATAGATGAAGTCATTTGGTTTCCAACACTTCCTAAAGCAAGAAGAAAATTCAAACATTTCTCTTATTCATAGAATATGTGTATTTTTCTAAATATAAGAGAATAAGTATTGTCTATTGCTACATTCTCTGAAGGAGTCAACAAACATTAATCTTACACATTTGCAAGATTTTATTAAGAATCTAATCAACGTAGTGAATTTCTGAGATAGACTCTTATAGGTCACAAGGAAGAGATATAACAAAGGAATAATCTCTTATAATAGCAATTCAGTTCCAAAGATACTACCACCACTGCCCAGCTATTCCACTTCCCACATCCTAAGGAAAGATCTCAGTGGCTTTGTTGGTTACCATTACCATAAGAAATGGAACATTTCTATTAGATTGTTTTTGATTCAGGTGTTGTTCCTGTCCTATCAACTACAGCCGGAAGTAAGAAGGTAAACTTAAGTGAGTCCTAGACACTTAATCCATCCTCACCACTGCCAATCCCCCCAAAAGCTAAACTGCTTTCCAAAGAAGGAAGTGTATATAAATGGCAAGCAGTCTGGGGTTTTTTGGCTTGCCCTACATAAGGATGTTCTATGAATATAATATGTAAAATTCTGAATGTATATTTTGCTTTCAGGACATACAATAATACTCAACAATTCCAATTACTAAGATTACACTTATGGCTAAACATAAGGTTATAAAACCTTTTCATTAGGTGAAATGACCAATCATTCTATTCTCACTAAAAAGCATTTAAAAGGGGTCCCTGGGTGGCTCAGACAGTTAGGCATCTGACTTCGGCTCAGGTCATGATCTCACAACTTGAGAGTTCGAGCCCCGCATCAGGCTCTGTGCTGACAGCTCAGAGCCTGGAGCCTGCTTCAGATTCTGTGTTTCCTCCCTCTCTCTCAGTCCCTCCCCCACTCATGCCTTGTCCTTCTCTCTCTCTCTCTCTCAAGAATAAACATTGAAAAAATTAAAACTAACTGAATGAAAAATACAAAGCATTTAATGACACAAAATTCAAATGGAATCCAATTGATTTTTAGAAAATAATATATAAATGAATTTTCTAATCAATGCACAGAAACAAACACAACAAATCCAAATGGCATGATCTTGAATATGTGATAGAAATTGTAAGTTACAGCATTTAAATCTTTCTGTGAATATCAACAAACTTCTTATAATTTATCAAAACAAAATGAACCAGACATCAACATCATCGTCATAATGAAGAATTACGTGATAAGCACGTTGCTAAGTGTCTCACGAGAATTATCCAATTTAATCCTAAAAACAAACCTATGAGATATAGATTATTATTATCACATTTTTAAAAAGGCAAATTGAAGGTCAGGGAAGTTATCTAACTTTCCCAAGATTATAAAGCTGTTAAATGTTAGAGCCATACAGCACTTCATTGAATCCAAAAACTAACAAGTATATGATGTGCCAATATTTCAAGTACAACTAAAAGAAAGAATCAAATGGACATGTCCATCCATTGTAATACACATCCCTATGTCAGAGATGTTAAATATTAAAAACAAGTAACTCAAAAATCAATAAAATACAGTAAGTAATATATAAAAATTACCATACTGATTTATTACCTATACCATGTGAGGGAATATAATCAATGACTCTTACCTTTGGCAAACATAGTCAAGATATCAGGGCTTCCCCAGCTCCATGTGTACTTGCTCTCATTAATAAGAGAATCAAATTCCACAGGATTTTCCTTCCACCCTTCAGGTCATTGAGAGAAGAAGCCAATAGTGAAAACAGTAACATATACCTGGTGAAGTATTAGTATAACCCCTAACGTGGTATTCTTCAATAACAATGAGGATTAATTGCAGAACAAATGCAAAACTGGTAGGAGATTTTGTTACACGTATTATACCATAAACTATTTTAAGATTTTATTTTTAAGTAATCTCATATACCATAATTTTCTTTGAAAGTTTACAATAGATAATTTCCTTCTTACTAAAATACAGAATTTCTTTTTAAGTTTTGAGATCTAACATCTAGGAAAACCATGGATCCATCCAATCAGAGATTGTTTTAGGAGCACAGGACGACAAACACAAAGCTTAATTCCTGAATCAACACCAGTGTGTGTTTATGAGTAAGGCATGCTAAAATACTTGCCAAAAGTAGGACAAAACACACATCACTTTGTGTCATGATTCAGTGTTAAGCAGTATTTATGCAACAAATTTCTCATATACTAAAGTCATCCATACAGACAATACCTTTGGCAACTGCACTGACATCTTCATAAAACCCAGCGATCAGGGCCACATGACCTGGCCGAGACTCAGTTGGCACACGGGTATGAGATAACCCCCAGCTGCCTTCATGCATTATGATATTCCTAAAAGATATTATTGATCAATAGTTAACACAGACTATGATTAAGTCCTGTTAGAGCTTTAGAAAAATAAGATTATTCCAGAAGGAATCAAAATCAAAACGCGAGTCAAAATTTAAGAAGGAAAGGAATCTTTATGGGGCACCTGGGTGGCTCAGTCGGTTAAGCGTCCGACTTCAGCTCAGGTCATGAGCTCACAGTTTGTGAGTTCTGATCCCAGAACTAACCCTCTGACTAGCTGGATTCAGCACTGTAAGTAAGCCAAAGTGAGACAAAGAACCATCTTACCACTACACATGTGTATGAAGCCATAAAGTATTCAGATGGCTTGTTACCCAAGAAATAAATGACACATACAATATTCCATCAAAGTGAGATTTCATTAGGTGTGATATGTATGGTATTATGGTCATGCAGGAGAAAGTCCTTCTTAGGTGATACACGCTGAAGCGTTTGGTGGTAAGTGTATGAGATCTTGCTTTCAAATTATGCAGGAAAAAATAATTAAAAATTTAAGCACGCGTGTGTGTAAATGTGCGGGTATATTGAGAAAGAAATGTAAATATGAAAATAATTAAAAACTGTTAAACCTACAATAAGGGTATACAGATGTTCATCATTATAATCCTTTCCATTTCTCTGTGCTGAAAAATTCTCAAAATAAAAAAGTGAAGGTAGGAGAAATGGCTAGACTCCTAATTAGGAGTTAAATTACATCCCTAAATTTGAGATTAAAACAGGCATAAGTTTTCTTTTGCTAAAAGGTGGTGTCATTATTCTTTAAGTTAAAATATATATATATATATATATATATATATATATATATATATATTCTTTAAGTTGTATCCCAGAGAAAGCAAACCACCAGCAACACCATTGCAGGTGACGGACCAGCAGAGCAACCTGCTATACAAGACCGACTGCACTGGTAACGGTTTTCAAAATGAACGCCTGACACCCAAAATAATAACTACTAGGACTGGTTTAGATACTCTTTTTTTTCTTAATGTTTATTCATTTTTGAGAGAGAGACAAAGCACGAGCAGGAGAGAAGCAGAGAGAGAGGAGACACAGAATCTGAAGTAGGCTCCAGGCTCCGAGCTGTCAGCACAGAGCCTGATGCAGGGCTCAAGCCCACAAACCCAGAGATCATGACCGGAGTGAAGCTGGACGCTTAATGGACTAAGCCACCCAGACGGCCCTGGTTTAGATATTCTTAAATACTGACTTACTTCATACTAAAACCAATTTCGGTTAAATGCATGCATAATAAATAAAAAGTCTAAAAACTACTGAACCACTTATTAAGGGAGAAATATTTTTTAACTTCTTCAGTTATTTAATGAAAACTGAACTTTAACACAAAGAGGTAGGTATAAAGAAATTTGGATCCCTCTATTCAAAAACATTTTCATCAGTTCATGGGGCGCCTGGGTGGCTCAGTCAGTTAAGCGTCCAACTTCAGCTCAGGTCACGATCTCACGGTTTGTGAGCTCGAGCCCCACATCAGGCTCTGTGCTGATAGCCTGGACTGCTTCAGATTCTGTGTCTCCCTCTCTCTCTGCCCCTCCCCTGCTCATGCTCTGTCTCTCAAAAATAAGTAAAAGTTAAAAAAAATTTTTTTGGTCAGTTATTTTTTAAAAGACAAAGGGAGGAATGAATAAAACCTTTCACAAACAGGTTTAAAAGAAACTAGAAGATTACTGAAATTGTAAACACACAATGGCTTACAACACAAGGCACATCAACCATGCACGGCCTTGGCCTGCCACCCACCACCCCAATGAGAAACAAGTGCTACCAGCAAAGCTCGCCTTTTCCTTCAGAACCAGCATATTTTTATCCTATTAATTTGCAATGAACTATATTTCTCTTTCTTTGACAACTAGGAAATTCATCAAAATATATCACCCAAATTTTAAATTATTTGTAGAAATTCACGTGACATATTTTTGTGAACTGAACTTAACTCTGGTTTGATTTTCTTTTCTTACTCATCTTTTCCCACTGCCCTGAGTTGCTCACTTATTTACTTTGATCCTTTAGTATATTATACATTTCTCTAAGCCACCATTAATTTATTTCAGGAAATTAACAGGAATCCAAGGTCCTTCATTCTTCTAGCAGTGAACAAACACTTATTAATTGCCTACTATGTGCTAAGAACTGGAAATAAAGTGGTATGCAAAACAAACGTCCAGGCTTCATGGACCCTGCACATGCTAAGTACTATAAAGAAAACTAAAAAACATAGGAAACAGGGGCACCTGAGTGGCTCAGTCATTTAAGCGGCAGACTCTCAATTTTAGCTCAGGTCATGATCTCACGGTTCGTGAGACTGAGCCCCACTTCTGACTCCATGCTGACAGGGAGCAGAGCCTGCTTCTGACTCTCTCTCTCCCTCTCTCTCTGCCCCTCCCCTTCTCACACTCATTCTGTCTAAAAATAAAGAGACATACATACATACATACATAAATCACAGTAAAGAGATAAAAGTAATGATGGCAGGTGAGAATGGGGAAGATGGAATAATATTTTAGATAAATATCCACTTGAATCTGAGTTTCACTCTCTCTACAACAGCATTAGAAGGGCTTTTGAGGGGCTGGCCACTAATCGGAAAAATAATAATTATTTGTAGGAGTCCTATAAGTTTAAAAACTTAAATATTTCTTTTCAAAGCCACTTCATAGAATCTAAAGTCACATTTAACAGTGACATAGACGTGGAAGGGCTTTCTATATTTTATAGGTGTATTCTGAGTTGAACTCTGTATTTTCTAGTTAAACACCATCATAATGAGCAATTCATTAGTACTTACGCTTGTCATTATTTTAGAAATGTAACCAGCTTGTTTTATAAGTATAAGATAAGCCAGGTTTGGAAAATTAGGACAAGTTGGGCCAAGCAGCTAAGGTCACACATAACTCCTGGGAAGAAAGAAACCTGTTAATCCACAGACAAAGGCAGATATATATGTGCCCTACTGTCTTTCTCATCATCACTTCTATGTCCACCATGAGATCAAATAATCTCAGGATAACATTTTCTTTGTATCAGTTAACATGCTTACCTAATAAATGGTGCTCTCGAATTTCCATTTTCATCTAATTCATAAAGCATATCTGCCCGCAGGCCATCCGCAACAAACAGTACTAATCTTTTTGCCGGAGGAGGCAATGGTGTAAACTGAGGAGTCATTCCATGAACCAAAGGAGAGGTAAAATAAATATCGAAGATGGAGCCGAAGAACACAAAATGTACGAACAATCCCAAAATAAAGAAGAGCAGCATATCCAGTGTGACCAACTAGTCTTCGAGGAAAACTGAGAGAGGGGACAAGATTAAATCTGGGTAAACCTTAATGCGATTGTACATATTTTTAAATATTTGATGACTGCATGTAGAAGTGAACATACATCGTAAAATATCACATAATTTACAACTTCACTTTCATTTATGGTGGTAACAATGAACATTATTTAATAATGAGATAATACTGAAATAAAATATGTGATAAAATACACTCGCACAAAGAGAAAGTTCAAGTGTGATACACAATTAGCACCACTAAACTATTTATGTAGAATAAATGTAAGTGCATGCGAAGTTCAAAAAAACTAACACAGGATTAAAAAACAAAGAATTAAATGAGTGTTAAAATGAATCAGGGTTCAGTCAAATCAAATCCTGTATAAAATAGAAAATCATGCATGGTGCTGTTGGCTGCTCATATGACCCCACCACTGATATTCTTGGAATTTAACATTACTTAAATGTTTGCAGATTTCTTTTGACTTTTGGTTATCAGCTCAGGACACTTGTAGGTTCTCCTGATAATCACCAAGTTGAGCAGGTAACATGCATTTTTGTCTATTTAGCTGAATTATAGGAAGGAAAAAGTAGTTAAACTCCATGTGTTTCAGAAAATGTATACTCATTAAGGGAACACTTTCAGTTCCCTGAACCAATATAAAAAAAGCAAAGGCTATATTCATTTATTCAATGAAAATGTTTGTGCATATATTCTGTGCATAACTGTGTGTGGGGTACAACTGAGAACACCAAGAAGACATAGTCACATATCTGATAAGCTTACAAATACTTACAGAAAGAAAAGTAAGCAATATGAAATATTTAAATAATACTGTAAGACAGTATGGGGCGCCTGGGTGGCGCAGTCGGTTAAGCGTCCGACTTCAACCAGGTTACGATCTCACGGTCCGTGAGTTCGAGCCCCGCGTCGGGCTCTGGGCTGATGGCTCAGAGCCTGGAGCCTGTTTCCGATTCTGTGTCTCCGTCTCTCTCTGCCCCTCGCCCGTTCATGCTCTCTCTCTGTCCCAAAGATAGATAAACGTTGAAGAAGAAAAAAACAAAAAAATTAAAATAAATACACATTAAATAAATAAATAAATAATCATATATTCTGTATTTATAATAAAAATATAATATCTAGCAGCCCATTTTTCAATGCTAACAAGGAATTCTGCTATAATTCTTTCAGATCCAAAAAACTATCTACTAATGGATGTTTTTAATTTTCTTAAACATATGTCATTAAATTAAAATTACCCCTGTTTTTCTTTTTGAGTGTAAGGGCTCTCTGTCATACCTTCCACTTATTTAAACGTTAATTATTTTAAGATCAACAGTCTTACTAATTTTTTTCTGAAGCATTCTAAAGCATTCTAAATTTTCTGAAGCACCTACTTTTTAATTTTTCAATCAACTTTATTAAAGTATAATTTATATATAAAAATGGACCCATTTGAAGTTTTATGTTTTGGCAAGTATGTACTCACATAAATAAACAGAATCGAGATCTAGAATAGTTTTCTCTAAGAAGTTCCCCCATGTCCCTCTGCAGACAATCCCTGCTCTATAGTCCTGACCATAAGCAATCACTAATCCGTCTTCTGTGATTCACGATTAATGTTGAGAGGCGCCTGGGTGGCTCAGTTGGTTATGCGTCCGACTTCGGTTCAGGTCATGATCTTGCGGTTTTTGGATTTGAGCAACGCATCAGGCTCTGTGCTTGACAGCTCAGAGCCTGGGGCCCGCTTCAGATTCTGTGTCTCCCTCTTTCTCTGCCCCTCCCCTGTTCATGCTCTGTCTCTCTCTCAAAAATAAATAATAAACATTAAAAAAAAAATTCAAGCAAAATGTTCAAGCATTAATGTTGAATGTTCTAGATCATCACTGAGATGGAATCATAATACATAGTTTATTATATCTATTTTCATTTAGCATGTTTTTGAGATTCATGCAGGTGATTTAGTTGTTTTTTCCTTTTTAATATTAAGAAGTCTCCCACTGTAGGGATATACCACAAATTGTTTATGTATTAACCTCTTGAAGGATATGTGAATTTGTTTCCAGTTTCTGGCTATTATAAATAAAGCTTCTTAAAACAGCAAATGCACAGGACTTTATGTATACATGCTTTCATTTCTCTTGGGTAAATATGCAGAATGAGAATTGCTGGGTTAAATGGCAAGCAGATGTTTAAATTCATATAAAGAACTGCCAAACTTTCCAAATTGCTTTACACACCTGTTATACACAGTTTTTTCAGAAAGTGCTTTAAAACTTTATTGACAATCTATAATTGTGCTATAAGTGCCATTTAAGAATTTAACCTAATTTTTATAGTAAGTGTAATGTGCTTTACATTCTTTTATATATTGTGTATCACATATCTCCATAGTAAGAGTATTAAATTATAGCACTAGCTACTTACTATTGACTGTCTACTCTGCATCAGATCCTGCATTGGGTACTTTACTTACATTCTCTCCTCTAATCCTCAGAATCTGCTTTGTCAACTATGTATTAGAACCCCATTTTCATAGCAAAGAGTCTAATGGGGCCTAATGATCCTCCCAAGATAGTAAGGGGGAAGAGCTGAGATCTGAATCCTGGGTCACATCACTGGAGAGCCTGAGCATTTTCTAACACTTATTCAGATAACCAGTGTGTCCAGAATTGATCTCAGTATCTTTCTTTGAGGGTCTGGATGGCATTATGGGAAAGAGTGTGTACCGAAGCATTCCACTGCAGGGATTCAAATCCTGTCTTCTCTACTTACTGGCAGTGTGACTTGAAGCAAGTTATTTAACTTCTTTGTGCCTCAGTTTCCTCATCCGTTAAATGGCGATAACAATAGTACCTTCCTGAGGTGTTATTAGAATTCAGTTAATATGTGTAAAATACGCAGAAGAGTGCCAACCAGAGTCAGCACTCATTAAGTATTAGCTGATATTGTTCCCGATGTACATGAAGCTGGACTCATCATGTGAGAAAAACTTGTTTGCCGTCCTTGTTGAGTTTAAAATCTAATTGAATAGATGTAAATCTCTTAGAGAACCAAATCCCAAACTATGTTTCATACCAATGCATCAACTTTAGCTTCATTGCTCTGCTGCTACTTTCCTTATCTGTATGGGTATTTTTTTTTTTTAAATTCTGGTAAGAACACTTAACATGAGATCCACCCTCTTAAATTTTTAAGTGTACAATACAGTATTGTTAACTATAGGCACAATGTTGTACAGCAGATGCCTAGAATTGAGTCATCTTGCAAAACTGAGATTTTTCTAGCTATTGAACAACAACTCCCATTTCTCCCCCCCCCCACCCAGTCCCTGGAGACCATCATTCCACTCTCCACTACCATAAGTCTGACTCTCTTAGATTATCTCATGTAAGAAGGGTCATGCAGTGTCTGTCCTTCTGTGACTAGCTCATCTCAGCCAGCGAAATGTCCTCCAGGCCAGAAGTGCCTGATAGCCCCAGTTGCTCCATATATTTGCCAACAGATTTGGTATTTTATCTTGCTTAATTTCACCTTTCCTAAAGTGGGAGTGTCCTTGTAACCTACTGTGGTTTTAATTTACATTTCCCCAATGACCAGTGACATTCAGCAACTTCTCATGTTTAACGGACATTTTCTTAATGCTCTTCCTTTTCATTTTTTTAAGTTTATTTCTTTATTTTGAGAGAGAGAGAGAGAGAGAGAGAGAGAGAGAGAGAGAGAGAGAAGGAGAGAGAGAGAGAGAGAGAGAGAGAGAATAAGAATCCCAAGCAGGCTCTCCACAGAGCTGGATGCAGGGCATGAACCCACAAACTGTGAGATCGTGACCTAAGCCGAAAACAAGAGTCAGACACTTAACCTACTAAGTCACCCAGGTGCCCCTCCCTTTTCATTTTTAAGTGTTTTTCAAAAAGCAGTCCTTTTAAATTTTGGTTAAGTTCAATTAATTTTTCTTTGAGTTATTTATTTTGTGTCCTACATAAGGAATTTTTGTAAGTGACAGCACTTTTTAAAATACAGATTTTTAATCTTTTTTATTTGAAAGTAACTTCAAACTGAGAAAATAGTTACAAGAATAACGGTACAAAAACCAGTATACCCCTTAGCCACACACATCTAATGTTCACATTTTCCCCATTTCCTTTATCATTTTTTTGTCTTGCCTCTCCTCTCCCTTCCCGATCTATCTTACCCCTCGTGTACGTACATGCACACCCACGTGTGTATGCACGTGTATACAATTACGTAATACTGTTTGGGAAGCATCTGAGGATAAGTTACATACTCTGTGGCCCTTAAGCTCTAAATACTTCAGTGTTTATTTCCTGAGAACAGTGGTACTCTCTTACAGCAGTTGTCAGCTTCAGTAAATTCAACATTGGCATTTCATCTCATCTACCATCTGTACTCCAATTTTTGAAGTGCCCCAATAATGTTCTTTATAGCATTTTTATAGCTCTACTGAGGCATAACTGGTCTATAATAGATTGTACAGATTTAAAATGTACAATAAACACAGGCGAGATAATGAACATACCCATAACCCTCAAAACTTTCCTCATGGCTGTGTAATTCACCCCTACATACTCTGTATTTTTTTGATATTATTGCAAGTGGTAGTTTTTATTTCAATTTCTCCTCGTTAGTTCTTCAATCACCAATTTTTATACACTCACCTTGTATCCTGCAACAGTGATAAACAAGTAGCTTTTATGTAGATACCTTTCAATTTTCTAGAGATAATTATATCATCTGTGAATAAAGGACTTCTTCCTTGTCAATATAAATGTCTTTCATTTTTGTCTCATGTTTAGTGTACTGTCCAGAATCTCCAGTATTCTCCGGATGAATAGAAGCGGTAACAATAAAAATCCTTGCCTTGTTTCCAATCTTAGGGTGAAAGTTGCCAGTTTTCCAGGCTCTGTAGATTTCCCTTATTAAGTTAAAGAAATTCACTTCCACTCTTCATATCACTGTCACATCCTAAAATCACGAATGGATGGTGGATGCTGTCAAATGCTTTTTACTGGACCTATTGAGATGATCGTGAGTATTTGGTTTTTCTATTTCAGTCTCTTAACGTGGTGAATTCTATTGATTGGATTACAAATGTTAAAACGAGCTTGCATTCCCACTTGGTCATTATTAAGTAATATCTTTTCTATAGACTGTTGGATTTCATTTGCTAAAATACTGTTTAGTATTTTAAAGCAATGTTTATGAAAGATATTAGACTATAATTTTCTTTTCTTGTGATGTCTTTGGTTTTGGTATCAATGAGTTTGGAAGTATTGCTTTTATTTTTTGGAAGAGTATGTGTAGAATGTGTATTATTTCTTCTGTTATTGTGTAACAATTTGCCAGTGAAACCAATGGCTTGAAGTCTTCTTTGTGGGAAGGTTTTCAACTATAAATGCAATTTCTTCATATATATAGGGATACTCAGATTATTTACTAATTGTTGAGTGAGTTTGGTAGTTACATCCTTTAAGAAATTTGTCCAATTCAGGGGCGCCTCAGTAGCTCAGTCAGTTGAGCTTCCGACTTTGGCTCAGGTCATGATTTCATGTTCTGTGAGTTCGAGCCCTGCATCAAGCCCTGTGCTGACAGCTCAGAGCCTAGAGCCTGCTTTGGATTCTGTCTCCCTCTCTCTCTGCCCCTCCCCAACTGGCACTCTGTCTCTGCCTCTCAAAAATAAATAAACATTAAAAAAATAAAAAAATAAAAGAAATTTGTCCATTTCATACAAATTGTTAAATTTATTGGTCTAAAATTATTCATAACATTTTATTAAATTATTCTCCTTTTTTCTATCCTCCAGTCCAGGACAGAGTCTATCAAATATCATATTGAGTTGTTTAAAGTAAGCCAATTTTCAAGCACTTAATTCATTTCAGTTAGATCTTTTTCTTTTTTTTTAATTTTTTTTCAACGTTTTTTATTTATTTTTGGGACAGAGAGAGACAGAGCATGAACGGGGGAGGGGCAGAGAGAGAGGGAGACACAGAATCGGAAACAGGCTCCAGGCTCCGAGCCATCAGCCCAGAGCCTGACGCGGGGCTCGAACCCACGGACCGCGAGATGGCGACCTGGCTGAAGTCGGACGCTTAACCGACTGCGCCACCCAGGCGCCCCATTTCAGTTAGATCTTAAACTCTAGTCAGAGCTAAAGTATACATGGTATATTTGAATATACAGAAACTCACACTGATTTAAATATCTCTTGTTTATCATGGAAAAGTTAGTACTCTCTTTATCATGATTACAAATAAGCAAACACCTAGATCACTTCTCACTTTCATTTGCATTTACAAATAACTCTCTGGACTTATCTTCTCTTTTTCCCATTGCTATTACACAGCTTTTCGGAATAGAGTAACAAAGTCTGTGTGTTAAAGGATCATATAAATTTTCTACTACCCAAAAGCTTATTTAAGTAGTGAAACAAAAATTTTATTTGAGAACATTGACCTTCCTAGAGCTGTAATAGCCAAAATAAAAATTGTGCTGTTGTATAAGAACAGCAGGATCCCAGTCATATCACTCCTTGTCTTAGTCTCCTTACTCCTAAAAAAAGACACCGTCAGGCTGATTCTATGACAGGAGTCCAATGGAAAGTAACCAAGACATGTAAGGTACAAATGTAAAGTGCTAGGAATACTCTAAACAACTAAATTGTTGATTAAAGCAACTCAACTTTTATTTTTATTTTTCAAATGGAACTCAAAATAGCTGAGTTTACATTATTTTGAAAGAAAGTAATAGAAAAGAAAAAGGCATACTGTATTTTTCTATTCCAGTCAAGTCAACTTCATAACTCCTTGATTACGGACTTGGAATATTCATTATCACCAAATATTAATGACATACACACTGTATTTTTATTTAATATTTCTCAGTGTCCAGTTGGGTTCTATTTTCAAAAGAGCTTGTGTTTTTTACTTCTCCACATTCACAACCACCACAAAAGTTCATCATTTCCTCACCTGGACCACTGCAAAAACCTATAAATGGGTTTCCCCACTAAACTACATGATACAAATTTTTCCCTTCCTCAAAGTAATTATCATATATTGTACTCTACAAATCCTACTAAATTTCATTGGTGATTATATTTTATTCTAATTGGTCTTCAGGAATTTTATACACAGGTCTTAACCCCAAACTCATGTATTCCTAGCCTATTTTCAAGTGATCTTTATACTTAAATAATTTATTTCAATATAAGGAAAATAAGGTCAAATAAGGATATTAAAAAGAATTCCAGGAAGGAAGGCTCCTGGGTGGCTCAGTCCGTTGAGCGTCCAACTCTTGATTTCAGTTCAGGTCATGGCCCCAGGGTAAAGGGATTGAGCCCTGTACTGGGCTCCATGCTGAGCATGGAGTCTGCTTAAGTTTCTCTCTCTCTCCCCCCCACCTCAGGCCCTGCCCCCACTAAAATAAGAAAAATAATAAAGTAAAAAATTAAAATTAAAAAAAAAAAAGAATTTCAGGGGCGCCTGGGTGACTCAGTCAGTTAAGTGGCCGACTTTGGCTCAGGTCATGATCTCACGGTCCATGAGTTTGAGCCCCGCACTGGGCTCTTTGCTGACAGCTCGGAGCCTGGAGCCTGCTTCCTATTCTGTGTCTCCCTCTCTCTCTCTCTCTCTCTCTGCCCCTCTCCCACTCACACTCTGTCTCTCCCAAAAGTAAATAGACATTAAAAAATTAAAAAAAAAAAAAGAATTTCAGGAAGGAAAATCAAATGAGAATATAGCTGATCCTTTTTTCTTTAACATCATGTTAGAGATAACTACTTAATCAGGTAATAACTTGATTATGATCCCATATCTCCACCAGAATGTAATGATACTGAATTTAGAATCTCACACCTCCTTTCCACAGAAAATTCCAATTAATAAATGCAGAAGGATTGAGGGAAATATAAAATTACAACTAGGTAAACACCACAGTAATAGTTATTGCCACCAAGATCCATTGATAAATGCTAAACTGAGTGGGCGAAAGTTTGAAGCAAAACAGAATATTTGCAGTCTCAAAAGAATCTCTCCTAAATATATATTAATTACAAAGGAAAAAGAGTAACTTACAATGGAGAAACCCCTCAGACATCACCACACCAAGGGGTCAAGGCTAACCTAACCAGTAATAAGATACATTAACATCATATAACCCTAACATGGAACACTAAGAAAGGCACAACATAATATTTTTGGCAAAAGAATATGTGGTATACTTTCCAAAAATGCTAACCTCGATCTATTCAGGGGAGTGTATCAGATTGAGAAACAGTCCACAAAAGAATGGACCAGTACTTTTCAAAAGTATCATAGGCATAAAACACAATGAAAGACTGAGGAACTGTCATAGAATGGAGGCTGAAGAGACATAACTAAATACAATAAGGAAAGCTGGATTGGATCCTGAGCCAGGAAATATACAATAGTGGAAAACCTGGTGAATTTCAACTAAGAACGGTAGTTTAGTTGATAGTATTGGACAACTGTTAATGTCCTGGTGTTTGATAATTATACTGTAGTTCTATGTTCACATTAGGTGCAGTGGGTGAAGAGTGTATAATAACACAATCACTCTCTGTAGTATTTTTGTAACTTCTCTACAGATCTAAAAATATTTCAAAATAAAAAGTAGAAAAAAAATTACTTTGGAGCCTAAGCCTGTACTCAAAAGATAACACTGGCTAGAGCCAGAGTTGTAACCACCACAAATTTTATGGATAGCTGTGATTTCATGTAACCTTTGTTCTTGTAAATAAAGGTTATTTCCTATGCTCACAGGCTTTAAGCGATTTAATGCTCACATCAGCGTCAACCATACTAAAAAGTTCATTATTTAAAGATGGTGTTTTGCAGTTCTCTCAGGCTTTTCTTCAGTTCACTCTTCTTTCAGCTTCTCCAACTGGATAATTTCGATTGGCCCCAGTTCCACATTCTTCTTTCCACCTGTCCAAATTTCTGTTAGATTCATCTAGTGAATGCTTCATTCCAATTATTGTACTTTTCAGCTTCAGTATGTCCATTTGGTTCTTCTTCATAATTCCTATCTCTTTACTGATGCTCTCATTATTCATGCATCACTTTCTGATTTTCTTTAGTTTTTTGTCCATCATTTCCCTTGCCATTTTAAGCATATTTAAGACAGTTTACTGAAGTCTTTGTGTAATAAGTCCAAAGTCTAGACTTCCTCAAGAATCATTTCTGTTGATTTTTTTTCCTTTGAATGAGCCATATTCTCCTGATTTCTTTCTGTGCCTTGGAATTTTTTGTTGAAAACTTGCATTTTTAATATTACAGTGTGGTAATCCTGGAAGTCAGATTCTCCTCCTTCACCAGGGCTTACTTATGTTGAATTTTGATGGTGTCAGTCGTCTGTTTGTTTTGCTAAGCCTGACCAATTTCTCCTTGCATGGAGCTCACAGATCCACCAGATGTGGAAGGGACCTATTAGGTCTTTTCCCAGCATGCATTCCATGCATTTGGGGTTATATGTGGGGGAAGGGGGAATGTGAGACAAAAGTCGGCCTCTGCATTGGTCTCTCAGGAAGCCACCAGATCATAGTATTTTAAGAACAAAGTCCAAAGTAAATACCAGTAAGTCACACCAGGAATACAGGCCGCAGTCCCCACAGGTGCTGCCCCTGCCACATCAGTGAATGGAGATGGTAATCCAGTGGGTAAAAACACCACTGCGTTCTCTTACCAAAACCCAACTGCCCTTTTCTTCATTAAGCAGTCTGCTAGTTGCCATAAATATTGGATCAGATTCTAGAGTTCCAAAAAAGCCAATTCTATCACTCTTTGACAGCTTGTTTGTTTCAGTAGAGGAACTGTTCTTTTAAGGGCCATACTCAGCCATTTTCTGTGATGTCATCTAGAGACTGTGTTAACTACTTTTGATAGCTAATAAAAATATAGAAACCTGCCATGTGAGGAGCAAATATTGCCAGTCAAAACTGTAAGAAAGTAGTTGAGACCTGCACGCAAGAGAGTATCAGGTAAACTAGTAAGCTATGTAATTAACACTAGTTCATATGCTTCTTTATACTTAATATTTTGGGGTGTATATTTTTTTCAGCATGAGGTATGTCACTTCCAAGTGACAACGGTATGTGACTTTACATGTGTCATGTAAGAACTAATTATCAAATTTCCTCATGGCCAGTAACCACCAGAGGTTGCTAGTTATGCAGATGATTCATGTTCAGCTGTACACTTGAGAAGAATTCACATTTTTTTCTTCATACCTAATGTCCTTTATCTGTCCTTTATCTGATATAGGACATCAATATTAAACTTGATCATCTGCTGAGGGAGTGTTTGTCAGGTTTCTCCACAATAAAGTTAATGATTTCCCCTCCCCTTTCATATTATGCTCTTTGGAAGGAACCCACTATGTGCAACCAATACTTACGGAATGAGGAGTTATGGGGAGTTATACTCTATCCACTAAGACCATCAAGTACCTACATAAATTATTTGCAATTCTTCTATGCAGAGGATACACATTTTAAACTCAGCCAATTATGTGATTAAAAGCTGTCATTCTACAAGATTCGATTAACATTATAATCACCAATATTTCCATTCATGCTTTCCCCATTCTACTTAGAAATTAATTTTTACCAGTATATATGCAAAGTCCTTACTCCCTTTATGAGCCTATTCTAGCCAGCATTATCAAAAAATTTATAAGTTATTTAAATATTTAGGCACACATGTATTCTATTATAACTATACTACAATTCATTTGAAAATTATCCTGATAGACGTTGTCCCCGATTGTCATTACTACAAAGAATTCTGCAATTTTGCATATCTCCCCTGGTAAAATTGGGAGATTTTCAGAAGACAAACAGAATGATGATTCATTACAAAATTAATTTGGTGGATTGCAATTACCTTTTTCTCTTTTAAATAAAATGAAATAGAAGGGAATACAATAGGATAGAGAATACATCACAATAAAGTACTTCAGAAGTAGTAACGTAAAGGATTGTTTTGAAAAAGTATTGTTAATTTTTCCCTATGTATGTGCATGTATACGAATATAGCACACTGTAGTGAAATATCTATTTCAAACTATTTTATGGACACATAAGTTTGAAAACCATCTCTGTTAAGTGGAATTGCTAGAATAAACCGTATTCTCAACTTCACAAGATAGTAGCAAAGTGTCAATCACAATTTAGATGCATATCGGCAGTATATGAGATTCCTATTTTCTCTAAATCCCCACAATTGACTGGCATTATCCTATTTACCTTAAGCCAATCTAAACAGGATAAAATGGCATCCTGTGGGCATCTATTTGCCTTATTACTAGTGAGCATGAACATCTTTTCATGTTTTTACTGGCCAGTTGGGTTTCCTATCTTTTCAACTGTGTGTGTCTATATCTTTTGATCAAATAGGATTATAGTTGTTGGCCTTATTTCTTTGACTTGTACATTATATTATATGCAGGTGTATGTGTGTGTGTCTCTACATATAGATAGAAACATGTATATACTTACATAAAAATTGTGGTGGTTTTTGTTAAATAGAAGCTTTAGAAGTTTAATGTAACATAATTCACCAAATTTATCCTCTCTGGACTGAACTTTTCTGTATTTTCTACGAGAAAATTTCTCTTGTCTTATGTTGCATAAAAATAGTTTTAAATTTTTTTCACACGTCATTATCTAGAACGTATTTGTATATGGTGTGAGATAGAGCTCTAATTTTATGTTTTTAACCAATGGACAGAAGCACTAGTATAGTTACCACTTTAGAATGTATTAAGATAAATTCCACATCAGATACAAATACAGGCAACAAATTTTAAATTCAATTCTTGTCTTTGGCTATTCGTAATAAAAACTGGAAACAATATCCAACAAAAGGAACAGATACAGTTTTTATTCATAATGAAATACCCTACAGCATTGAAACTTAGTTAAGCCCACACCTATGCCAAGGACATACCTCACAAATATAAAAATTGATAAAGAATTGGGGCGCCTGGGTGGCGCAGTCGGTTAAGCGTCCGACTTCAGCCAGGTCACGATCTCGCGGTCCGTGAGTTCGAGCCCCGCGTCGGGCTCTGGGCTGATGGCTCAGAGCCTGGAGCCTGTTTCCGATTCTGTGTCTCCCTCTCTCTCTGCCCCTCCCCCGTTCATACTCTGTCTCTCTCTGTCCCAAAAATAAATAAAAACGTTGAAAAAAAAAATTAAAAAAAAAAATTGATAAAGAAAAATTTTAAAGGGATTGGCTGTCCTTTTCTCCCCAACACAGCCAAATTTTTTGAAAATAATATGACCTCTTTTTCCTTGATCTTCTAAATCTCAAACAAATTGAGACTTGTTTCCATTACATCAGAGAAAGAGAGAGCTTTCACTAACATAATATAGCCAATATTGCAAAATCCAGTGGCTTTCAGTCTTCCATCTTCCATTCAGTTTGTGTCTATTGACCATGATCTCTTTCTTGTTAGTTTTTTTTTTTTTTTCAACGTTTATTTATTTTTGGGACAGAGAGAGACAGAGCATGAACGGGGGAGGGGCAGAGAGAGAGGGAGACACAGAATCGGAAACAGGCTCCAGGCTCTGAGCCATCAGCCCAGAGCCTGACGCGGGGCTCGAACTCACAGACCGCGAGATCGTGACCTGGCTGAAGTCGGACGCTTAACCGACTGCGCCACCCAGGCGCCCCAATGATCTCTTTCTTAAACAGCTCTCATTTCTTGGCTGTTGTGGACATTCCTCCAGTTTTCCTTCTACTTCTCTGTCCAAAGAAGAATGGTCTCTGTCTGGTCATTGCGTTTTAGAGTTACTCAAAACTTGATCTTAGGCTTTTATTCTCACTTTTATACTTCCTATTGTTTTTAAGATTTTATTTTTAAGTAATCTTGATACCCATTGTTGGGCTCAAACTCACATCCCCGAGATCAAGAGTCTCATGCTCCACCAACTGAGCCAGCCAGGCACCCCTCCGTCCATGTAGGCTTTTTTGGTCCACCCTTGGCTTCAGCTCGCACCTATATGCAAGTCTTACAAACAGCTCCAAATCCTTATATGTAACTCCAACCTTAACACAACCACTTGAGACACAAACTGAATTATGTTTAAAACCAAATTCATGATATCCCCCGTGAACCCTGTTTAGGTAGTAACCCTCCTACCTCTTTAGTGTTTACAGTCTCAGGGGATGGCACCACCTTGCACTCAGGTACACAAGAGAACCAGCAGTCATTCTTTACAACTTTTCCCTGTATAGCCACATATTACTTTTTGATTTTGCTTTTTTCAAAATGCAAATCTGAACATCTCTCCCCTTGTGTAAAACCCTTCAGGGCCTCTCTCCCATCCTAATCAAGACTAGAAGCCTTAATATGATTAACAAGGTGTTACAGGGACTGGCCTCTGCCTCCCTTTCTAGCCTTGCCTCATGACACTCCCCCTTGCTTTAAGGCATCTCGCCACATTGGTCTTTTTCATTTAAGTGGCCTATGCTTCCTACTGTTATAGACCTCTGCATAATTCGCACTTCCAACCCACCCTCCATCCTCTCTCACTCCATTGTTTCATGACATCTGCTTGCACTTTCAAGCATTACTTCCTCAGGGACTATGCAGTCCAAACCAAAACCCAAAACCAGTACTTCAGTTTGTTAGTACACAGCTATGTCCTTTATGATTTGGATTAATGTCTGTCTCTATCACTTAACCATAATTCCATGACAGCAAGACAGGGTTTCTCCAGCACTCATTTGCTTAGTAAAGACTCAAATGTTTGCTGAATAAATTATTTAGGATTATCATTTCAAATGTACATGTAATATGCACTATAGCCACTAGAGGCTGCCTTGCTTCTCTTTTTATTCCTCCAGAAAACAGGAACTATGAAGATTCAGGATACTTAAAAAAACAAAACAAAATAAAACAAAACACCAAACTTTTACGCTTAAGTCACTTACTATACATAAAATGGCAGTGATTCCAAAATATCATCCTTTACATACTACCTATTTTATTATTGCCCAGCACATGTATATTAAATAACATTATTACTTAATATTTCTCTTTAAAGAGAATAACATTTTATTCAGATTTATTGAAAAAGAAAACTCTGTCATCGTTGAATCATTTGGAAACCTCTCAAAATAAATGAATAACTACAAAAAATTTTAAAACACCTACATATCCATGTTCCAATAAAAGTGATTTAGCTTATTCCTGTGGAATATTTACCATGCATTGAAAAACCATTAAAAAATTAGCCATTTCTAAAACTTTAATCAACCCAAAATTTGCATTTAAAATGTTATTTGTGGTTATTTTCAGACTATTAAAGCCAAAAATTATTTTTTAAGCCCTAAAATATTTGAACTGTTTAAAAGAAAAAACAATATTTAACATTTCATTGCTAAGATACAAGCTTAGATGACTGTCCTCATTATTCAATGAAACTTTAGCCGTAAAGACCTACACTAATGCAAATTTTGCTAAGTAGAAAATTCCCAACCACATTCATAATAAATTATCATAAGTAGCAATCAGCAATTATTAATATTCTGGTTTGTGCCACTTCTTAAACATTTTTATTGATAATTAAACCTTTGTGTATTGCGGAAAAGAAAAGTACTTACTGAGAAGATGGCCAGTTGATGTGTTGTGGTCTTGAAAGGTCATATAAACAAGTCCATGATTACAGGTTGTGAAGAAGAATCAGGAAACTACAGACTTGTATAGGAAGTCAATCCTGGAAGCAATTCTACATCCAACTTCTTACAGCTCTCTGAGAAGACACATTTTAAATCTGTTTTCAAGTTACATTTTGGAAATCAGACCCTAAATTAAAGATATTCCCTTTGCACCCTACTGACTTGTTTTTTTTCCAGCTTTAGCTACTAAATAGTTGATATTTGTTTTATTTTTTAAAACCTCTCAAATATTTTCAAGATATACTAATATTGCACTAATTGAAAACTGACTATAGTAACAACATTTATGGTGTACTAGGTACCAAGCACTGAGACAAGCACATTCCTAATTGTGTACTTTCATTACCCCCTTGACAGATAGATGTTAAGGGAGACTGAGAGAAGTTAAGTAATTTTTTTAAAGTCTCGCAGCAAATAATAGGTAGAACTGGGATGTAAACTCTGGGCTCTCCTACGTAATAAGCAAAAGCCTCTTCAGGGACCCTAAGTGCAGGAGATTCAAAAAATTCCATTACAGGGATGGAAATACTGTATGTAAATAATCCATTTCCAATCATGCCCTTTCCATGCCAATCACTAGTCCCTCCCATTCCTCCATTCCAGAAATTGATTCCCTTTCAATCTCTCTGGAAAATTCAATTACAGTAAATATCAGCAATACTTTGTGCTAATAAATAGTAACAGGATACAGCATTAGCTATTTTGATACTATTTTCCTAAGATCGGGATCTTTTTTTCATATTTTTCTACAATGTATAGCACAGAAAAATATTTAGAATTTGAACATCAGCAGCTAACGTTCTATAAAAAATATTTTGAGGGGCGCCTGGGTGGCTCAGTCGGTTAAGCATCTGACTTCGGCTCAGGTCATGATCTCGCGGTCCCTGAGTTCGAGCCCCACGTCAGGCTCTGTGCTGACAGCTCAGAGCCTGGAGCCTGTTTCAGATTCTGTGTCTCCCTCTCTCTGACTCTCCCCCGTTCATGCTCTGTCTCTCTCTGTCTCAAAAATAAAGGTTAAAAAAAAATTTTTTTTAATAAATAAATAAATAAAAAATATTTTGAATTCCTAAGTACTAACAGTGTCAAAAAAAAAAAACTTCTAGCAAAAACAAAAGAAAAAAACCCCAAAGCCTCATTCAAATGAAAATCTTAGTTTACTGAGTCTGGGTACACTGAAAGCCGACACTTAACTGTTGGCATACTTTTACACGTAAACCAATAACCTGACCTACGGTTATATAAGAATGCTCTATTTTTATTTTTCCACAGAGCTAAAGGAGATACTTTACTACTTCCATGTAACGTGTAACTTGCCTGATAACACAATTACTGCCACCTATTTATTTTGGTGCTTACAGGGAGCTATACAGACAGAGAGGAAATTTAAAACCTTGCAAAAGCAGCAATCCATGGATGAAGAAAATAGAAGCTCTTAGGAATAGCGTTCCAATGCTGTTGACTGGAAACTAACATCCCTTTACCACTCGCACGGTGATCAGGGAATGACATAGAAGATAAACGTGGAACTTCCAAACTTAGTATACTCTAGGTGCTAACATTTGATAAAGGAAATTAAAAGTGTCCAAAGCATCCAAGCTTTAAAATAATCACGTTCCACAGTCAATACCTTATTTTCAGCCTAAATGGCCAAGTCAGAAAGACTGCAAGGCATAGTGGGAGAAGAATGGCTTTGGACATAATAAGAAAAGTGACTTTAAAGTTCCTCGGAATACTTCCTAGTGGAGTTGATTTGACCAAGCCATTGAACGTTTCTAGACTTCAGTTTACTTAGCTCTCTGCTGATGGGGCTGCATTTGTGCAAACTGTGTTTTAAATCCCAAGTGCTCATTGAGCCCCTCAGAGCTTGTTACACAAGCCGAGGCTTTAAGAATATTTATCCACAGATCCAAGGAAATCCAAAACCCAGAGTTCTACAGTCCAGTTACTTTCTCCACCTCCCACACCCCACCCTTTTGTGGCACCAACTCGGTGGCTAGAAGGCGGTCTTCCAGAAGTTCCAGCAGCCGGTGCTGTGGCCAGGCCTCCAGAGCGGACAGTCACTTGGCCGGGAAAGGAAGAGAAAGAATGCCAAATTCTAACAACTGCCCTGGGCACCTGCTACACGTGCGAGGGCAATGTCACCACCTGGCAGCAAACAACAGCAACAATAAAGTGAGAAGTATTACGGAAGCAGCGTGTCCGCAGGCGTGAGGCCAGTTTTGGTGCCACCACACCTCTGCGCTCTGGTCCCCGGGCTTACCTGGGGCTTAGCCGGGTTACGCGTAATCTCGAGAATGAGGCCTCTTCCGCGCAAAGCTAGCTCTCCTGCAGAGTTACCCTCTGCCCCCTGAAAGGACAGCCAAGAGAACGTTCCTAAGCCACCGTCATAACTGCCCCTGAGCCGCGGAACGCCCCCGAAACCTACCTGCCCAGAGGCTGCTCTCGCGATAATTCTAGGGCCCGTCCTTCGTAACTCCGGTCCCTCCCTCCTCCTCTGGCCAATCAAACAGGAGTGTGGGCGGAGTTTTGCCTTTGAGTTGGGAGCGGGCCTTTCAATCTTTGCTCTCTGGCGTTAGAACGGGCGGGGCTGGGGCGGGGCTGGGGCGGGGCTGGGGCGGGGCGAGGGGCAGGACATGCACTCTTTCTCGCGAGACTGAAGACCAGGAAGACGCCTGCAGAGCCCGGCTGCTGGTGCAGCAGTGGCTGAGGCAGCGGTTGCTGCTGCATCCGGACCTCCTGCCTCAGAGTCTCCTCCTAGTCTCCGGGTGGGGAGGTGGGACGTGGCCAGGCCAAGGTTGTGGTAGTGCGCAGTGCCCGCTGCGGCTTAGGGGGAATTGAGGCTGAGGCCTGTCAGAGCCAGTCAGGGAGGCGCCCACAGTCCTGACAGGATAAGATGGCGGCGATGGCGCCTGGAGGTGGTGGCAGTGGTGGCGGCGGAGTGAATCCATTCCTCAGCGATTCGGACGAGGACGACGACGAGGTAGCGGCGACCGAGGAGCGGCGGGCAGGACTCCGGCTGGGTTCCGGGAGCGGCCTAGATCCTGGCTCTGCGGACTCGCTGTCGCCCCAGGATCCCGTGGCCTTAGGGAGCAGTGCGCGGCCAGGGCTCCCTGGGGAGGTGTCGGCGGCTGCGGTGGCACTGGGGGGCTGTGGGGAGACCCCTGCCCGCTTGTCCATTGACGCGATCGCGGCTCAGCTGTTGCGCGATCAATACTTGCTGACCGCTCTGGAGCTGCACACCGAGCTGTTAGAGAGTGGCCGCGAACTGCCTCGGCTGCGCGACTACTTCTCCAATCCAGGCAACTTCGAGAGGCAGAGTGGGACCCCGCCGGGGATGGGGGCGCCGGGGATCCCTGGAGCAGCTGGCATTGGAGGCGCAGGAGGTCGGGAACCGAGTACGACGTCTGGCGGGGGACAGCTCAGTAAGTGAACGCAGCCTGTGTCTCTGGCGAGGTGGTTGAGATTGTCGGGCAGGTAGTGAGCATTAGAAACGTAGAGAGAGAGCTGGAAAGGGTGGGAGTCTTTGCGGTGGAAGCAAAAGGATCTGGCGGCGACTCTTCTCTCTTGTGTGCCTCCAACCTTGGGCTGGTCTTGCATTTGCTCCTGGGTTCCCCTGTTGGCGTCGGTCTCTAAAATACCCAGTTTCCAGTTCACTGGCTGTTACGGGGCTACAGAAGGCTCCCTTGCAAACTGGCTTATCGCCTTAGTCATTTTTTTTCCTTTTCCTCTAATCTCCTGAATCACCACTACCAGGAAACTGTGTTTTTTAAATTGCGCGGAGTAAGTCTTTGACTCAAAGTCAAGCGAGAGCAAGGAATAGGAAATGTTCTCTCCGCAAAGTCAGATCCTCTAAAGACCCTTTGTGTTTGGAATGGCCTTCGCACTCAAAAATTGGATTTCCTGCCGCACAAAATGTGTTCTGTTTAACTAAGTCCATTCAGTTCCGTTTCGATGCCTTAATTTCAGTAGTTTCCAAAATTGCGAGAAATCTAAAGAGCAGGGCGGTGGAGTTCTGCCTGTAGTCTGTCTCGTGATGCCACCACCTCGCAGGCTTTTTTTTTTTCTCTGCATAACGTAGGAATTTACCTTTTTACCAAGTTATAATCATTCTTAGCACGATAAAGTAATTGTTTACCCCATCTGGCGTATATTTATAAGCGTTTCTTAACAGCTTGAAAACCTACTCTCGAGGATGTATTCTGCATTACCGGTATCCTCTTCCGGCAGGCAACTTAGATTTTCCCTTACTAATGGTGTGAGAAGTTTTAGTGTGTCAGATGAGGCCAACTGGAATTTACTAAGAAAGGTGAAATGTACGATTTTTAAACTGCAGCGCAATTGATTGTTTTGTCTCTCCGTTCGCACGGTGCCAGAGAATTCTGTTGCCAAATCTAGACACGGTGCAAGTGCAAAGGGTGCATTTTCCATCAAGGTAAATCCCAGGCAGATTTCTCTCTTTGATACGAAATTTTCTCAGTAGGTACAACTTCCTTACTCAGTATGTAGGATAAGCTTCTTTTCAGGAAGAGCTGTTCTCGTTGCCGGCCGGCCTAAATGTCTTCTTTGTAAATGCTTCCCCCTCCTCCCCCCCCATGTTTAGTTAGTTGCTTGTGTCTTTTTTTTCCCCCCTCAGTGGCTTGTTTCATTGTACTACTTGCATATGTAAACCGTGGTCTTTAATTGTTTTGTATTTGGTTTGTCGACAGCATCATTTTTCTCCGTTAGATAGGTACTTCTGGAGGGACCTCTTTATACCCTTCACACTTTGTATAGTCCCTAGCCTGTTGTTGAACGTAACTTAATTACATCTGCTGTTTTTCTACTCTGTTAATATAATGAAATAGGTTATTCTTTGCTTTGTGACTTCGTTCTAGTTGAAAGAATTTCTTAGCCTACCTTATTGCAGCTTGGTATCACTGTTACTAGTGAAAATTTCTCTTTAAAACTTTCTGTATATAGAAATAGTTATATTTAGGGGGGCCGGAGTGGCTCAATCAGTGGAGCATCTGACTTCGGCTTAGGTCATGATCTCATGGTTCGTGGGTTCGAGCCAGACATCGGGCTCCTTGCTGTCAGAGCAGAGTCTGCTTTGGAGCCTCTGTCCCCCTCTCTCTCTGCTCCTCCCCTGCTCACGCTCGCTCTCTCTCAAAAATGAATAAACACTTAAAAAAAAGAAAATTGTATTTTTGATTTAAACTCTAAGTAGTATTTTCACAGTGAATACAAAGGACATGAACAAAAAAGAAAAAAGTAAAAATTATCAGTAATCTCACCAATGATATTTGCCTTTCCTGTCTTTTCCATTCATATATATTAAAAAAACTAATATTGGATTAAATTATTTTGTATAGCTTTATGTTATTTGACAGGCACTTTTTTATCATCAACTTTGATGTAAGATGGCATACAACAAAACGCACCTATTTTAAAGTGTATAGTTTGATGAGTTTTGAAAAACTAATCGCTATTGCAATTAAAATATAGAACATTTTTATCATCCTCAGAATTCCTTCATATTTCTTTGCATTATATCCCCAGTCCCACCTTTAGACATCCACTGATCACTAACTATATAACAATTTTGCAGCCTGGGCACTATCAAAATTTTGGGCCTGATAATTCTAGAATGTTTAACAGGATCTCTGGCCTCTCTATCCACACTAGATGCCTGTAGCAACCATTCCTACTCATCTCTCAAGTTGTGACAACCAAAATGTCTCCAACATTGTCCAACGGGAGAGGGAGGCCAAAATTCCCCAGATTAGGAACCACTTCTATACATAAGTTTTGCCGGCTCTAAAATTTCATATAAATGGAATCATGGAGCGCATATATTCTTTCCTGTATGGTTTCTTTTTGCATAAACACATATTTTCATTTCATTTGGATAATACCTAAGAATACAATTGTTGGGTCATATAGTTACTATATACTTAAGTTTATAAGAAGCTGTCAAACTGTTTTCCAAAGTGGTTGTACCATTTAGAAATCCCATCACCAGTGTATGAGAGTTCCACATCCCCTAAACACTATTTTCAGGCTTTTTATTCAACTTCTTCTATGAGAGATTGGTGGTATCACGTGTGTTGTGTTGTTGTTTTTTTTTTCTTTTTCCCCAAATGTTTATTTATTTATTTTTGAGAGAGAGAGCAGGGGAGGGGCAGAAGGAGAGAGAGAATCCCAAGCAGGCTCCTGGTGTCAGCACAGACATGGGGCTGGAGCCCAGGAACCTTGAGATCATGACCTGAGCTGAAATCAAGAGTTGATCACTTAACCAACTGAGCCACCCAGGTGTCCCTCATTGTGGTTTTAATTTTTGTTTCCCTGAGAACTAGTGATGCTGAACTCCCTTTTCCTGAGCTTTTTGCCATTAGTATATTTTCTTTGGTGGGAAATGTCTGTTCATGTCTTTAACTGAATTTTTAAATTAGGTTTTATATATTCTGGACCCAAGTCCTTTATTAATATGTGTTTTGCAAATACTTTTCCCAGTATGGTTTGCATGTCATTTTTTAAATTTCTTCCAAGTCCAGTTAATCAAGTTTTTTCTTTAATGATTCATGTTTTTTGTGTCCTAATGAGAAATATTTGCCAATCCCAAAGTTGCAGAAATTTTCTCCTACATTTTCTTCTAGAAGTTTTATGGTTTTAGCTTTTGCATTTAGGTCTGTGATGGCAGGACTGCACTTCAATTAAGGTTATGAAAAAAAGAACTATTTCTTAAATATTCTTTCTATAAATGTGCAAACATAGCACAAGCTTTAGTACAGTTTAAATACAAATGCGTTGTATATATCAAAATATCAGTGCCTATAAATTTCTTAATCTAGTTAGAAAATATATAAATGCTAAAGTAAGTCTGTAAGACTGTGCTTAGTACCATGTTTTGAAGATTTTGACTAAGCTCTGGAATGCACAAATTATATTTTAGAAATTCAGAGGATAAGTGTTCCTTTAGGATTGGACTACTGCCTGTTTTTAAAGATCCCCTATGTTCAAGTTTAGTGTGTTGATTATTGCTAACTGGATTATGATTTTATAAAGCTCAATAAGAACGTTTTGGTTGATTATACAGTGTAAAAATTGATAGTTTGGATTATCTAAAACATTAAGTTATTTTTATTTCTTTTTTGTATATATTTTGATTGATATATATCAATCTGAAAATTTATCATACTTTGGAATATTAAATATGTAACCAAAAGTAGTTTCTTTCATTGATGTCTAAAAACAGTTTAATTTTGCAAGATTTACTGAATTATTTACCTAAAAGTCTGTTGACCTCAGGTAAATATCATAGTATGATAGTGCTTTTAAAATACTTAAAGAAGTCTTCATACTGTCTTTAATCTTTTTTTCTTGACTAAAAGAGTAATCCATGTTTGTAAAACATTCAAATGGTAGAAGAATTTTATGGTTTGAACAGACACACACCATTTATATTTTTTCTCTGTATTTTTGCCAATTGGGCCAGAATAAACTTCCATTTAGTAATTGTTTTGCTTTTCAATTAGATTGCAAGATAAAAATTATGGCAATGTCATTGATTTACACTGAGCAGATTGTAGTATCTTTGCCAGAGGAATGCTGGTTCCACTTTGAAGTTTTAGAACACTGATCGAAATCGGACTGTAATTTCAGAGATGAGCCCAACTTTTTTTTTTATTTAGTAGAGACAGTAGGTGATCAGACGGAGAAGACAAATGACTTAATGCCTGTCAGTAATGGATTTCTTTTATTCTGTATTTACCATGTCTTCAAGGTTTTTTTTAAATTTTTTTAAAATGTTCATTTTTGAGAGAGAGAGAGAGTGCTAGTAGGGGAGGGGCGAGAGAGGGAGCCACAGAATCCGAAGCAGGCTTCAGGCTCCGAGCCGTCAGCACAGAGCCCGACCCAGGGCTCAAACCCACAAACCACGAGATCATGACCTGACCTGAAGTTGGACTCCCAACCGACTGAGCCACCCAGGCACCCTACCATGTCTTCAAGTTTTTATAAGGTAGCTTGTCAAGAGGCAGTCATTTATGATTGTGATAATTTCACTTGTGAGTCTACAGCTCTCTTGAGTCATTTTCCTCCTTTTCAAAGTTTTCTGTTTCATGATCCTACCTGTCTTTTCTCAGAATTCTCAGAGTGCATATCTCACTGTGTTCAGTATTCCTTTTTCAGTATCACCAATGCTAAGCTGTCATGATGACAGTCTTCCAACGTTCCCATCTTTTTCACTTTACAAATACTTCCTCCCTCGTTAGGTTGAAATTGGGTGTAGTGCTTCCTCTGGCTTCTGAGAGAAAATATCAGTAAATATTGCTAAAATATTTCCAAACTGTGTCAATAAAATAATTTATTAGTTTCACTGCTTTTAGCGAATGAGACTTTCCACTATTGTCTAGACCATATACGTTCCTAAATTTATCTGTTGTATAACTGGCATTTTTCTTGCCAATGCCTTTCTTGTATCAAAAGTAGTCACATAGTCTCACTGGCTAGCACGGTGACTTGAATATAGTTGCTATTCAATATCTTATGTTGATCAATATATTTATTAAATTGTATAATCAGTTAGGATTGTGGGAATCCAAAAGATGTTTAATGCAGGTCCTTGAGCTTATGTTCTTGGTGAAAAGGCAACAGGACTAACACATGAAAAAGCTACAGAACAGTGACACAAATAATAGTGTAAACATTCAGATATAGAAAAATTATTGCTGATTGTGATGATGAAATGGTATTTGTGGAGAAAGTGGAATTTTAAATAAATAGTAACTTTATTATTTGGCCATATTTAGACTCTTTATTGTGAGTGAGGAAAAGGAAAAGGAAGTGAGGGTAAAGGAAAGATAATATTTGGTTTATATTTTGCCTTATTTAAAACATCTGGGACCATGCTTACCATTATCTGGCTCTCCACTAAATAAAGTGATTCCATTTGGGTACTTGTAAAACTGCAGTATGATATTTCAAGCCATTGTGGTATTTGGGCTGAAAGGAAACAAGATAGGGATTTTAATCAGAGAAAGCAGACCTTATTTCTGTCAGAAATTGAAATTATACTTTCTATTTTTCAAAAAGAAAGTGATCTTCAGAATGTATGCGTGTTGTTTTTTTTTTTTAATTTGATTGGAAAAAAACCTAGAATTAATGTAATTTTCATTTTGCTTAGTATTTTTAGGTCAAAAACTAAGTTTGGTTAATTTGTTTTTATATGGCTTTAAAAATTTTTTTCTTAAATGTTTGTTTATTTTTGAGAGAGAGCGAGAGACAGAGTGTGAGCAGGGGAGGGGCAGAGAGAGAGGGAGACACAGAATCGGAAGCAGGCTCCATGCTCTGAGCTGTCAGCACAGACCTTGATGCAGGGCTTGGACTCACAAACCACAAGCTCATGACCTGAGCCGAAGTTGGCTGAGCCACCCACGTGCCCCATTTTTGTATGGCTTTTAACTGTGCTTCTCTCCCCCGTGTTTGTTTGGGTTTTTTTTAACGTTTATTCATTTTTTAGAGACAGAGAGAGACAGAGCATGACTGGGGAGAGGCAGAGAGAGAGGGAGACACAGAATCTGAAGCAGGCTCCAGGCTCTGAGCTGTCATCACAGAGCCGGACGCGGGGCTTGAACTCAAGAACCAGGAGATCATGACCTGAGCTGAAGTTGGACGTTCAACCGACTGAGCCACCCAGGCGCCCCTCCCCCATGATTTTTTGATGAAAAACATTTACCTTGGTCTAAAAATTACAAATACCGAGAAAGGTCTTAAATACTAACGGCTTATTTTTACTGGCTTCTACCTATAAGTACTGAGATTTGGTGATAAATTATGGTTTCTAAGTTATTTATACTAAAAATATGCTGTTGATGTTTAAGTAAATAGTGTTTTGCTATTTGTCCGTATTTTGAACTCTGTGCCTCTTTGATTTGAGGAGATTTACATTAGTTTTATTTTGTTTTGTTTGGAGTAAGTTATTTCTTCATACATGTCTGGCACTTGTCTACTTTTTTGTTACTTTATATTGAATATCTATTAGTTGAAATTGCAAAATAACTGTAAAAAAATCATTTTTTGCTCACAAACTATTGGTACCTGTGTACCAGTTTATCTATTCTTAATCTCCTGTTGCCATTTGTGACCTTGAGGATCAATGTTGTTTGGAAAGGAAATCTTCAGAATCAGTTTATAATTCTTATTATAGTGTCAATACAGATCTCTTTTAAGATATATTTAGCATGTGTCAAGTGAAGAAAACTATTTTATACCAAAGTTTTTTATTGCATTGCACGGGGTGTCTTGTAAATATTCTGTGCGTGTGTATGGAAGTAGAATTACCATTAGAAAAGGACCTAATAGGGCACCTGTGTGGCTCTGTCAGTTGAGTTTCTGACTCTGGATTTTGGTTCAGGTCCTGATCTCCTGGTCGGTGGGGTCAAGCCCTGCCCTGCGTCAGTCTCTGGCTGGCAGTGTGGAGCCTTTTGGGATTCTCTCTCTGCAGCACACCCTCTTCCCCTTCCCCTGCCTCTCTCTCAAAATAAATAAACATTTAAAAAAAAAAAAAAAAAGGAAAAGAAAAGGACCTAGCAACAGTCTTAAAGTTTCTAATTTTTCTTAAAGACTTTCTTTACCATCATGGTGAAAATTGAAAAACAAAATTTAAGTTTCTTTATTTATTTTTGAGAGAGAGAGTGTGTGTACAGGGAAGGGAAGAGAGAGAGAATCCCAAGCAGGCTCTGCGGACGCTGGGCTCGATCTCACGAGAACAGTGAGATCATGACGTGAGCCAAAATCAAGAGTCACATGCTTAACCAACTGAGCCACCTACGTGCCCCAAGAATTAAAACTTTTTTGTTTTTTGGTTTTTTTTGTCAGAGATGGATGTGTAAGGAGAGTTAACCAAAGAATGTAAGGTGGAATGATGAGAGTTATGAATGTATCACCAAAATCTCTAGTCCATTTTATCAGTGTTCTTAAGGATGAATATTTGCATTTTGTGCCCTTTAGTAAGTCATAATAGTAAGAATACTGATTTTTGTCTACTAAACTTTTATTTATTTTTAATGTTTATTTATTTTTGAGAGAGAGAGACAGAGTGTGAGAGGGGGAAGGACAGAGAGAGAGGGAGAGGGAAACACAGAATCTGAAGCAGGCTTCAGGCTCTGAGCTGTCAACACAGACCCCGACACAGGGCTTGAAATCACAAACTGGGAGATCATAACCTGAGTTGAAGTTGGACGCTCAACTGACTGAGCCACCCGGGTGCCCCATCTCCTAAACCTTTAAATAAGAGGTCCGTATCAAAAAGGTAGCCTGTATTGATAGGTAATTTTTGAATCTGTGGTCTCACTGGACTCTTCCCAACAAGTTTTTTCAAGCAATATTCTCTTCTGATTGTAATTTTGATAAAAATATGTGTGACACGAAGGCTGGAACATAAAATATGGACTCATGCACTGTTGGTTTGATACTCTGGAAAGTAACTTGGCAATATCGATCACTTTGTAAAAAAACATATTCTTTAATCTCCAGTTCTACTTCTGTAATTTATTATAGACATATATGTTTGTTTGCATTAAAACAATTGAACCATCATTTTTTAAATATCATTTATAGGTAAAAGTATTAAAGATTTAAAAAACCCTAAATATCAACAGTAAAGATTGGTTAATTAAAACAGAATAGTCTATATGTGCTAATGTGGAATGATCACCAAGTTCTATTATAAATTGAATAAATTAATAACAAGTGTATATGTTTCCATTTATGTACAAAAAAGATATTTGCATATGCCTAGCATAATTTAAAAGGACACATACAAACAATGGAGTATTACTTGGAAATCAAAAAGAATGAAATCTTGCCATTTGCAACTACGGAGATGGAACTAGAGGGTATTATGCTAAGCAAAATTAGTCAGAGAAAGACAAAAATCATATGACTTCACTCATATGAGGAATTTAAGATACAGAACCAATGAACATAAGGGAAGGGAAGCAAAAATAATATAAAAACAGGGAGGGGGACAAAACATAAAAGACTCTTAAATATAGATAACAAACAGGGTTGCTGGACGGGTTTGGGGAGGGGTAGTGGTGTAAATGAGTAAGGGGCATTAAGGAATCTACTCTTGAAATCATTGTTGCACCATATGCTAACTAACTTGGGTGTAAATTAAACAATACATAAATTTTAAAAAGCAACAACAAAAAACAAAAATAGAGTCTATACAAAAAAAAAGGATACATACAAAAGAGGCTAAACAATGATTGATACTTCAGAGGAGGATTGCCGATTGGGAGATGGGCACAGGTCCTTACCTTTCCTTGTGTGCCCTGTTATATTTTCCCACAAATCATGTAGTTAGTGGCAGGACTAGGATTCCACCCCAGATCACTAACTTCAAAGCCTACACTCCTTTCATTACAAACAACTGCTGTTTTATGTCTGCTTTAAAATAGCTCAGCAGGAGTTCTTAGGTCATTTTAGTGTATGATTGGGCAACATAGCTTAATTCATTCAGAGTATATCTTATTAACTCCATCAGAATAGCCACCCTCCTTAATGCAGAAAGCAGGTCAGATAGTATAAAATTGACCATTTAAAAAACGGTCAAAGTGACAAACCGTAGCACCACACACTAAGGCAAAGGTGAATACTCTGCCTAAAGCATCACTTAATTTCATCAAGAGGTCCATGTTACAGAGTGCTTCACTTAATCTATATCAGGACCTGCATACCCTACATGTGATTGTAGGATATCCAGGTTGTAGACCAGGATCAGCTGAGCCTCACATTAGAGCCAAATATGGTCACTAATGGTTCTTCCGAATGAAATAATCTTACAAGGGCGAATTCATTTATACTCTCTTTTTCAGTCTTGACGTTTTGCTGCACGGTTACATCTCAAGTTTCTGGTGTAGTCACAGAGCATGACTAAGCCTCAAAGAAGAGAAGACCACAATGGAAGTCATGGGTGTAGCTTTCTTCCCAGCAATGAGAAATGATGTGCATTTGTTTTTGTAACCAGTTGGTCCTGTTGTAGGTGGATAAGATTGCTCACTCAAGGTAGTGTCATCATATTTTCTGTTATTTCTCACCCTCTCAGTTCTGTGCTTGTCTGCTGCCTTAGTTAAGGCCTTTAGCTCACATCTGGACCATCATTTTTAACCTTCTAACTGGTTCATGTGCCCTTAATCTCTTCTTCCATCATTATTCTTACTTGATCTTAAAAGCTATTTATTTATGCCACTCCAGCTGAAACCTTTTAAAATTGCTTCCTCCTGTCTAAAGCAACTTTTTCCAAACATTTTTTTATTAGCAAAATTGTATATTACAGAAAAAAAGAATTTGCAAACCTGTTTGGGAATTTACAAACCTATCTAGGAATTTTAATATTTTCCCATTTTTTTTGCATAGTATATGATAAAAGTGATTTTAAAATATTTTATTATGGATATATATAATAAAGTTCCTCCTAACATTTTGTTTCTTTCTGCCTTTTCAACCATGCTGTCCATGTACAAAACTTTTATTGTACTCCCATTGTTTACTCAGTGTCCCTTAAACGTAATTTTTATATATGTATGTATGTGTGTATATATATTTTTTATTTTATAGCTCAGCCTGGAGCATGCCTTTTTTTTTTTAATGTTTACTTATTTATTTTGAGAGAGAGAGAGAGAAAGAGAGGATGCTTACATGACAGCAGGGGAGGGGCAGAGAGATAGGAGAGAGAGAGAATCCCAAGCAGGCTCCGAGGTGTCAGTGCAGAGCCCGACCAAGGGCTTGATCTCACAACTATGAGATTGTGACCTGAGCCAAAATCAAGAGTTGGACACTTGAACTGACTGGGCCACATAGGCGCCCTCTAATAAACTCTAAATAGTGAATTTTTGGGGTGTTAGTTTTAGCTGACTAGGTTTTTTTTTTTTATTTCTTTTAAATGTTTATTTATTTTTGAGAGAGAGAGACAGAGTGAGAGCAGGAGAGGGAGACGCAGAATCTGAAGCAGGTTCCAGACTCTGAACTGTCAGCACAGAGGCCGACGGCGGGGCTCAAACTCACAGACTGCGAGATCAGGACCTGAGCTGAAGTCAGACACTTAACCGACTGAGCCACCCAGGCGCCCCTCGCTGACTAGGTTTTTTTTCTTTTAAGATGTTAGTTGGAGTTTATGCCTCATATCTGTGTCTTCTTTCATACCTGGAACCAAAGCCTAAAGTAGGCAATTTATAAATGTTTATTTTACACGAGTATTGAAAGGAGACCATGTTTTGTCTTTGTGTCACCAGCGCCTAACACCATGCCGGGCAAAAAGCTTTGAATAAATGTGCAATATGTGCTAAAGAAATGACCTTTAGGTAGATAGTAGTATCCTCTAAATATGTGAGTTTAGCATATTCCTTGTGAGAATTAGCCTTTCCCTCTGTAGCCTATTCCCTCAGCTTTGCCTGAGCAAAGCCCAGTCAAGTGTGATCTTTCTGAGGCCATTCACATTATCAAGCCCAGCTTACCTGGAGCCTGGGAGATCTGAACCTCCGTGCCCTGAGTTATTATTCAAGAGAACTTAATGGTTTAGAGCTCAGGCCTCCACATCGGAGAGCTTGACTTTACATTTCTGCTCTGCCGCTTGCTAGCTGTGCGACTCTGCGTTGTTTGTTTCCTCTACTGTAAGAGGCAGATGGCGGTGACTCCTCTTGTGGAGGGGCTGTTATAAGGTTAAAGAAGGTTACACGCGGAAGGTGTCTGGCACAGCATCTGGCATAGAACAAGTGGTCAAAACATGTTAAAAATGCAATAATAATAATTTTTTAATGTTTGTTTCTTTTGAGAGCGTGCGCACATGTGCAAGCAGGGGAGGGACACAGAAAGAAGGAGAGAGAGATTCCTAATCAGGTTCCACGCTGTCTGCACAGAGCCCAGTGTGGGCTCTCATGAACTGTGAGATCGTGACCTGAGCTGAAGTTAGGAGTAGGATGCTTAACTGACTGAACCACTTAACTGCCCCCAAAATATAATAATAATTATTGATAATAGTTATTAATACCCCTCCTTTTTGCCTGACAACCGTTCATAGGGCAAAATCCTCCAGCACTATAGAAGTTTTAACTTAAATAAATAGTTTGTTATAAAGTTTCTGCATTTAAGTCTTTTCTTAAGGTTTAGTCTTGTGACTTTGAAGCCTAGCCCGTTGTGGAATCTTGTGACAAAGAGAAAAAGACAGCTGACTGCAATCTGGGAGACTTGAGTCTCTGCCTTACTCACAGATTAATTCATTGAATCTTTAACATACGGTGATCTGATTGTATCATTGTTATCTATATACATGACTTAATTCCAGTGACTTACAGGCTTATTTAAGGCAAGGACCAACTCTTACCAAATTTATATTCTCCACTGAGGATTATTAAATACTGAATGAATACATAGTTCTATGTTCTCATCTGTGAAAATGTGGGGGTTGGACTATCTCTAATATTCTAGTTTTCAAATATTTTGAACGTAGGGGTCAGTGAAATGAGCCCCAGCATTGGAGAAAAATTGAGGATCAGAAAAGATCCATACTTAATTTAAGTGGTTAACATATTAAAATGTTTATATACAACCTCAGGTTTAAGGATAATTTTTTATTTTTCTATATATTGAATTTCTATAGTTTATATTTCTTTGTTATTTACTATGACATAGGTTTATTTAGGCATGGTTCAGTAAACCACCTTTACAGAAAGAATTCAAATATAAAGCTAATTGTTTGGTAATACTTTTCTCCCTATCCTTTCATTATGAATTGGGTACTTTCATGACTTTGTAATTATCAAATGCTCACATTATAAAAAGTATTAAATGCCTTTGGGGGTAAAATACCAAAATACCAACAAAACTAGATGGTACAAAGAAGAGTATATAGTGAAATTTTTTAATTCTTTTTTTTTTTTTTATGTTTATTTATTTTTGAGAGACAGAGAGACAGAGCATGAGCGAGGGAGGGGCAGAGAGAGAGGGAGACACAGAATCGGAAGCAGGCTCCAGGCTCTGAGCTGTCAGCACAGCTGACAGAGCTGTTGCTTAACCGACTGAGCCACCCAGTGCCCCTAATTACAGTTAGTTTTTAAAGTACTATGTAATTTCCATAAAAGATACCTTTTCAGTTTTTCGAACTGTTGTAAAAGTATATCCTGCCAATAGTGCTAAAATATTAAAATAAATATATGAGACTTTCATATGTGACTTATGAAATCAATCTGCACGCTTTATAGTCACACTGTGTATAATGAATTTAGTTCTCAGACTTAATTTGAAACCTACATACAGGTTTTACCGGTTTGCCAACTATGATGAAACTTCTGAGCCATTCGGTTTCTTGAGTTATAAAGTGAATTATTAAGAAGTTACATAACCCTAGAATTTGAAGAAATGCTTTGTGGCATACTCCATATTAGAATATGATAGCTTCTTTTTTTTTTTTTTTAATTATTTTTTTTATTTTTTATTTTTTCAACGTTTATTTATTTTTGGGACAGAGAGAGACAGAGCATGAACAGGGGAGGGGCAGAGAGAGAGAGGGAGACACAGAATCGGAAACAGGCTCCAGGCTCTGAGCCATCAGCCCAGAGCCCGACGCGGGGCTCGAACTCACGGACCGCGAGATCGTGACCTGGCTGAAGTCGGAAGCTTAACCGACTGCGCCACCCAGGCGCCCCGATAGCTTCTTTCTTAATAAAAGAGGTTAAAAGTTTCAAACTCTTTCTCTTTTAATAGTATTTAGAAAGGCACTTACCTTGGAAAAGAATTGTGGCTGAATCTAAAGAAGCATGTTTCTCTTAAGGCTATAGTATTGCCTGTTATTAGTCTGAAAATCCAAAGTACTTTTACAACATTTGTTATAGGTTATTTCAGTCAAAATTGAAATTATTTTCTTCATTAGTAGTTTTTTTTTCTGAAATAGAACAGATTTAAATGAATTAGGAGATTTTTACTTTTGTGACATCTTAGTTATTATTTAGACAGGTGTCAGATTTTTTTTTTTTTTTTTGAAAACAAAGTTGTGGTTGGCTTGGACTAAAAAAACATTTAGAAAATATTTTTCAATGGCCATAATAATGCCAACTTGAAAGCTGTGTGTATGTTTGCTTTCCCCAAGGACTTTCCCATTATACAGAGGAGTTCTTTGAAAATTTCAGAGAAATACTAACAGTATAATGGAGAAATAATGTATGGTGGTTAAACAGCTCTAACCTAGGTCTGTATGTATGATTAAACATAATATGAAGAGGAAAAGAAAGACATACTTAGAAAACTAACATTAGATGGATACTTAACATTAAAAAAATACTAATCTGGGGCGCCTGGGTGGCGCAGTCGGTTGAGCGTCCGACTTCAGCCAGGTCACGATCTCGCAGTCCGTGAGTTCGAGCCCCGCATCAGGCTCTGGGCTGATGGCTCGGAGCCTGGAGCCTGTTTCCGATTCTGTGTCTCCCTCTCTCTCTCTGCCCCTCCCCCGTTCATGCTCTGTCTCTCTCTGTCCCAAAAATAAATAAAAAACGTTGAAAAAAAATTAAAAAAAAAATACTAATCTGAAATCAACAACCAACAGCATTCTTTTTTTTTTTTTTTTAAGTTTATTCATTATTTTGAGAGAGAAAGAGCAGGGGAGGGGCAGAGAGAGAGAGGGAGAGAGAGAATCCCAAGCAGGCTCCATGCTATCGTCATGGAGCCTGATGCAGGGCTTGAAGCACGAACCTTAAAGTCATGACCAAAGCTGAAACCAAGAGTCAGATGCTTAAGCAACTAAGCCACCCAGGCACCCCACAACCAACATTGTCCTTAGCATTCCATGAAAATCAGGAATAAAACAGTGAGGACTGATGTCACAATACCAGAATATTGGTTGATAAAAGTTCATCCTATTGGGTATACATGCTTTATACATAATACACATGTTGGAGAGATCAGAATGAGGAGCTAAGATGTGACTAAGAGTAGAGGATATAGTGCTCAAGTGGAGTTTCTGGTTAGGGCAGTAATGGCCAGATAAACTAATATCAGAAAATCTAGATGTTAGATACATGGTCAAAGAATGTGAATAGAAAATTTGCACACACACTTAAAGTAGATGGCTAATATATTTTTTCAAAGAGTGTTCATGTTCACCAGGAACCAGAGATGCATAATTAAGGAAGGTGTACTTTTATGGTATGTTAAATTGGTGAGATTAAAAATAATACCAAGCATTGCCATTACTACAGATGGAATTTAGATTGCTGTAATACTTATTTTGGAAAGCAGTTTAAGGAATATGTATCAATAGCCTCCATGGTAAAGCAGATTCTCACCATATAAGCTTTAATTTCAAACAGTAGAGGGAAAACATTAAAAGAATTTTTTTTTTGTCATTTAAGACAATAATAGCTATTTTCTAGTGTTACAACTCTAATATTAAAATCTAGGGGTCAGTGGATCCTAGCAGTGTTTAACAAATTTTATTATTTTTACTTTTTTTTACTTTCTTTGTCTCATATCTAGATATTTCTCAACCCTCTGTTCATCCAAAAATCCATCCTATTTTTTATGCTTTTCAAATTAAGCTGCAGATAACAGTATACTTTCCTCTAAATACTTTAATATGCATGTCATTAATAAGAGCTCAATATCTAGAATTATTTTTCTTTCAAGGTAAGATATAAAGACAATAAGATATAGAAGTCTTTTTTTTTTTTTTTTTTAATGTTTATTTGTTTCTGAGACAGAGAGAGACAGAGCATGAGCAGGGGAGGGGCAGAGAGAGAGGTAGACAACAGAATCCGAAGCAGGCTCCAGGCTCTGAGCTGTCAGCGCAGAGCCCAGTGCAGGGCTCGAACTCACAAACCGTGAGATCATGACCTGAGCCAAAGTCGGTCACTCAACCGACTGAGCCACCCAGGTGCCCCAAGATATAGAAGTCTTAAGTGTACCATTTGATGAGTTTCAACCAAAGAATACACCTGTTATAACCCAAACTCCTGCCTATATATACATTACTTTCACCCCCGAAAGTTCTCTCATGCTCCTTCCCAGGTAGCACCCCACTCCAAGAACCACTATTATGATTTTTTTCTGCCATAAATTACTATTGCCTGTCCTAAAACTCCACTTAAACGAAATTTTACAGTATGTACTCTTGTGTAAGGCTTCTTTCATTCAGCATAAAGCATTGAGGTTCATGTTGTTGTACATATCACTAGTTGTTTTTTGGTTGCTGAGTAGTGTTCCTGAGTACAACTCATTTTTAATGTGAACTTTTTTAAGTAATCTCCACCCAACATGGGTCTCGAACTCATGACCCCAATATCAAGAGTAGCCAGCCAGGTGCCCTTTCAAGGTGAACTTTGGACACTTCTGTGTTTACTATTGCTGTTATTTCTTGGCTCATGCATAAAATTATGCTGTAATGAGGGATACTGTAATATTTTGGGTTTTTTGTCATTTTTGTTTATGCTGTGTTGAAACTTAAATTAATAGCAAGTTATTATTTATCAGGTATAATTAAATTATAAGGAAATTAAATGCTTCTCTGGATACAAACACAGTGTTCTAAGAAGAGTGCTACATATAGAATTTTACTTAGTTCACCTTAATAGGATTTTAAAGGTAAGGTACATTGATAATGACCTAGCTCTATTTGAAGAGTGAAATCATTTCAATCATTGCCACGTACTGATTGTTTTAAAAGAAGATGATGAGGGGGTGCCTGCCTGGCTGGCTCAGTTGAAAAGCATGTGACTCTTGATATTGGGGTTGTAAGTTTGAGCCCACATAGGATATAGAGATTATTTTAACAAAAACATTTTTTTAAAATTGGGGAACCCTAGGTGGGGTCCAAATCTATGTTTCTATAATTTGCGTTGAGTCGTCCATATTGTGCTTTCTCAACACAGCTGGTCTATTTCCTTACATCAATATAAATAGTAAGTACTGCGTAAAGCGGCTCATTTTAATAAAAGACAACCTAGCCTCTAGTTTTTCCCTTTTTTGCATTAGCCAGATAGGTCACCCTTAGTAAGTATCAGCTTTGATTTCTTCACTTAAGTGAGAATGTTTATATAGTGTTCTCTGTTTAGGGATACTTACAAATCTGGTGAAAGCTAAGGACTCTCCCCCACCACTACCGTGCACTTAAAACACAGAACCTGTGAGGCTCCTCTGTTCACCTTCTGTATCTCGTATTATAAATTCAATAAATGAAGTCTGTAGGAGTCATTTTGTTTTCTCTTTTTTACTTAACCGCACATCGTTGTATTAGCAGGACATGTGGTTCTACATTAAAAACGTAAACTGAATCTGACCACTTCTCACATTTCTGCTGCCACTTTTCCGGCTTAAATCTGATTATCTCTTACCTGCATGACTGTAATAGCCTCTTTTTAAAATTTTCATTTTATCATTTTTTAAGTTTTCATTTAAATTCCAGTGAACATGCAGTTAATACTAGTTTCAGGTGTAGACTTTAGTGATTCATCACTTCCATACAACACCCAGTGCCCATCACAAGTGAGCTCGGATCCTTAATCCCCATCACCTGTTTAACCCATCCCCTCTGGTAACCATCAGTTTGTTCAACAGAAAACATCTGTTTCTTGGTTTGCTTCTCTCTCACTTTTTTTTTCCCTTTGCTCATTTGTTATGTTTCTTAAATTCTGCATATGAGTGAAATCGTATGGTATTTGCCTTTCTCTGACTTACTTCACTTAGCATAATACTCCCTGGCTTAATTGCTGTGTCTACAAACCACTTTTGCATATGGCATATATAAGCCAAATATATGAGCCAAAATGATTTTCTAAGAATTGTATGCTTTGTTGTTTCTCTTTGTATTTGAAATAAAATTCGGACCGTTTACAGTGGGTTTCAGATTGTTTATACTAGCCTCTGTTGTTCCTGACTCAGGTCTGTCTGAAACTCTTCTACCTCATTCTCACCTCCTCAGAAGGGCTTTCTCTGAGCACACTAATATTACACCCCAACCTGCAACTACCTACTCTTCTGGCCTTGTCTTCTTTTATTTTCTTTATGCCATTTTGATCCTCAGAATGAATTAATTGATTGATTGATTGATTTTCTTTTTTACTTAATGTTCTCGTCTCCACTGTAGACTTTTCTCTAAGAACGGGGACCTTGTCAGTCTTGCTGACTCAGAATTCCCTGCACTTAGGATGGTGCCTGACAGATAGTGATAGGGTGTGAAGGGTGTTCAAGCGTTAAGTGCAGTTCACTAAGCCTTTACCTAATTGGAATATTTGAGTCTCTCATTTCTTTTTATTGTTTCCTAAACAGGAAAACAGCAATATATTTTTATAATAAAGGCCCCAACACTTGCAAAATCCTACAGTGTCTTCGGAGTAGGAAAGCTAGGCAGTTGTGTACTATCTTGGAAACAGTAGAAAGCTGAGCTAGTGTTTACTAAGGAGGAACCGCCTTCCTTGAAAAGCTTCTTTGAAAAACCAGTTCTGCACATGTAAGTGTAAAATTTAATATAGAAAGAGATTCCTCTGCAAAATTGATTTTATTAATGTATTTTACAGACGGTTTCATTCCTGTACACTATATAAAATGTCCTTGCTGGTCCTTTACATCCCAGCCTGCCTGACCCCTCGTAGCTTCTATACACTGAAGCTTCTATACTTACTACTTACACCATGCTAGGCCTCCACTTTGAAAACTCCATATACTTGTTTGTTCTTCCTCTCATTAGTTAACTTGGTGGACATTTATTCTTTAGGGCTCAGTTTAAACTGTTTTCTGATTGGGGCACCTGGGCGGCTCAGGAGGTTGAGCATCAGACTTCGGCTCAGGTCATGATCTCACGGCTTGTGAGTTCGAACCCCGCGTCGGGCTCTGTGCTGACGGTTCAGAGCCTGGAGCCTGCTTCAGAGTCTGTCTCCTCTCTCTCTCTCTCTCTCTCTCTCTCTCTCTCTCTCTCTCTCTCTCTCAAAAGTAAATAAACATTAAAAAAAAAAACTTTTTAAAAATATTTTCTGATTGAAGCCTTCCATGGCTCCATTGAATCTGGGAGTCACTGATAGTGAAGTGGAATCTAAGAAACAAGACAGTTGTGTTTAAACAAACAAACAACAACAACAACAACAAAAACAACTACATCACAGAGATCTAATAAGAGTTGAGATATTTTTGTATAAATTAATTTTTCCTTTTCTATCGTTGTACTTTTCTGCATCGTACTTGATCTTTTGGCATACTATGTCTTTCTTCTGTCTTTTTCACTGGTTGTGTACCCAGAATCGACAACAGTACCTGGCACAGATTATGGTGCTTCGTATGTGTTTGGTGAATGAATAAATGATGGAACATTAAAACCACCCTTAGTATGGGAATCGTATAAACACAGGCCTCAGGCCATATTTGGCTCAGGCCTTGGCTGGCCAACCGCTGTTCTAACACATTATTTCTTTTAACAAATGAATGCTTTTAAGTTATAGAAAATAGGGAAAGCAGTTCTTTTCAGAACGTGTTCTGAGTAACATTACCTCCTTGTGGTAATACATAGATACTCAAAAAAGGAATGTGTTGGATAAATGATTTGGGGAAATGCTATCTTATTTTGCTTTACCTCACGACTTTTGTGATTCTTTGATACACTGACGTGCTCTATAAAACCTGAGGTTACACACATACACACCTGTATATTTGTTTCTTTCTTTTTTTAAAACTCTTCTTAGGAGCATCTTGAGGCACAAGGACCTTTGGTGAAAAATATTTAGGGAACTGATTAAGTTTACTTGCCTTCATTTGAGAAGGATATTTTTGTTGAATACAGAATTTGAATTGCATTTTTTCTCATTGCGACTCCAGAGTTGTTCCTTTTTTTTAAATTAATAGTTTTATTTAGGCAGAATTTATCTTAAAGTTCACCCATTTGGAGTGTATGATTCAGTTGTTTTTAGTATATTTATAGAGTTGTGCAGCCATCTCCTAATCTAAATTTAGATCATATTCATCACCCCAAAAAGAAATTTCTCACCCGTTATCACACATCCTATTCACCTCCATCCTCCAGCCCTAGGAAATTACTTAATCTACTTTCTACCTCTATAGTGTTGCCTATTTTGTACATTTCTTACATGTAGTATGTGGCTATTTTGTGACTGGCTTCTTTCACTTAGCATACATTCAAGCTTCATCATGTTGTAACATGTATCAGTATTTCAGTCCTTTCTATTGCTGAGTAACAGTCAGTCCTATGGGTGTATATGCTACATTTTATTTCTCCATTCATCAATTAATAGGCGTTTTGTTCTTTCCACTTTTTTTGCCGTTGTGCGTAATGCTACTGTGAACAATCATATACGAGGTTTTGTGTGGACATACGTTTGCATTTGTTTTGGATGGAAGAGGAATTGGCTTGGGTCATCTGGTACCTCCAGTGTTTAGCATTTTGAAGAATTGCCAACTATTTTCCAAAGTGGCTGCACCATTTTACATTCCCACCAGCAATATATGAGAGTTCTAATTTCTCCACATCTTGGCAAATACTTGGATTTTTTTGTCTTTTTATTAAAGTAAGGTATAATTCATGTACCCAAAATTCACCATTTAAAGGGTACAATTCAATTGTTTTAGTGTATTTACAAAATTATACGATCATTACTCTTCTGTATTCCAGAACATTTTCATCACCCCTAAAAGAAATCCTATATCCATTAGTAGTCACTATTCATTCTCCTCTATCACCACTGATCTATTTTGTGTTTTATGGATATGCCTATTCTAGACATTTCATATGAATGAAATAATACAGTATGACCTTATGTGTCTGGTTTCTTTCACTTAGCATATTTTCAGGGTTTATCTACATTGTAACATGTGTGAGTACTTTTTCCCTAATACTCCATTTTATGGATATACCACATTTTATTTATCCATTCATCACTTGATGGACATTTGATTCATTTGTGTTTTGTTGTCATTGTGAATAATATTGTGAGTGAACACTCATGAACAAGCTTTTGTGTCAATGTAGGTTTCCATTTCTCTTGGGTATATACCTAGGGTATATACCATATGAGAATTCTATGTTGAGGAACTACCAAACTTTTCCAAAATTGTGGAGCCATTTTACATTCCAGCCAGCAATGTATGCAGTTTCTGCTTTCTCCACATCCTCTGAAATACATGTTAGCATTATCTGCTTGATTATAGGCATCTCGTGGGTTTGAAATGGTAATTCATTGTGGTTTGATTTTCATTTCCCTAATGACAAATGGTGTTGAGCATCCTTCAGTGTACCCATTAGCCTTTTGTATACCTTATTCTTTTACAAGATTGCTTCAGCTTTGGGGGTGCCTGGCTGGCTGAGTCAGAAGAGCATGCAGCTCTTGATCTTGGGGTCGTGAGTTCAAGCCCCACATTGGGTGTAGAGATTACTCAAATGAATAAACTTTTTTTTAACAAAAGATTGCGGTGTGCCTGAGTGGCTCAGTCACTTGAACATCTGACTTCTGCTCAGGTCATGATCTCACAGTTCATGGGTTTCGAGCCCTGCATCCAGATTTGTGCAGGTGGCAGGGAGCCTGCGTCAGAATCTTGGTCTCCCTTTCTCTCTGCCTCTTCCCACTGTTGCGCGCTCTCTCTCTCTCTCTCTCTCTCAAAAATAAACATTAAGGGGCGCCTGGGTGGCTCAGTCGGTTAAGCGTCCGACTTCAGCCAGGTCACGATCTCGCGGTCTGTGAGTTCGAGCCCCGCGTCAGGCTCTGGGCTGATGGCTCGGAGCCTGGAGCCTGTTTCCGATTCTGTGTCTCCCTCTCTCTCTGCCCCTCCCCCGTTCATGCTCTGTCTCTCTCTGTCCCAAAAATAAATAAACGTTGAAAAAAAAATTAAAAAAAAATAATAAATAAACATTAAAAAAAAGATTGCTTTTTCTAGGATTAATTTCTCAATATTTGCAAAAGAAGGGGGGAAAAGTCAGCAAAGATTTTTTTTTTAATTTTTTTTTAACGTTTTATTTATTTTTGAGACAGGGAGAAACAGAGCATGAACAAGGGAGGGTCAGAGAGAGAAGGAGACACAGAATCTGAAACAGGCTCCAGGCTCTGAGCTGTCAGCACAGAGCCCAACACCGGGCTCGAACTCACGGACCGCGAGATCGTGACCTGAGCTGAAGTCGGCCGCTTAACCGACTGAGCCACCCAGGCGCCCCTCAGCAAAGATTTTTTTAAAATAGGGATTGCAAGGTTTCCATTGAATCTGTGTATTAAGGATTTTTGCTGTGCTAACATGGATGGATCTTCTCATCTCTGAGCTTGGGGTGTCTTTCTTAAGTATTTTATTCTTTTGTATGTTATTGGAAATGGATTTTTTTAAATTTTTTTCATGTTTGTTTATTTTTGAGACAGAGAGAAAGACAGAGTATGAGAAGGCAAAGGGAGAAAGAGAGGGAGACACAAAATCCAAAGCAGGCTCCAGACTCTGAGCTGTCAGCACAGAGCCCAATGCAGGGCTTGAACTCATGAACAGCAAGATCATGACCTGAGCCTAAGTTGGACACTTAACCAATGAAGCCACCCAGGCATCCCGGAAATGAAATTCAAAAATAAATTTTTTTTTTTGCCTTAGGATTGTTCATTGCTAGTATCTAAAAATTTGAATTTTGTGTGTTGATCTTATGTTCTGCAACTTTTAGAAACTTACTTCTTAGGTCTAATTATCTTTTAGTGGATTCCATAGTTTTTTTATATTTAAAATAGAAATAGTTGTACTTCTTCCTTTTGAATCTGGATATCTTTGGTTTCATGGGATTTTTATGAGGAATCAGCAGTCATTCAAACTGCTGTTTCCCTATATGTAAAATAATATTTTTCTCTGGCTGCCTTTAATATCTTCTCTTCTTTATTTTTGGTTTTCAACAGTTTGATTATGATGTGCCTAATTTCTGTTCTCTTTACCTTCATTAGTGTTTTCGGAGCTTTTTGAATTTGTATTTGTCCCATCTCTTGTCTTACCTATTGTTGACCCCAGTTTCACATTTATCAGATCTTTCATTATTTTCCCATAGGTCCCTGAGCTCTTAATTTTTTTTAATCTTTTTTTCCCTCTCTGTTCTTAAGATTGTATAATGTCTATTCATCTATCTTGAAGGTCATTGACTCCTTCCTCAGTTATTTCCATTTTGTTATTAAACTGTTTAGAGGATTTTAAATTTCAGATAATTTCCTCTATTAGGATTTCCATAGTTATTTTTGATATTCTCTGTTTTTCTGCTAAGACTTTTCTCCTTTTTTTTCATTGTATGCACATATTCTTCTACTTCACTGAACATAGTTTTAGTAGTTATTTTTAAATCTTAGTCTATTAACTCCAATATCTGGATTATCTTCGGGTTGGTCCTCATTGATTGTGTTTAGTCTTGAGACTGGGTCACAGTTTACTGGTTCTTGTGTATGAAGTAGTTTTGGACTGTATGGTGGACAAATGTGTGCTATGTTGTTATATTTTTTCAAAAAGTGTTGTTTTTTCATTGGAAATTATTTTCTAGAATTCAGTCTGCAAACTCAGACAGTAGCTCAAATTTTATTTCAGTTTTGTTTTGTTTTGTTTTGTTTTGTTTTGTTTTGTTTTTTGTCTTTAACAGGACTGGTTGCAATCTGCCTGTGTGCACATTGTTAAGGAGTTAGCCAGAGTTGGGAGCAGGGAAACTTTAGTTATTTTAAAGTAGTTTAATTGAGGGGTACCTGGGTGGCTCAGTTGGTTAAGCACCAAACTTTTAATTTCAGCTCAGGTCATGATCTCACGTGAGACTGAGCCCTGAGCTGGGCTCCACACTGAGTGTCGAGCCTGGTTGGGATTCTGTCTCTCCCTCTCTTTGCCCCTCCCTTGCTGGTGTGCTGTCTCTCAAAATAAATAAATAAACTTAAAAAGAAAATAGTTTAATTGGTGTGAGCACTTTTACCTTAGTTTATTGTTTCAGTAAAATTTATTTATTTATTTTAGAGAGAGAGAGCAGTAGCAGTAGCAGGAGCAAGGGGCAGGGAGAGAGAGAGAGAGAGAGAGAGAGAGAGAGAGAGAGAGAGATTGACTTTAAGCTCCACATGTGGAGCCTGACATGGGGCTCGATCCCATGGCCCTAGCAGAAATCAGGAGTTGGATGCTCAACCAACTGAGCCACCCAGGCATCCCTGTTTTAATAGAATTTAGAATCATAGTTTTATTAACTGATAATAATCATAGGTAAGTGATTTCTAGTGTTTTATCTTGACAATTAAATAAAAATAAATTTCTTTTATTTTTCTCATTATTACAGATCGAGCTGGGAGCATCAGTACTCTTGATTCTTTAGACTTTGCAAGATACTCAGATGATGGGAACAGGGAAACAGATGAAAGAGTGGCAGGTGAGTAACATTGTAAAGACAGATTTGGATTCTTTCACATTCAAGAAATAATAAAATGACTTGAGGAATTCTCTTCCTTCTACCGTTTGGTATATGAATATAATTATAAAAGGTAATACCAAAGTTATGTCACTGATTTATTGGCTATAGGGAACATCCTAATCCCCAGCTTCCTCTCCCAGTCTTGCTGTGCATTTCTGGTTATGCATACCTAAAATTTGCTTAGTTCTGTTTATGGGCAACAGTTGACAACCATGTACTTCTCTAACTGGTGTAAAACCGTTTCCTTTGATCTTCCAAACCAGAGCTGATATTTAGGTGTTACATATCAACACAACACTACTGACTGTGAAAATTGGTTGAAATACTTCCATGCTGGTTGGTCAATAAAACTTTGTCTTGAGACGTGTAAATGCTCTTTAGTCTTCACAGCATCCCTCCAGAAATTTCCCTTGACCTTCCTCTGTGCCAGAAAATAAAGGGTTAATATGTGGCACAGCAGAGGCCTCCAGGACCTTGTTTATTCCAATAAGAAGACCAACACTCTTTCTAAATGCTTGGTTATTCATACCAATCTCCTTCCCATCTCCACCTTCCCATCAGTTCTGCCTTCTAGGCAGCACCATTGTATCTGTAAGAACTTCAGAAGACCAATTTGTACTCACTGTGTTCTGCCCTCATCTAGTGAAGCCAGTAGGATTCTGGTCGGGGTCCATCCAGAAAATTACCAATGTAGCAGGCTTGGCTCCTTTAGCGTCCAAATAGCTGGTACCTGTCAGGTGCCTCAAAGCTGTGGCTATCTGTAATTGAAATCATTCTTGAATGCTTTATAGGAATTGTAGTTTTCGTAGAACATTGGTTCTTAGATAGGGAAAGCAGACAGACATCAGTTAGGTATTTTGCTCTCCACCAGAATGGTGAACCCTCCTGGTACAAGAGGGATGCCACATGGGACAGATGGAGCCCATGGGGGCAGTGTGGGATCAGGGAATATCCATAATGTCAGGGAATACCCATAATGAGGGTTCCTTTCTAGACCAACTCTGTTGAATTTTTCTTCCATTTACTGTGAGAAGTTTATTACGATCTACCAAATATTTACCTTTCACGGTCATTATGAATAAAAGTGAGTGCCAATTTTTATGTAGCACTTGCTCTATTCTAATCACTGTTCTAAATGTGTATTAACTCATTGACTTTACAGGGTTGTCATCATCCTCTCCTCCCCAGTAAACTGAAGACACTCAGAGGGATTATATAAGACTTAAGTGGCAGGGCTAGAATTTAAATGCAGATAGCCCAGCAACAGAGCCCACACTGACTGTCCAATACACTACCTCTTAGCAGGAAGAATGAGGTTTGACCTAATTAAAAATGACATTTCAATATATGATTTTCATTCATTGCTCAAGAATAGAAATAATGAATAATTTTAAATCTCAGATGATATTGTATGTCTTAGGAAACAGAACTGATGAAACTGTTTTCAGTTTAGCAGAAGCTAAGAGGATTCAGCAGTGTAAATAGCAGCAATATCAATTGAATGGGGGAAGTCACTGGAAGAGTTTAATGTGGCTCCCTATGTGAAATCATGATTTAGTCATAAGCATTATTTATTGACTGTTGTATCAAAACAATAAATCACATCAGTAATATCTTAAAATTAACAGATTAAATGGAAATTATTTGAATACTTTGGGGACTAATTTATCTTACTTATTTTAGTATTTGTTAAGTATTGTGTTGTATAATTATATAGTATATGTTAGATGTTAGATATTTTCTGTTATATATTAAATATTAAATACATGGTCATTTATTAGACTAATCAAATATATCTGGTTTTGTACATTGTGTTATTGTTCAAATGGTTATGTAATTAGAAAGTAACTCCTACCCCAAAATTGATCACATAATTATCTTATTTCCTTTAATTTCGAAAACCTAAATTTTAGATTTAGTCAGATTTAAGGGGTTCATCATTATTCTCATTATTTAGGTATTTTAGTGTTTCTGTTTAGGGGAAACATTGATGTAAAAGCAAAATGTTATATAACCAAACATAACTAAGAATGAAATGTTGTAAATACATGGTGGTTTTGACCTTGTAGTTTTAATCTAAAGATTGTACTCTGTGTCTAGGTTTGGGGAGATAAGGTAATTTTTGATCATTATACAGTGCTAATATGTAAATAAATGCTATCTTTCATCTTCATTGGAAAAGGGAAGGAAAACATGTGTTACAAGAGAGTAGCATTTAGACCTAGCTTTTGTACCATTACCTATTATTGAACCTAGTATGTGATATGTGGGTGACACTTTATGAAAAAGTTTCAATTAATCACATTCCCATTTTCAAAAAGATTTTTGACTCTTTGCTAATCATTGGTAGTAACTAAAAAGCTTATCAAAAGACCAATAATCCAGAAAAGATTCTGTCATCTGTGACTGGATCCCATGTAAACCTCACTAAGAAAGAACAGAAATGTCTTTATTAAATTTTTCTATACTCATCTTGGGCAGAAGGAGTTTATAGGTAACACAGGTATCGATTTGAGTTCATTTTCAGCATCATTCTTACCATCCTTTTCCTAAATTTAAAAATCTGGTTATTTTTTCAAGTCTGTATAGGTTTTCTTCAAAGAGGAAGACATCTCAAAATGAACTAATGTTTCTTGAGCGTCTGCTCTGTGCCAGGCACTGTGCTGGAGTGCTTTGTGTAAAATATTTTATTTATTTAATCTTGTTAACAGTCCTGAAGAATAGGTCATGATATCCTTATTTTATAGATCAGAAAACTGAGGCTCATCACGATTAACAAATTTGCCCAGTAGCCTCTGTATGATAAAGGATCAGGACATAAGTTTTTATTCCAGAGCCCACGATATATTTTTTATTATCAGCCTGTCACTTTAACCCATCTGTACATTCATATGGATAGCAGAATCATGTCTTTCCCATACAAGATGATTTCAACATAGCCATTTTCTTTTAAAAGAAGTAAATTTTTAAAAAGCTTTTCATTTTAAATATTTTCCATTTCTGAATTTAGAAGTGTAAATTTTCACATAAAAATGATTTAAAAAGTAGTAGACACCAAACCAAAATGAGCTTATTAACCTTAGTGTTCTGTATGTTATTAAAGAAATATAGTGTTAGTACGTATACAGTTCACCCCTTAAATTTTCAAGTTTTCTTAAAGATAGCAAGGGACATGTCTATTTTAAATGTTGAGACTGCCATTTTAAAGTTTATTTTAGACATTCTAAGCATCTGCTATGTGTTAGGCACTAGATATAGAAGCATGAAATAGATAAAGTTTCTGCTGTCAAGGAATTGGTCCTGAAAATGTCCGTATCTGTAATATAAATAAATATTCAGCACTTTAGAGACTGTGGTAAGGACCTTGTTAATTTTGGAACCACAGATAACCCTGTCTCAGTTTCACATGATCTGTCTTTTAGCATCAGAGTCTCTGAATATCCATTCATTCAACTAATATTTGTGGAGTGCTTACTCTACTCAAGGTATTATGCTGTTCTGTTAACAATAACCAACAAAGTAGACATTTGAAGCCTTTACAAAGCTTACATAATCTAGTATACATTCTAAAATGATCTGATTTTTGCCTGGGAAATAACCTGGCCTATTCCCTGACGAAGGAGCATCAATAGCCCTCTCATCCCTTAACTCTTGGCCTGCAGGATACATATCCAGATTTACCAGATTAAATAAGCCCGTTTGTCTCTTTCTTATGTATTTCTCTCGTGGTACAGATATCTATACTTCCTATTAGTAATACATTTTGTTTTTCTTATTTTGAGCCTTACTTAAATCTTTATGATTTTGCGTGATTTGAAATGGGATAGATGCTCCAACAAGGCTTTAAAGGCAACAAGCTTTTAATATGGTTATAGGGTGTTATGATTTTTTTTAAGTTTATTTACTTGAGAGAGAGGGAAGAACGAGCTGGGGAGGGGCAGAGAGAGAGAATCCCGAGTATGCTATACGATGAGCACGGAGCCCGACATGGGACTTGATCTCCCAACTGTGAGATCATGACCTGAGCCGAAATCAAGAGTTAGATGCTGAACTGACCTGAGCCGCCTGGGCACCCCTAGGGTGTTGTAATTTATATGATAAGTCATAAAGGTCTGAACTAGGACAATTGCAGAGACAATTGAGGTGAATAACTTTTTAAAGGGTTATTCAAGGGTCGGAATTAATATGGCTTGGACATTTAATAAATGTGGACTGAGAAAGCACAAGGGATAAGTGAAGAGTAAGCTCCAGGTTTCCTGTTGGGGCATCTGGGTAGATAGTGGTGCCATTAATGGAGAGTGGCTGCAGGAGGAAGAAGGAGAGCAGATTTGAGAGGAGGATGAAATTCATTTAGATAGAATCAAATTCAAAACTTATGAGACATTCAGGTGGGCATGTCCTCGAGATAATTAGGTAGGACTGTATCTTTGGGAAAAGGTTTAAAGATTTTTGAATCTTCGGAGTAGTTGTCACAGTTAAAACCATAAGAGTAAATATCAATCCAGTGGGGTATGTAGGGTAAGAAAAGGACAAAAGATAGTACCCTGAAAAACATCAGCTTTGGGATGAGTGACAGAGGATTCTATGAGAGAACCTGAGCAGGTTCTCACTAGGATGAACAGAAAACTAAATGTTTATAAACTATGGAGATTGCCTCTTGCTTCCATTCATTTATTTTTCACTGTCTACTAGTCCTGCCTAACAGTAAGTAGTATTCCTTTCTGATGTTTATAATAGGCAGGGAGAATTCTCTAAACCCCGGAGGGGTAGTGATGGTACTGCCTTACGATTTTTGTATCATTTTAGGAATAGATTTGTATTTTAACTCATATTCTTAAAAGAATTTTCCTATTTCTTAGAACTGTTCCTGGGATAATAAAATAAGTAATAAAAATGGGGAAATAGTTGTGGTACCTGGCTCAGTCAGTTGAGCGTCCAACTTTGGCGCATGTTATGATCTCACGGTTCGTGGGTTTGAGCCCCATGTCCGGCTTTGTGTTGATACCATGGAGCCTGCTTGGGATTCTCTCTCTCCCTCTCCTTCTGCCCCCCACCCTTGTTCATGCTCTCTCTCAAAAATAAATAAACATTAAAAAAAATGGGGAAGTGGTATTTTATTATGAAGTCAAATCTCTTTGAAAAAAAAATAAACCAGGAAATTCTGACTTGAAAGAAGACTGTTTCATGTCTACCATGGCAAGGACCTTGGCTCAGCCCTGTTGATTGGGACTCTTCAACAATGAACAGGAACAGGAATGAAGAAATACTTGACTCTGATCAGAGTTATATCAGAGTTATGGAAAAAATTTTCTAAAATAATATTTTGAGTTCTGTGCCAAAATATCCTAGACTAGCAAATATTTCAATATATTTGTGATACATAGTGATACATTGATTGGGCCACAAAGGATTGATTTTTTTTTTTTTCTGCTTTGAAATTTAACATTTTACCTCTATGTAAAGTCATGAGAACATTATCTTGCAGCACTCAGATACCTCTGGTAGAATACCAGTAGTCCAACCCTCGTTGGTAAATAGCAGTCACAACCACTCTAGAGTTGTTTATACTGGAAATCATTAGTTATTTTGGTAAGATTGTAATATGTAATATTAGAATATACCTACACCTTTGCACTTAATACTTTAGCTCCAATAAAGTTGCCTTCAGTAGGGTTAGGCTACTCGTAGAGGATTTGAGATAGTGGAGTGAGCAGGTTGGTAGTTGGTTCCTACAGTGTTTTTCTGTTGTTGTTGTTGTTGTTTGTTTGTTTGTTTACAAACATAAACATCCTCAAACATTTTTATGAAGAATTAAAATATGTGAAAAATACTTGGAGGTTATTTGGTACAATGTATCGCTTTTGGTACAATTTATCTCTTTATAGAATATTTAATTTTAAGCTTTAATCCAGTGTTTTTTAATAAAGAAGAGACAAATTCGTCTATGTGTAAATATAACTATTTAGACTTTCTTGTGAAACTTTCTCATGTAACTGCAATTACTTGATCATACTGTGCCTTTATAGAAATGTCCTATAGCTTCAAATATATATGCCTTTGTCTTTCAAAGTCTATATTGTATATTAAGAAACATGCAGCAGAGTGAATTCATTTTGATAAGCACTATCTTTTCAAAGCATTGGTAACTTTTAGTGACATTTGGCAATGTATTTGTAGATGTGCATAAAAATATAAATTCTTGCCGTCTGACATGGGTTTTTCTGGCTTTCTGTGCCTTGATCATTCGATGTTTTGCTCTTAGTCACCTAAACTTTTCACCAATTGAATTTGAGTTTTTCACAGTTTGTGTTTTAACCTTTTTTTTTTTAATTTAGTTTTTTCATATTTCTATCATTCTGGTGCAGGCATTTCTGATCTGCAATTGTTCTGTAATATGTCTTAGTAAATTGTAAGTGATACTGAAAGCATAATACATATACTGATTTTACTTAAGGCATAGTTAAGTATTTTTAGATCCAAATCAGTTACCTAGAGCTTTGAAATTAAACCTGTTTTGTACTTACACACTGAATGTGTGCAGTCGGATTTTAAACAAAACTCTGTTTCCAGAAGTGTAAGTTTTAGGAAAAATGTTTTAACTTTGTTGCACAGAAATGTTTGCAGATCAGCATTGCTAACTACCAAAAAAGAAGTAACATACATGTCATCTGACTTTTAGTTGTGCTTTCATGTTGCTGCAGTGAAGTTCTGTGCATCAAAATAATTGGCCTTCATGTACTAGATGTGATTCAATTACATCTTCAGTTTTTAATGGAAATATGCAAACTGAGTGAATCCTAATTTTTCCATATATTTTTATAGCTGTATTGTCTCTGAGAGCATCTCATTGCCATCTTCTTTTTCTGTTTATTAGCCAATCAGGAAAAACTTGCCATCTTTAAATTTTTTAATTTGCTGGATTTTATGCAGAACTATTTAAATACTATAATTTTTAAATATCTAGTTGTGACAAAGATCACTTAATTTTCCCAGAGCTTTACTTCATGGAAATGGCTTCTCCCCCCGCAGTTAAGCTTGCTTTTTCTTCAGAGCAATATTTATGTATTTTAAAGACAGTTCCCAGTAACGACACATATAGTTAAATCTTGCTTATGATGAAACATTTTAAAGAGCTTTTAAAAATGTTTCCTCAGATTCATGTTTATCTTATCAATAACAAGAGAAATCTTTGAGTTTCATTAGTTAGTATCTCTTAACATGAAGAGATATCTATTTGGAGAGTTATCGGAAACTTTGAAATCCTACCTAATTTTACTTAGTATCCTTAGGTACTCTGCATTTAGAATTAACACATTTACTTTAGAATGGTCTTAAATAAAAATTGAAAGACAAACTGTTTCTACCCTTTGGCTTTAAATGAAACCTAAAACCCATAGGAACATTTTTTGAGATATGTGTTTAACATATCTATGCTTGTTTGTAGAAAACAGACATTTGTTGGTAGAAAAGCTTACAGCTATGACAACATTTGTTAAATATTTAAACCGTATTTCTTCAATATCTTAATGAAGGGATATATTCACTAATGTTTCTGTATATTGATTTATAACATTATTCTATATAATGCATTTAAAAATACCCTTAACTTTTTTTTAAAGTATATTTTCTTGGACTTGATCTAAGTTTTTGTCTTTTCCCCTAAACTATGTCACCTGAAAACGTTCCGTTGCATTTTCTTACCTCCAGTGAGGGAAGTACAAGCACCCAGATGACTACTATTTTTATCTACCTAAATGAGAGTATGCCATAGATTTTATTTTTAAATAGAGCTATTCCTTGTCAGACAGCTAGAACATTTGATCAACAATCCCCCTGAATTCTAAAACTATGGAAAACATTCACCAGTTTGCTTGCAAACCAACTCTGCTGCATGCGTTCACAAATTTCATAAAGATTGCATGCTTTCTGTTTTCAATACAGATTGTATTTTTTTTTCATACCCATCCTTGCTTTTTATTTTTTTATTTTTGTTTCCCCTTTCTTGGTTGGATGCCTGTGTGTGTTTATTCCAAATCCCTGTCCAGTCCTGGAGTTTGAACTACGGAAAGCCAAGGAGACCATTCAGGCCCTCCGAGCCAACCTGACAAAGGCTGCAGGTGGTGTACATAAAACTTTTTTGAGACTTTTTCTACTTTGACGATGTAGAAGTAGCTGAGATATTTTCAAATGTAAAGTAGTAAAGTATTATTTATATTTTCTTCCACCAGAACATGAAGTTCCTTTACAGGAACGAAAAAATTACAAATCAAGTCCTGAAATTCAGGTGGGTGAATGACAGACCTAAAAGTATCTTCCACATAAAATGGTAGCACAAGTATTGATGGAAGGACGCTTATAGTATTGTATCTTTTATTTTGCCTGTAGGAACCAATCAAACCTCTTGAAAAGAGAGCTCTAAACTTCTTAGTCAATGAATTTTTATTGAAGAATAACTACAAGCTTACATCAATAACCTTTTCAGATGAAAATGATGATCAGGTACAATTACTTTTTTTTTTTTTTTTTTTTGACAATGATTTGTTTCCTTTTCACTTACAACGTACTTACTTTCTTTTTTTACCTAGTTTCTTTAGTTTTCTAGAAGTCATACAGTAAACTTCTATAATGCTAGTTACCAGACACTTGTGCACCCGCACAGTCGAGTATTCTTTTGGTCATCCTCCCATTGCCACACTCCACTTTGTCACTGTCTTGCTCCCACTACCTCTATTTCATCTTATTAAGATCTCCGCCTTCTCAACAGCTCTGTTTTCACGTCAGCCATCTCCTGCCTACTACTTTAAATCCTTCCTTATCAATTCTAAACTCCAAAGCACTCTCAACTTTTGTTTTAGCTTATCCTCCACCTGCCTCACCAAAATTAGCTTTTGCCTGTTTATTATAATCTTGCCAAACAGAAGGGCTGGCATCCCCCTCAGCATATCTGGTTCCTTCGGAGCTTTGTGCTTTTGTTCGTTCTTTCCCCTTGTCGCTGAAATACAATTAGTTCCCCTGTCCCCTTGTTGCCGTGTGCCTTATAAATACCTAAACCTTTTCCATGAGCGTGCACACAGGTCATCACCTTTCCAAGATCCTTCCTTCTGCCTCAAGATAGAAACTCTCTCCTCTCTCAATTCTTGACAGTTCTTTAATTATAGTACATATGATACTTTCTTTATGTCCTCACTCTTGAATGGTGAAAGCCCCTGAATGGCAACAATATTTTATTCCTTTTTCTAAACACCTGGTAGATATCCAATAAATGTTTGTTGAATATAGATGGATGAATGGACATTTGAATCATATGTGCAATAGTCATTTAATAATTTTTTTAAAGCTTAAATCTGTTTAGTTCTTGTTGTAAGCCAAGCACTGTGTTAAGACCTTAATATACATTTTATTTTATCCTTACAAAAATCCTCAGAGGTAAGTGTACCCATTTTACAGATGATATGTTTAAGTTTCCAGTTAATTTATAACAGTAATAAATGGAGACAGGAATTTCATACTTCTTGAGTCTGATTTCTCCAAAACCCCCACTTTTAATACCTGCCTTATATCTGCTTCAGATTTAAACGTCAATAATGGCTATTGTCATTATTCAAATAAAGTCTCAAAGGAATAAGAGTATCACATTTAGAACATTCAGATGAATATGGCATAGTTTCTCAAAGAAGGTTTCCCAAATAAATTATAAATAAATAAGTTACAAGATACCAAATTAGTACTAAATTTTGATGTATTAGAGAAAGAATGATAGGACAATATATTTGCATGTGATTGATTACTCTGGAATTTTATAAAGCTCTTCAAAAAAATATTTGCCCTTAGAATGCTTGAGGTGCTATGCCTTTTTGTACTTTAGTAATAAAATTGTGTTAGACTGAATTCAAGAGAATGCTTTATGTACAGCAAACCAAAGAGCAGCTATTTGGATTCTGAAAATTGTAGAAAGCATTTTTAATAATATAAATTAGATTAGGGGCACCTGGGTGGCTCAGTCAATGAAGCGTCCAACTCTTGATCTCTGCTTAGGTCAGGATCTCATGGTTCACGAGTTCCAGCTGCACATCGCGTTGTGCTAATATTGCAAGGCCTGCTTGGAATTCTCTCTCCCTCTGTCTCTCTGCCCCTACCCCACTTGTGCACACTCTCTCTCTCTCAAAATAAATAAATAAACTTAGAAAAAAAATTTTTAAGAAAAATAATATAAATTAGATTCAAACAGCTATAACAAGAAAGCAAGCAGATTAAATTGCTTGCTTACCCACCAGAGATTACACTAAATTTATGTAGTTTAGAATAATAAAGGAAGAACAAAATTAATGCCATCAATGAGTTTACTTGTAAATAATGGGTACAATTTATGAACTAAGATTTTCTTCATATAGACATGTTCTATGATTTCATGCAAATATTTAAGTATATTTTATAAGTTGAAAATTAACGCAATTTAAAAGTTAAGAGTTAACGTTTTTGAGAGATTTCATAAAAAGATTTCATGAAATGTGCAACAATTTGACATCTAAAACAGTTAAACCTGTTTACCTAGAACATCGAGAAACTTACAAGAATAATATTAGACAGTGGAAGATAGATGCAAAATAAGTTCACAGTGTTGTTTACCTACTTGAACCTTACACTTTGGCCTTACAACAACATTATGATTATGTTGGGTTTTCAAGATATTAGCCTGTAAGGAATAAAATGAATCTCAAAAATGCAGGATAAAATTTCATCATAGTTTTTTTTTTTTTTATGTTGTTATTATTCATCTTTCAGGATTTTGAACTATGGGATGATGTAGGATTAAACATTCCAAAACCTCCAGATTTACTGCAACTCTACCGAGATTTTGGAAACCATCAGGTGACTGGGAAAGATCTTGTGGATGTGGCCAGTGGTGTAGAAGAAGACGAATTAGAGGCTCTTACACCAGTTTTAGTCAACCTTCCTCCAAGCCTTGAAACTCCTCAGACTGTAGAGGTGAGTAATACTAACTAACTAGTCAAGTCCACAAAAAGTTTTTAAACTGTGTAAAAGCATGCTATGAGATCTTGAGTTTCTGTTTTTCTCCCATTTTGATTTTAGAACTCCTTGCTAGTACAGAAATTAGAAGATAAAATTAGTTTATTAAATAGTGAGAAATGGTCTTTGATGGAGCAAATCAGAAGACTTGAAAGGTTAGTACTTAATCATCATTTCTAAAAAAATCTCTTAAAGATTTAAAAGAAATTGGCACGTTATATAAATATATAAGATAACATTTCAGTTGTAAGACATAATTTTTCATATTCTAATACTTCTGAAAAAATGTCTTTTAATTGCTTTATATATTTAATATCTTCTTCCCCCCACCCCCTGCAAAAGTTATTAAGTAATTGTAGTAATCGTATAATTGATTAACTCTTGGAATCAAGGAATAAGATAGTGTTTATTAGTTGTGTCAGTATTAATAACTCCCTCACACTAATGTTGTAAATATTTCCCACAGATTATCTCATTAATCCTTCTTGTAATTCTGTGGGTTGGATGCAGTTTTTCCCATTTTGCAAATACAGAAAAGTGCCAGTTCAAAGCAGAGTTTATAAGGCCATTTTTATGCTTCATTGAGTTTGTAGCTATACTTTTAGGTATATGAAGCATTCGTGTGTATGGTACAGAAAAGATTAATCAGTTGCCAACCAATTTTCTATTAATATGTTATATGTTTAATGAATTAAATCTATTGCGAGGTTTATGCTCTTGCCAAAATTTTAAGAAATATACTTGTTCTCTGATAATTTCTCTTTCTTTCTACAGTGAAATGGACTTCCTCAAAAATGAACACTTTGCCATCCCAGTGGTTTGTGACTCTGTTCAGCCTTCTTTGGATCATAAAGACTCTGAAGACACTGGACAGAATCCAGTTATAAATAGTTCAGACAAGGAAAAAGACAAGGATACCCATCTCTCAAAATCAGATGAAGTGGATTCCTCTATTCCTAAGGAGAATTTCCCAAGTTCTCTCCCCAGGAGAGAAAGAGAAGAAATGCCCTCTTCTTCTCCATCAAGTAAAAACACAGTCCATTTTGATAAACCCAATAGGTTGGTATGCATCCTGTGTCTTGAAGTGCATCTTTCATGTATTTTGTTTCTTGCCAAACTGGAGGAGCTTCATTGTTTATTTTGCAGGTCACGTGTATGAGCTTTTACATTTGTCATGAAATGAACACATAGCAAAGTACATGTCTCAAAAAAACCAAACAACAGCAAAAAAAACCTATCACAAAGTCACTACTAAGTGAAATTATATTAAAGAGGATTAGAACATAAATGGGGTAGCTTCTATCTTAGCCAAGTACTTAAACTCATAAAATAATATGTATGTTCTATGTGCTTTAGGCACTGGTAGTGGTTGGTTTTTAACTTTTCTCTATCCAGTCATTAACAGACTCAGTATGAGCTGTTGGTATTACAGTTACCAATGTAAATAGGGGAATTGTTTCTGCTCCTAGTCCTTTCTCCTGTGTCTGCTCCCATTACTAATATTGTATTATTAATATCCTCTTGATTCATTTAATTTTTGTTGGGTCTCAGTGATTGAACTTTGATGAGAAAATAATGGCACCTGCCCTTTTACGATCCAGGTTTTCCAGTGGAGGAGAGAATATAATTAAAAATGTTTTTAGGTTGTAATATGAAAAAGTCATTTTAAGAAAAGAATATTTACTATACTCTTTTTTATATTTTAGGTACAGTTCTAAATTCTTTATGTATCCTAATTTAATTAATCCTCACAAATATCCTATGGTGTATTCTGAACCACACAGTCATGCTTCCTCTCCCTATTTTTTTTTATAGTTTATTTATTTATTTTTGAGAGAGAGAGAGCAAGCAAGCCAGGGAGGGGCAGAGAGAGAGAGAGAGAGAGAATCCCAAGCAGGCTCTGCACTGTTAGCACAGAGCCCAGTGCAGGGCTTGAACTCATGAACCGTGAGATCATGACCAGAGCTGAAACCAAGAGTCTGACGCTTAACTAACTGAGCCACCTGGGCGCCCCTCCTCTTCCTATTGAATAGATGGATATTACACCTAATATTGGGGTATAATAGGAAAGCATGACTGATTTCTTTTAGACTTTACTCATTGTTAGTAAGAAGTATGTGATTTTTGTATTTTATTTTTTTAAGAAAATCTTTCCACTGATGAGCCACAACCTTTTGTATACCCACTAGCCATACTTTTTCTTTAGGTATAAGGGAGGTTACAGAGTTGAAGTAGATATGGCTCAGTCCTCAAGGTACATTTTTTTTTCTAGTAGGGTAAGATAGAGTCATAAAAATCTGTTATGATATGCAACCATAATGGCATTTGTAGTAGTTCTTTAGTATTTAGGAGTACTTCCGTTTGTTTCTTTTGATATGCCAAAGCCACTTCCTAGAGAAAGATGGTCGTTCAATTTGTTCAACTAATTTTTTTAGCCCTTAACTAACTATGTGCCAGGTGGTATCAACAAGGAATATAGTGGAAGGCAAAACATGCTGCGATCCCTTCAGTCACAAACCTTATAGTGTGAGAGATGAGCAATCAGACAATCATAATAAAGTATGAAAAATAGTAATATAAGAGAAGTGCAGCTTGCTTTGGGAACACACAATCAGAGCACCTAAGCTAGTCATCAGAGCAGGAAAGGTTTCAGGGAAGAAGTGTCTAACCTGAGACCTAACAACCAAGTAGGAGTTAACCAGACAAAGAGGTAGGAGGAAGGGTGTTCCCTCTCAGGGAGGAGAGGAGAATACCGCACGTTTGGGAAACTAAGAAGAATCTAGTAAGATTTAAGCAGAGACTAAGACATATAAGCCATTTTACCTCATGGGACATGATGGTATCTAAGTTTTAGAGAGTCGTCTGAGGTAGAGGTGATTGGAAGGTAGCAAGACTGGTAGAAAGAAGACTAACAGGGCATCCGTTGGAAGAATCCAGGTAAGAAATGAGTAAGACTGACTTGTACTAGAAAGAAGCGGGTAGAATTTTAGATAAAAGGTAAAAGCTTGGTTGGATTTGAGGTTAAAAGAAAGGGAGAGATAAAGGCTGATTTGTGGTTTCTCGCTTGGGCAGTTCAATGGATTATGGGAGAGTCTCCTGAAAGAATACGGGAAAAGGAACATAAATGAGCAAATAGACTCAAATTTGGTACACTACTGTAACTGTCATCATAGAAATTACTGAATGCCACTTTGTAGTGTATACTAAATAAGCTCCGTTTTGTAACTTTTAGTGTTATCCCTTTGTGGATTGAGCACGTGAAGCACAACTCAGTCATGTTTTATGAATACTACTACATAGAAACTAGTGTCTTTTTAGAAATATAAATGTTTTAACCTCATTTATTTAACATGAATAGGTTAATGTTTTTAATTACAAAAAAATACTTTCTTTACAAAATACCTTGAATGTTGACTGAACCTCTGCTTCATTTATTTTAATTTTTCCCTCTTTTATGTGGGTTTCTAACATTAAGGTTTATCACTTTATCATTAGATAGGGCTGCAAAACTTTGATTCCTGTCAGCAACTTGTATCCACTATCTACCTTTCTGGGACCACTGAGAATTGGAGACAAAAAAGTCCCCATTTCAGATTTTGCAAATCCTTTCTATAATCATTGACCTGCTGTACACTTCAGGTTTGATCCATTGATATTTACAGGCTGCTCACTCACATAACATCAAACAACTTTAAGATCAGCAGTGACTGCTAATTTTTTCCCCTGTATAATTCTCTGCTGAAGTGTCCTTCAAGTCATTGGTGGCTGAAAAATCTAGTCAGCATTTGAGGGGCAGGATTAATGCAGGAATGGGAGTTATAATGTGCCGCTTACCTTCTAAATGCCAGTGGTAACTATTTGGTATTGTCCCCTTTTCATCCAATTTTTCTTCTAGGAAATTGTCTCCTGCTTTCCACCAAGCTCTACTTTCTTTTTGTCGAATGTCAGCAGATAGTCGTTTAGGATCAGAGGTAAATTATACCATTTTTGTCTTGGAACTTTATTAAAACACTTGGTTTTTCTTTTCAGTATCTCATCCAAAAGCAACTGTGATAAGACTATTTCAAATACCCATCTATTTTTTAAAATAATGCTCTAAGAATAGTTCCTAAAATTTTAAACTTTGAAGGAAGATAGTTGATTATTTCTCTGTTCTTTAGATTAAAGTTTATTTAGTATTAAATTGACTTTTTGTAGTCTGTTTTTAATTTGTTATGTCTACTGACATATGGTAATACGCCTCTCTTTGGTACAGTTCAGAAAACCAATGTAAGGGTACACATTGTTTATATTTTAGTTATTTTTAGATTACTCCATTATTTTTTACTTCATTAGTAATGGTTATCTTCAATTGCTGGGTCTGTTAGCTCTCAGATTAGGTTTCCTCAAATGCTTTGTAATTGTGGGAGGTTAGTCTTGAGAGGTTATTTCATGAAAATTTTTTTCTATCTTTATACTCACTTCTCCCTTTCTGGTTGTTTTGTGGTTGATCCCACTTGACCTCCCGCAGGCTTCTGTTTCACAATGTCATTGAGAACGTGAAAGAGCTAGAGGCTGGTTTGGATGCATTTCTGGCCTCTGGCCATCCTCCCTGCAAGACTGGGTCAACCTCCACGGGCCTCCTCTTGCATGCAGCTTCGTTCTATAAACTATCACTGTAATCATAGATTGTAGCAATGTGGGCATCTTTTCAAGAATTAAAAAAAAAAAAAAAAAAAAGATCATTGAGGCTGCCTCAGTCCTATGTTATCCCTACTTGTTCCCAGAACTGCAGCCTAGTGGGGCTCTTTGGATTCACCCTTGCTTCTTACTGGTGTTTTCGATCCATTTCTGCTTACGGAAATGTTGATCCTGTTTGGGAACACAGTTATTGTTGACGATGGTGATGTTCTTGTTATTATCATTGCCATCATAAGTTGGAATTTTGGATGTGTATTTGGAGCAGAGGTGGCAGGGTCTAAAGCATGAACTTCAGGTACCATCACACATGGAAGTTCTACACTGTCATCATAATAAATACTGTCATCATTTATTAATTCTTTGGTTTTTCTAGGTGTCTCGGATTGCAGACAGTGAGAAAAGTGTCATGTTAATGCTGGGACGCTGCCTGCCACACATTGTTCCTAATGTGCTGTTGGCAAAGAGAGAGGTGAGACACATAAAAGTGTTTTCATCCCAGTAATCTCATCGTGTTGTCCATTTTTTGTCATTTTGAAGTTTAGTGTTATATTTTTATTTTTTTAAAGTCTATTACTTGCAATCATATTCTTACTTTTGTGCATGCATCTCTGCTCCTAGAGAATGGTTTTACACCTCTGTCAGGTGAGTTCGGTAAAACTGCATGGTATTCATGTTTTCCCAATTTTGCTTAAAGCATCATTAGCTTCTGCAGCACTAACTATTACTGTAGGTCCATTTATGTGCCATGAATACTGTCCGTTTTTTAACTAATTTATTTGATCTCTGCCCTCGATACGATATGCTTAATATGTCTACAAAAATAGACCCTGTGTGTTGAAAATTAACTGGGACTAATGATGTAACTTTTTTCCTAAATGTACTCGTAGTTACCTATTGTTAGTTTTATTATATTTGTCAATAATTATACTTGTCTTATGATGATAGGATAGTTATAGCATTGACTACAGTAACTTTTGAAAGTACCTTCTTTTGTTTTTCTTGTAGCTAACTTGTTATTGACACATGCTTAAAATATCCAAGCTATAGCAGCCAATATATTTTAGCACACTTAGCCTTTGTTGTGAGCCACACTGTAGAGAGTTATCTTTAGAGTTCTATTTAACCAAGAAAAGACTAATAAAAAGTTAGTTATCTAATTTAAATGCCAGTGGATGATTTCTTTGTAATCAAGTTTAATAATTTACTTGAATAATTCAGTTTATGAAATCGACTTCCAGTTCACAGCATTTTTTAAAATAAAAAAACAGGTTAAGAATATTTTAGAATGTATCCTATAAGTTTCTTCTATCATCTTCTTAATATTTACCACTGATTTCAATCATAATCCATGGGACCTACAGTATGATAGGTACACAATGCATTGGCAAAACCATATAAAGCTTATTCTTGATTATTTGTTTAGCACAAGAAATTTGTACTGATCCTCAAGAAGACTTACATGTAGAGACTTACATGTAAAACATATTAAAAACGTTTATTCCTATAGGTGTTTTGGATTTAAAAAAAGATTTAAAAGACTGTTTTCTTACTGGTGGTTTTATTTTACCTAATATATAAAAATAGTGGTGAGATATTAATACATGTGGAAAATTTTCTGTATCTTGAAGGATCAGTGTCCAATTTCAGATTGTTTTGCAGTTCTGCCTGGCAGAATGGTGTTTGAGCTTCTTTTCCTTTTTTAGCTTGTAACATAATCAATGCAATGCATTAATGTTTGCATCCCTTTTACTATATTTCCTTAATATAATCTTTAAAATATCACAGAAGCCTAATTGTTATGAGATGCAGTTTAAGCCTTTTTTATTTTAATTTTCCCTTTTTTTATCATAAAAAACTCTACCACTAAAATCTGATTGTACTGCATGAAGTATTTATGAATTTGCATCATCAGTAATCAGATACATTATATATAAATATATATGTTAAGCATATGTATTTATACATACATATTTTGTTTGTGGTATGATGTTTACTTTTCTGGCTGACCTTAGTTTTTGTATTTAAAAAATATATAATTATAATTTCATGAAGAAGTGATCGTTTATCTGTATAATTATTTGTACGTTATTCTATCAGAAAATTTACCATTTGTATCAAAAGTTGTATTTTCTTGAAATTAAATTGGTAAATAATGAAGTTTATTTTGGTTTGGTTTGAAACCAATCCCAGGGCATGAAAGGACAAAACTTTTATTTCATTTCATCCTTTGATATTAGATTATTTTTATTTAATATTTCATCTTAATTCCTTAAATATATATTTTTATTTTTATTTTTTTTTCAACATTTATTTATTTTTGGGACAGAGAGAGACAGAGCATGAACGGGGGAGGGGCAGAGAGAGAGGGAGACACAGAATCGGAAACAGGCTCCAGGCTCTGAGCCATCAGCCCAGAGCCTGACGCGGGGCTCGAACTCACGGACCGCGAGATCGTGACCTGGCTGAAGTCGGACACTTAACCAACTGCGCCACCCAGGCGCCCCTAAATATATATTTTTAAAAAGGTCTTGTGATTAAAAGATATTTTGATTTTTCTTATTTCTCAAGTTTTTATATAATCTCTTTCAGTATAAGCCTTTTTGTTGGTATGCAAATACAATTAAAACGTCCTTCAGTAAACTGATTGGTCATAATAATATCCTAGCTGCTTAATTAGAAAGAGGATTTAAGGTTTTGATTAAGTAATATATTCACCAGGTTTAACATCTTTTTAAATGTAAGAGGATAAACAACAAAAACTCTTCCCCTCTCCCTGAGCCACCATCTCACATGCAATAAATATTATTAGTTTCTAGTATATTTTATTAAGTCTTTTGCCCATTTTTTAATTGGGTTGTTTGTCTTTGCTTTTGAGTCATAGGGGTAAGAACAATTCTGGATATTAAACCCTTTTATATGATTTGCAGTATTTCCTTCCATTTGGTAGGTTGTCTTTTCACATTTTTGATAATGTCCTTTGATGGACAAATGTTTTTCATTTTTATTAAGTCTGATTTATTTATTTTTTCTTTTGTTGCTTGTGTTTTTGGTATCAAATTTAAGAATCTATTGACAAGTCAGAGGTCAGGAAGATTTATTTATCCCTGTGCTTCCTTCTAATAGTTTTATAGCTTTAGCTCTTAGATTTAGGTCATTAATCCATTTTATATTTACATATGGAGTGAGGCAGGGATCCAGTTTTATTCTTTTCGTGTGATTATCCAGTTGTCCCAGCACGATTTGTTGAAATGTTTCCCCACTGAATAGTTATGGCATCATTGTCAAAAATCATTTGTCTGCAGATGTTTGGATTTATTTCTAGACTCTCAGTTCTGTGAGACCAATTCTTTTGGTCTTTTATGCTTATCTCTATGCCTGTACCAGCCACACTATTTTGATTATTGTAGCTTTGTACTAAGCCCCTTGCAGTTCCATAGGAATTTGATACTCCACTTTCATTTCTGCAGTAAAGGTCATTGGAATTTTGATAGGGATTGCACTGAATTTATAGATCACTTTAGAGAGTACTGCTATTCTAACAGCAGTAGTTCTTCTAATTCATGAACATGGAATTCTTTTTATTTATCTATGTCTTTAATTGCTTTCAGCAATATTTTCTCATTTTCTGTGTACAAGTCTTTCACCTCCTTGTTTAACTTGTTCCTAGATGTTTCATTGTTTTGGACGGTATTATAAATGGAATTTTTCCCTTAATTTCCTTTCAGATTATTCATTGCTCATTTATAGAAACAGAAATGATATTTCTGTGGTGATTTCATACCTTATAACTTTCCTGAATTAGTTTATTAGTTCTAGTAGGTTTTGGTGGATTCTATGTGATTTTCTTTATCTAGAATAACATTATCTGCAAATAGAGTTTTGCTTTGTCCTTTCCAATTTTGATGGCTTTTATTTCTTCCTCTTGCTTAATTGCTCTGGCTAGGACTTAACTGTACAATGGTGAATAGAGGTATTTTGAGAAAGCAGATATTTTTGTCTTCTTCCTGATTTTATGGGGAAAACTTTTAGTCTTTTACCATGGAGTATGATACTGGCTGTGGGTTTTTCATAAATGCCCTTTATCATATTAAGAATATTTTCTTCTGTTCCTAGTTTGCAATATTCTTATCAAAAAAGGGTATTGAATTTTGTCAATACTTTTTCTGCATTGAGATGATTTTTATCCCTTCGTTCTCTTGATGTAGTATAATATGTTCTTGATTTTTCATGTGTTGAACCACCCTTGCATTCCGGGGTTGATCACACTTCGTCATAATGTATAATTCTTTTAATAATGTTGTTGGATTTAGTATTTTTTTGTACATTTTTGCACATTTTTTTTTCACATTTTTGCATCTAAATTCATAAGATGTATTGGTCTCCGGCTTTAACATTTATGAGAATTGTCTGGCCTAACATCTGGTCTGTCCTTGAGAATGTTCCATACTTGAGAAAAATATATATTTTGCTGTTGTCAGGTTGAGTGTTCCGTATCTGTCTATTAGGTTTAATTATTTTATAGTGTTCAGGTGCTCGATTTCCTTACTGATCTTCTATCTAGTGGTTTATCCATTATTGAAACTGAGATATTAAGGTCTCCAAATATTATTTTAGAGTTGCATTGTATTTTTTCAGAGATACTTTGTGTGTGTAAGCAAGCTCAAATATATGATCTTTCTTCCATGACTGACACAAATGGTACTACACTCTATGCACTATTCTTTACTTTGCTTTTTTTTTCCATATAACATATTTTTGTTTCTTTCTATGTCAGTACATAAAGAACTTTCTCATTCTTAAGGTTGCATAATATCTAGTTGTTTTATAGTCTCATTTATTTTTTATTTTCTTTAATTAAAAAAAAATTGGAGAGAGAGAGCACAAGTCAGAGAGAGGGACAGAGGGAGAGAGAGAATATTAAGCAGGCTCCAGGCTCATTGCAGAGCCCAACACAGGGAATGGTTCAATGACCCTGGGATCATGACCTGAGCCAAAATCAAGAATCTGACTCTCAACTGACTGAGCCACCCAGGCATCCCTTTTTATAATAGTTTTTTAAACATGTTTTAAATTAGTGTTTTTTCAGATATTATTGGCCACACTCTCAGTGAGAGAGGCATTTTACCTGATGTGCCAGTATATAATTACAGATATAATTAAAATGAAAGTTTGGAAAAAAAATTAAAAAATTAAAAGTTAAAAAAATAAAAAAATTAAAGTTTGACAAATCAAGCCTTACCTTTATGAAATATAAAACATTAAAATAGAAGGTAATCAATATCAAACATGATTTTATAAATATTTTTAATTAATAAAGAGTATAGCTAAATAAATAATAAAAAAGAAAAACAATGCTCTTTATGATCCATTCAATTGATTTTATGACCCATTGCTTTAAAGGGGGGTGACATAAAGGTTAATTAAAGCTATCTAATAAATTAAACTTTTATTTTTAATAGAAGTGGAAAGTGCAGTGAATATAGATGTTAGTGTTATTTGTTTTTTAAAAGATAAGTAAACACCCTCACTCAATCTTTTGGTCACAATGATAGCATTTTTCTAAATTTAACATACCATATTTCAAGTCTAAGATGCCATTAATTGTAATAATTAAGTACCTTTAAGAAAGAATTCCAATTAAATGATGACATCTTCTCCATTGTAAGGTACATCCCAATTTCAGAAGTAATAAAAAGTAAAAAAAAAATTTTCCTCCTATATGCTGTTAAGTAATGATAATCTTTTTTTTTTTTCACCAACTTATATATATTTTTTTAAGTTTATTTTTTTTTATCTTGAGAGAGAGAGCATGCAAGCAGGGGAGGAGCAGAGAGAGAGGGAGAGAGAGAAATCCCAAGCAGGCTCCATGTGGAGCCCAATGTGGGGGTCAAACTCACGAACCATGAAATCATGACCTGAGCCAAGATCGAGTTAGACGATTGACTGAGCCACCCAGGTACCCCTACGAACACGTTCTATTGATTTGGGAAGGAAAAGAAATCATGAACAAATTTTCTTTTTGTAGCTTATATAGTAATTCATTTTAATGGGTTCATTGAAGAACTTCAATCTTTCAAACCAAATTATAGAATAGAATAAATATATGTATTTAGTAAATAAGCTCTTAAAGAAGTTGATTCTTCACGAGCTCTGCTTCAAATGCATTTGAAGGGGAAATTCTGTAATTTAAAAATAAGATTTCATAAAAGATTACTTCTAACAGCATTCTTAAATAATACATCTAAATTTAACTTTTATTTTCATTCTATGCCAAGGAAATATGTGCCGTTCAGCTAGCTGACTCGGAAAAGCAAAGAAGTCTGGGCCCGGAATGGGGATGGGCAAGTGGAAATGGGGAATGAGTCCAAGCCTTTTTTTTTGAGAGGTTGAAATTGTTCCAAAATTAGATTGGTGATGGTTGCACAACTCTGAATATACTAAAAACCACTGAATGTACACTTGAATTTTTATGATACATAAAATAAATCTCATTAAAGCTGGAAAAAAAAAAGAGACAAAGGAGAGAACCAATTGTCTCAAAGTTTTAAATATAGTTAGTATCTCTAAAGTATCTCATCTTACGAGAAACCAAATTTTGCTCTTTTATATTGGCATTCATGTTTGCTCCCTGGTGAATTTTTTACCTATGTTTTTAACTAAGCCCAGGTAATTATAACTGAATGAGAGTGTTGAAGAGGAAAAGGTTTCACTTGTACCCTTCTAGTTCTTTGGCTAGTCTAGTAATCAGTTTAACATAGGTCAGATTCATAGGAGAAAAATAAATTCACAGTTGTGTGGGGGTCCCATAGCAACATAAGACCCAAGGACAAGCTGGGCAATTCAGTTTCCATCTTGAGCGAAGGAATGGGGTAAGAAAGAGGAGGAGGGTGATTCACAGGACAATAAGAAAAGAACAGATGTTTGGTGATTAGATGTTTCTCCTCCATACAGATGAGTCATTCAAATAAAATAGCTATCTCTTGGTGATAGCTCTTTCTGGCCAGGCCCCCTATCTAAATTCTTTTTGGTAGTTTAAGAGAGAGGTAAAGTTTTTCTTGGGGCTGCTGGATTTTGATTGGCTTTAGCTCAAAAAAGTCAAAGTGACACATTTTGGAGAGACTTGTTTTGAACCCCTGCAAGAGTTATGCAATAGAATAGTCAATAAGAATAGTAAAATAGTATGGTGAAGTGGTAAGCTTGGTCCATCTTCTTTACCTATTTAATGTATATGTGTATGGATGTGTTAATTTTGGAAGTAAGTCACATACTCTTTAGCAGTATCAGAGTTTTAAAGTCATTCAAATATTTTACGTAGGCTTCCTGAAGGTTGAGCCTCAGGAATTGTAATAATTCTAAGAATAGGTATTTTAGCAGCCTTTGAAGTATAGAACTTTTCCAGAGGTGAGTAATCTTGTTTTTCGTGTTTTTTTTTTTCCTTGTGTGAGTCTTTGTAATATTCTTTCCTTCTTCCTTTTTATTTCTTTTTTTAAAGTAAGCTCTATGCCCAACATGGGGCTTGAACTCATGACCCCAAGACCAAGAGTCAGTCACATGCTCTACCAACTGAGCCAGCCAAGCACCCCTCTTGCTTTCTTGCTTTCTTGTTTTCTTTCTTTCTAACTCTATTACTGTCAACATCTCGACAAGTTAAAGCTGAAAATCTAAATCAAAAGGTGTACACTTATCATAACTTGAATTTAAATTGTAATTTGGTATTGCTTAAATTTCTAGGCAAAAGACTAGATGGAAAATTTTAAAATAACAACTACCCAAAAGTTGTAAATGAAGCTTGAGTTATAGGAAATAACTTTTTTTAATGTTTTTTATTTTTGAGAGAAAGAGCGCAAGCAGGGGAGGGGCAGAGAGAGAGGGAGACACAGAATTTGAAGCAGGCCCCAGGCTCTGAGCTGTCAGCACAGAGCCTGATGCAGGGCTCAAACCCACGGACCACGAGATCATGACCCATGACCTGAGCCAAAGTCACGCTCAACCGACTGAGCCATCCAGGCACCCCTAAGAAATAATTGTAATGAAAGAGTAAGGGCAAACAGCGAACTATAATTGACTGGATTAATATATTACCTTTCTAGAACTGTAGAATTTTTTCTTCTTGACAGGAAGCACTCAAACATTTCCTCATTGGCATCTGATCTAAATGTAATGCTTCCTTTTCTGTTTTAGAATTCTTTCAGATCTTGAAGTCATTATCTTATCAACATTTCCATGCTTTTTTTAATGTTAAAATTTGCCTTCATTCCCCCACCCAACATCTAATCATTCACATTGTTTTAGCTCCTTTTTTACCGCATCCCCATTTTTGTAGTCTAAAGGCACTAATCTTTAAAAGACTAAGAAGGCTAAGTAAAAATATTTATAAAATCAAATGTAAAATTCTCCAAAGACATTTCTATCTCTAAAGTGATTTATTACCATTAAAAGTTATTTTGTTTTACTTAAGAACTGAAAGGAGAATTAAAATGGTATAGGCCTTTCTTATTTAATTCTGTACAAAAGTCTATTGGCAACCTAAGAGTTTGAGGGGTGGATGATCCTTCATATAGAGAGAACCAGCTTTGTTATTAAAATTGCAAAAGTTATTTACTTGAGTAAAATGTAAATTACTAAGCCTTTTAGATTAATGAGTTCTAAAGGCCTTAGAAATCTCTTTTCCAAAATGATAATAAAGTATTGGAATGCCTTCTGCAAAAGGATTACTGCACTGATTTCCTCTCTAGTGATCTGTAGGACATCTGTTTTACATTTCACTTCAATACACATTTACTGAGTACTATCAGTTGCTAAAACATGTTTTAAATAAAATATTTAAGATTTCTGTTGCCTTGAAATGTGGACACACACACACAAAAGAAATGTGGACACAGTAAATTTTTGTGTGTAGGGAGATGCATTACCTTTTGGAATAGGTGTTTTCTCACCATGGTTATTATTTTTCATCAACATGCAATCTTAAGTCTAATTTGCTTAAGGATCTTTTAATGTGCAAAATTCTTAAGCTTTAGATATGATGTCTAACATTTCTCTCTTATTCTCAATACATTTTTTAATATGCAATCATTTAAAGACATTTTTGAACCACTGTCACCTTGTCCTCTGAAGGAGATTCAGCTACCAATTTTTAAATGTTTTATTCAAGAATTTGTGTTTTCAAAACACTAGACTTCTTCAACTAGAGAGATGATACCAAAGAGAGAATATTGATTCAAATGTATAAATTTATGAATAATGTTCAAATGGTAAAGCAGATTTAATAAATTCTGATATGGCTGTATCAATACTTCAGAAGCTTGAAAAAGATGAATTCACAGTAAAGAAATGTGAACATACAACAGCAAATACATACAGAATTCATTATTTCAAGAGTGGTACAAATAGAACTTGTGAGTAAATAAATGAATGATAGAGGAATTAAGATATTTGGAGCCAGTCAGAACTTAACAATTAAAATCCTTGATTCTATGAGAAACAAACTCCTCTTTCCTCTTTTTTCTACCATCACTTACTGGGCCTCTTCTCAGCTCTGTATTTCTAAAAGAGGAAGAGACTGGCCTACGTTATACATAACTGTTTTAGGCATTATTGTGCCAAGATGTACCTAATTCTCCTTGGCATAGAATATCATCCAAAAATGTTAGGCAGTGACTTCCTATATGTTGTTAATTTTGTCAGCAAGAAATAAAAGCAAATAGCAACATAACATATTACTGTGATTCAGAAAAGGGAAAAGTATTTTCCTTCAGAGCCCTAAATTCATAGAATTTGAGAGTCTTGAGGGTACAAGAAATGACAAAGGTTTTCCTCCCATGTGTGAATTGGTTGGTAATAGCTCCTGTCTTGAGAAGTGCTTTGGTAAGTCCTGTATTAAGACTTTTTGAGGCCAACTTTGATCTCAGAAGGAAAACTTAACAATTCCATAAGCGTTAGATAAGGGAATTAATGTATATGAAGTATTTTCCATTTCTACCCTAATCTTAATTTTTGTATGTTTTACTTGTAGAAACTAAAAGTCAGAGAGGTTTATGATTTGTCATTAGGTTTTCAGTTTGGCACATCTATAGCCATATTTCAGTTAAAAGATTCTTTATAGTAGGACATAAACTTCCTCTCTGATTAAGGATCACTAAGATTCATGATGTAAAAAAAAGGGGGAAAAATGTAAGGCACAAAGAATAGTTGAACAATTATTTTGCTATGCTTGTTTTTGAGATAAAGAAGCTAAATAATTATATTTTAAACAGTATGTATGTATATAGTTGTAATTACAGCAAATATATTAGCTGTGTTTCATAACTTTATCTTTAAAGAGTGGTATAATAGAAAGAGAATGGAGGAAGATTATGGAAAAGTATATATGTAGAGATAACGGAAAGCCAAGAAGAACATTGAGGAGAAAGCAAGAAAACTTGGGAAAGAAGAATCTGACATGAGGGAAAATACAAATAAAATATTTGGGGCTTTTCTTGATTTTCACACATTAAAATAATTTCTCCTTTTGTTAGTGCCTTCTAGAATAACTGCTTTTTCATCTTTAAGGTTCTTCTCTCAGTGGGATATGCTGATGATGCAGTGTCTTAGTACTCTCATGCATGTCTTAGTAGTATCATTGGCTCTTAGCAGTCTAAATGGAATCCTCTAAGGATTAGGAGAGTCCTTGAGATTAATGGTCTCCTACTCTAGTATTTCATAAAAGATTGTTCAGTTTCTGTAAAGTCAAGACTAATCCATCAAGCATCATATTGAGTCTTTGGTGAAAACATTACTGAACAATACAGGATCCATATCTATACTTTGCCTTCCATTCCCAGTACAAAATCATTTTCCCTCATTACTTTTTGTTTCTTGTCCTTTTCATTTGCTCAGTAATGCAAAACCTACAGAGGTGCCCAAATAGAAAGATGACTGAATAAACGTTTCAAATTCCTTTTGACTTCTCAGATGTATTCTTAGCTCTCCTCTCTATCTTCGTACTTTCAATTTAAGATTTATACCAGGTAATTATAATTTTAAGATAATATGTAAAGACTTTAGAAATAGTAGAAAGGAACTTCAAGTCGTTCCTTTAAGTTTCAGTCTCAGCTCCTCTAAAAAATGGCATCGTCCATTTCTAAGGAAGCATCTTCAACACAGGAAGATACTTGCCCTACAGTGTAGACTTTTCTGCAGGGTATCACGCGTTACTACATAGCAGTCAGTTCCTGTTTTAATCTACTAGCACTTTTTGGTGGGTAGGAAGATAGATGGGAAAAAGAAATGGTGGGGTTGTAATCATTCTGTTCTTATTACATCATAGTTACGTCTTTAATATCTTACTGAAAAGTAACGATAAAATATTATTTTCTTAATTTAGAAAGTTTTTTCCCGAAAGTATCACTTCTGGACTTTTATTCTCATTAGATTTGAAAATCCATTCCAAAATGAAAAACATTAATATCTTTTTCATATATATTAGAATTTTGTCTTACTTTAATTAAAATGTGAAATAAATTTGGTTTAAATATTTCTTTGGAAGAGAGAAATAAACTTTTGTTATTACTTTCCTACAAAATATTGAATTTACCTCTGCACGTTGAATGTGCAACAAGTACGATATTACTAAAAATCTCCATTTGAACATAAACCATGTCTGCTGATACTCTGTAGCAGTGCTGAGAGCATTGAACACTTATGGAAATGGTCTTCTTTTTAATGAGCCATAGGGTTAAGTGAGAAGGTACAGAATTACTACTTATATGTAATCTTAATAAAAACAGATGATACTGTACTTGCGGAAGTGGGATGAGTTATCTTGATTTTCTGTTACCTTTCCAAGCTTTAAAAGATAGCTAGCTTCTGCAAGTTTTTGTTTAAAAACACCTTCAAAAACAAAATTCCTGTGTCAACTTATAGTGTTCTATAGTCCAAAAACTAGTAGACGATTGGGAAGGACTGGATAAGAAAATAAGGTTAGTTGAATCTTCAGTAACGTTATTTATTACATTGTGATTCACACCTTTCTGCAACCACCACATAAATACATGTTTCAGTGTTTTCTCTTGAATTACCAATGTTACAGAGTTAGAATTTGCTCTTTTGTATGTTGTGATTTATTTCATTTTAAACGTCCATTTAAGAATACTCTGGGGGAAGAGCATATTCTGCAACGCATTTTTACTTTGACTTTTTCCACCTTCATATTTCTTTAGGAGTTGATTCCCCTCATATTGTGTACAGCATGCCTACATCCTGAGCCTAAAGAAAGAGATCAGCTTCTCCATATACTTTTCAATTTGATCAAGAGGCCAGATGATGAGCAGAGGTAGGTATGACTACTTCTTTGGGAAATAAATATCATGTTGATTGATTCATTTCACTAATGTGGCACCAAGATTAGCATTTTAATCTAAATGCCTTCTTTCTGTCCCGGTGTTTATTTTAACAAACAGAGGAAACACTGGCCTCATTCACAGAGTTCTGCAGTGCCTTCGTTCTTGTTATTCCAGTTACTCACGTTGAATTTGTACACTTTTATATTAGTTACCTTTAAACTTCTAATTCAAATATTTCTTTGCCTTTATCTTTCACTTGTGATTTCTAAGAACTCCTAAATATTCCCCCTTTTTCCCGCAGATGAATTACATAGATCACAGCTTCTTAACAGGCTCCACAAAAACTAAAATATTTAATATATGAATTTCCGCATCATTGGGCTGTCTGTAAACCAATTACTATGTGGCTAGAGGGGCATAATATTTTTTGTTTGTTTGTCGTGACTCAAGTGCTCACAACTCTTGATACCTGATTGGAGAAATTAGTTCTGTCTGAGGGTGGTAAAGGGACCCACATCAAGATGACTTCCCAGAAGAACAGGGAAGAGGTTGCGATCAAGTGATAATGATGTCTACCTTAGAGAGTAAAATCTTTAAATAAAGGTGGAGCTTTTAAGTGAAGCTCTGCAGGTGTGAACGTGAACAGAACATCCTTGTGGGTCAATAGGTTTGACTAAGCACTGGATGGTAAAATATGGGCATTTGAAATGTTTTTTGTTATAATTTTCTGTCTTAATGGAAAAGTTTTGCCTACACTTTTGCAAAACAATAGTATTGTACTTTACGATTAGGTAGATAACTTTACATATTCAATACTTGTTTTACTGACTGTCACTTTTTACCTCATCTGAGAATGTTGGAAAATCATAAAACAAGTAAAGCTCAAAATTTTATATATATTTTTTTAAGTTTATTTATTTAGTTTGAGAGAGAGAGAAAGTGTGAGTGGGTGAGTGGCAGAAAGAGAGAGAGAGAGAGAGAGAGAGACTCCCAAGCAGGCTCTGTACTATCAGAGCAGAGCCTGACTTGGGACTCCAACCCATGAACCATGAGATCATGACCTGAGTCAAAGTCAGATGCTTAACCAACTGAGCCACTTAAAGCTCAAAATTTTATTTTTTTATTTTAATTTTTCTTATTTTTATTGAGATATAATTAATATATAACATTGTGTAAGTTTAAGGTATACAGTAGATTGATTTGATACATTTATATATTGCAATATGATTACCATCAAAGTGTTATCTAATACCTCTATCATGTCATATAATTATTATCTCTTTGTAGGGAGAACAATTAAGATCTAGCTTCTTATCAACTTTGAAGTTTATGATACAATATTAATGACTATAATCACTGTGCTGTGCACTATATTTCCAGCATTTATTTATCTATTAGTTCCAAGTTTGTATCCTTAAACAGCATATCCCCAGTTCCTCCACACCCAAGTCCCAGTAACTACCATTTTACTCTCTTTTTACAAGTTCAGCTTTCTAAAATTCCTCATATAAATGATGTCTTACAGTATACATCTTTGTCTGATTTTCTCACTTAGCTTAATGTCCTCAAGGTCCAACCACATCCATTTATATTAGCATGAAAAAAGGGTAAGATTCCAAGGAATAAATCTTACAAATGATGTTAAATATTTTAAAACCTTACAAATATTACAAAAGACCTAAACATATTTTGGAAGACCTAGATCTAGTCCATGTTTATAAACAGTAAAAATCTGTATAACACTTTTCCAAAAATTGGTCTGCTATTCTAGTCAAAGTCTTTATTTTTTTTAATACAATTTATTGTCAAATTGGCTAACATACAGTGTATACAGTGTGCTCTTGGTTTGGGGGGGGGTAAAAGCTCAAAATTTTAAATACAAGGTATCTCTTAACTCCGAGAATAAAAATAGTCATATAGATTTTAAAACATTATGAGTATATATCTCTTTCCTGTTCTTACCAAAATATACCTGAGCAAGTGGAGAACATGTCCTTTCAGGATCCAGTCAAGATGAATCTACACCAGCAGTCCTCACATGCTAGTCCAATAGAAAGAAGGGAAATTTGGGGCGCCTGGGTGGCTCAGTAGGTTAAGCATCTGACTTTGGCCCAGGTCATGATCTCATGGTTCATGGGTTCAAGCCCCACATCGGGTTCTGTGCTGACAGCTCAGAGCCTGGAGCCTGCTTGGGATTCTAAGTCTCCCTCTCTCTGCTCCTCCCTCACTCGTACTCTGTCTCTCTCTCTCTCAGAAATAAACAAACATTAAAATTTTTTTAAAAAAAGAAAGAAAGAAAAAGAAGGGAAATTAAGTCACTGTATTAGTACTATTCATTGCAAACTAAAAATTTTCTAGGGACAGTTTGATGGTGCTAAGAAAATTAGTATTTTTTCTCCTTGAAAAATACTCTTCCCTATCTTGACAACTTAATAATTAAATACCATTATTACATTGTTATTTTTAAATTTGCAAGGCAGAAACCTCGGATCTCTAGGCTGTTTTCATACTCTGCATGGAAAGCTAATAGCTGCCACCTGGTGGCCAAAAGTACCTATTGGCCTTACATCAGGTTGAGCTAGGTCAGGAATTCAGCACTCGTGCCCACGCTTAAATTTTTTACCTTACAGATACAAAAGTATTTACTGAAATAGACTAATCAGTCGACTTACGGTGTATAATGTGAGTAACAAATTAACAAAGCAGAATGTTTAAGTTAGCATAATGTATTTGTCATATAATCACTTGCTACTTTTCCTGACTTAATAAATCTCAGGCTTGTCTCCTAAGAAGAATTTCATTTTATGCTTAATAATGGTGCTTTTTGCCAGTTCTTTGCTAACAACCATAATTGCCACCATATTCCTACCTGCATCAAATACTAGTCAAATAATCCCTGTCCTGCAATTTAGTACAAGTGAGAACATTTATTTTTACCATTACGGGAGCCTGTTTCCAATGCTGTTAATAATCGATAGGCTATCTGACCTTTGCTGTTTTCAATCTGTATTTCAAAACTGTTACACTTTTTAGAATTAACTTTGCTGGCTAAGAAGTTTGCCTTCAGGGGCCTAACATTTTTTCAACAAGTTGATGTATCTTTACTATGTAGATGGTGGCTCATGATTTAAAGTCATTTCTCATGAGGGTTTCATGCAAGTGTTTGTAATGCCTACATTTCACCTAAGTTCGTTTACTAAAAGAGTCAAACATTTATGAAACCAATATACGTGCCTTCTCATTCCCCACACTAGTGGGGAAAAAACAATATTCAGATATTAAGAAATTTTCACTGGGGGGGCGCCTGGGTGGCGCAGTCGGTTAAGCGTCCGACTTCAGCCAGGTCACGATCTCGCGGTCCGTGAGTTCGAGCCCCGCGTCGGGCTCTGGGCTGATGGCTCGGAGCCTGGAGCCTGTTTCCGATTCTGTGTCTCCCTCTCTCTCTGTCCCTCCCCCGTTCATGCTCTGTCTCTCTCTGTCCCAAAAATAAATAAACGTTAAAAAAAAAAATTTTTTTTTAAAGAAATTTTCACTGGGGAACAGGCAGCTAAAAAGCTGTCCGTAAACCTTGGGAATTTCTTTCTCCATTTTTCTTTTATTCATGTTATTTGCCTTCCCAAAGTAGGAAATACAAAAGCAAAGGAAGAATTGAGAAATAGGCATAGGAGATGATAATATAAATATAAAGGGGAATCAGATAGATAAAAATACAAGATTGTGGTAAGTGAGAAGAAGCTGTAATATACACTGAAGATATACTGGCTCAACATTTTCCTCGTTGTTGTCCAGATGTTCTTTGTCATTATTCTCCTCAACCTGAGAGAATAGTTATAGTTAATCTGGCTAAATTAAATTGAAATTTAAAGTTATTATTCGGTTTAAGTTGACTTATATTGCGAAATAGTGAGCATTGCTTGGGCTTCAAGTGCCGTTTCTATAATTAATGTGAATAAAACATTCTAATTTGCTTTTTCTTGAAGTTGGCTACTTTAAAACATCTATTGAAGGGGTACCTGGGTGGCTCAGGCGGTTAAGTGTCAGACTTCGGCTCAGGTCATGATCTTACGGTTCATGGGTTCAAGCTCCACATCGGGCTCTCTGCTATCAGCTCAGAGGCTGCTTTGGATCCTCTACCCCCTCTCTCTGTGCCCCTCCCTTCCTCCCTCCCACTCTCACTCTCTCTCTCTCAAAAATAAATAAATCTTAAAAAAAATTAAAAAGAAAACATACTTATTTTTCCATCAGGTTTTACGATTTTGAACTAGATAACCAAAAATGGAAAAACTTACAATTCTGCATTTTATTTTATCTTATCTTATTTTATTTTATTTTGTTTTGTTTTGTTTTATTTTATTACAATTCTGCATTTTAAAGTCATTTAAAATGGAACTTCATTCTGAAGAGTGAAAAAATATATTTAAAATTCTAAACTCTTGTAACTTTCAAATGTATCAATTCAAATGAAGTTATTATATTGGTTAAATATATACTGTTCTGTGACACATTACACCAAAAGAATATGGTTTAAAATAACACTCATTTTTTTTCACAGTCAATATGAAATTTAATCACTAGGCATAATTGAAGATACAAAAATCAAATCATGAAGCATATATACTATTAACTTTAATTTTGAATCTTTCTAAGGCTCAAAACTTTCCAAAATAAATTTCTTATAGCAGAGGATTTGTTTGTTCATAACTATGAAGCCAAAACAAAAAAGAAAAAACTTTAATCGATTATTGATATCTTGGTGGTGTTTTCTTCCTCATTACATCAGCTTTGTGGTAACAACATTGCTGGTGATTAGTTGATTTCTGAAGCCTGAGCACCCAAATTCAAAGGACATACAAAGCAAACAGGATATTCTTATTTCTAGAGACAGAAAGGTTTGCTCTAACAAAGTGATTCTCAAAGTGTGGTCCAAGTATCCTTGGGGGGGATGGGGCGCCATAATAGTACCACAGTGCTGAAAGTGAAAGACTTTTTTTTTTTTTTTAATTTAAATTTTAGTTGACATACAGTGCGATATTGGTTTTAGGGGTAGAATTCAGTGATTCATCACTTACATACAACACCCAATGCTCATCACAAGTGCCCTCCTTAATACCCATCACCCATCTAACCCATTTCCAGCCACCTCCCTCTGTCAACCCATAGTTTGTTCTCTTTCATTAAGAGTCTCTTGTGGTTTGTTTCCTTCTCTTTTTTTCCTCGCCTTCCCATACTTTCATCTGTTTTGTTTCTTAAATTCCATATATGAGTGAAATTGTATGGTATTATCTTTCTCTAATTTAGTTATTTCACTTAGCATAATACATTTTAGCTCCATCCATATCATTGCAAATGGCAAGATTTCATTCTTTTTGATGGCTGAGTAAAATTCCATCGTGTGTGTGTGTGTGTGTGTGTGTGTGTGTGTGTACGTGTGTACACACCACATCTTTATCCATTCAGCAGTCAGTGGAAATTTGGGCTCTCTCCATAGTTTATCTATCGTTGATAATGCTGATACAAACATTGGAGTCCATGTGCCCCCTTCGAATCTGTATTTTTGTGTCCTTTAGGTAAATACCTAATAGTATAATGGCTGGATCATAGGGTAGTTCTAATTTTAGTTTTTTGAGGAACCGCCATACTGTTCTCTTGAGTGGCTGCACCATTTTGCATTCCTACCAACAGTGCAAGAGTGTTCCCCTTTCTCCACATCCTTGCCAACTATTGTTTCTTATGTTGTTAATTTTAGCCATTCTTTTTTTTTTTAAGCACAAAGATATCACTAATTTTTTTTAATGTTTATTTTTGAGAGAGAGAGAGAGAGAGAGAGAGAGAGAGAGAGAGAACGAGAGAACGAGAGCCCGAGCAGGGGAGGGGCAGACAGTGCTGCACTGACAGTACAGTGCCTAATGCACGGCTCGAACTCAAGAACCATGAGATCATGGCCTGAGCCAAAATCAAGAGTCAGGTGCTTAACCAGTTGAACCACCCAGGAGCCCCTAATTTTAGCCATTCTGACAAGTGTGAGGTGATATCTCATTGTGGTTTTGATTTGTATTTCCCAGATGATGAGCGATGTTGAGCATCTTTTCACGTGTCTGTTAGCCATCTGGATGTCTTCTTTGGAAAAGTGTCTATTCATGTCTTCCGCCCATTTCTTTTCTTTTTTTTTTTTTTCTTTTTTTCTTTTTAATGTGTATTTATTCTTGAGACAGAGAGAGACAGAGACAGAGCATGAATGGGGGAGGGGCACAGCAAGACAGGGACACAGAATCTGAAGCAGGTTTCAGGCTCCACGCTGTCAGCACAGAGCCCGATTCGGGCTCACAAGCCCTGAGATCATGACCTGTGCCAAAGTTGGACACTTAACCGACTGAGTCACCCAGGCGTCCCATCTTCTGCCCATTTCTTAACTGGCTTATTTGTTTTTTGGGTGTTGAGTTTGGTAAGTTTCTTTATAGATTTTGGATATTGACCCTTTATCAGATATGTCATTTACAAATATCTTCTCCCATTCCATAGGTTGCCTTTTAGTTTTGTTGATTGTTTCCTTTACTGTGCCTTTTAGTTTTGTTGATTGTTTCCTTTACTGTGCAGAAGCTTTTTATCTTGATGAAGTCCCAGTAGTTCATGTTTGCTTTCGTGTCCCTTGCCTTTGGTGACTTATCTAGTAAGAAGTTGCTCTGGCCAAGGTCAAAGAAGTTGCTGCCTGTGTTCTGCTCTAGGATTTTGATGGTTTCTTGTCTCACGTTTAGGTCTTCATCCATTTCGAATTTATTTTTGTGTATGGTGTAAGAAAGTGGTCCAGTTTCATTCTTCTGCATGTCGCCATTCAGTTTTCCCAGCACCATTTGTTGAAGAGACTGTCTCTTTTCCATTGGATATTCCTTCCTGCTTTGTCAAAGATGAGTTGACTATATAGTTGTGGGTCCATTTCTGGGTTCTGTATTCTGTTCCATCGATCTATATGTCTGTTTTTGTACCAGTATCATACTGTCTTAATGACTACAGCTTGTAATATAGCTTGAAATCTGGAATCATGATGCCTCCAGCTTTGGTTTCCTTTTTCAGGGTTGCTTTGGCTATTCAGAGTCTTTTGTGGTTCCATACAAATTTTAGGATTGTTTGTGCTGGCTCTGCAAAAAATGCTGGTGGTGTTTTGATAGGGATTGCTTTGGGTAGTATAGACATTTTAACAATGTTTGTTCTTCCAATCCTGAGCGTGGAATGTTTTTCCATTTCTTTGTGTCCTCTTCAATTTCTTTCACAAGTGTGTATAGTTTTCGGAACATGAATCTTACCTCTTTGGTTAGGTTTATTCCTAGATATCTTACTGTTTTTGGTGCAATTGCAAATGGGGTCGATTCCTTGATTTCTTTTTCTGCTACTCCATTATTGGTGTATAGAAATGCAGCAGAATTCTGCACGTTGATTTTATATCCTGTCGCTTTGCTGAATTCATGTATTCTAGCAATTTTTTGGTGGAGTCTTTCGGGTTTTCTACATAGAGTATCATGTTGTCTGCAAATTAAAATAACACTGATTTTTTATATTGTAGTTAGTGTGAGTCAGTCTGGGTCCTTGCTTCCGGGTCTCTAATAAGGCTGTAATCCACATGTTGCCTGGGCTGGTCCTGTCAAGGCTCAACTTGGAAGGATTTGCTTCTGAGTTTATTCACATAGTTGGTCATTAGCAAGATTCAGTTTCTCATGGGTTTTTGAACTGAGGGCCTCAGTTTCTCACCAGCTTTTGGCCAGAATTTCCTTCAGTTCCTTGCCGCATGGGCCTCTCCAGAATGGCTACATACTTTATCAAAGCATGCCAGCTGAGAAGGCAGTAGAAAGGGTCCAATGCTGGATATCACAGACTTTTGTAACCTAATCTCAGAAAAGACATCCCATCACTTCACCCATTATTCTGTTCACTGGAAGCAGGTCATTAGGTCCAGTCTACAACAGCATGAATATTGGGAGGTGAACATCATTAGGAACCATGTCAGAAGCTGCCTACTGCAGTTACCTTGGGTATAAAATTCTGATGTTAGAAATACCATTTTACTGGTGCAAATATCAGCTTATGGGGACTCAACTGGTTAAGCGTCTGACTCTTGATTTCGGCTCACGTCACGATCTCTTGGTTTGTGAGATCACGCCCCATGTTGGGCTGCACGCTGACAGCCCAGAGCCTGCTTGGGATTGTCTCTCCCTCTCTCTCTGCCCCTCCCCCACTCACACATGCCTTCTCTCTGTCAAAATAACTAAATTAACTTTTAAAAATGTAAGAAATAGCATTTTACTGGGAGTGCCTGGGTGTCACAGTTGGTTGAGTATCTGACTCTTGATCTTGGCCCAGGTCATGATCTCACAGTTAGTGAGTTTGAGCCCCACATCAGGCTCTGTGCTGATGATGTAGAGTCTGCTGGGATTCTATCTCTCCCTCTCTCTGTCCCTCCCCTGCTTGTGCTCTCTCTCTCTCTCAAAATAAATAAACTTAATAAAAAATTAAAAAAAAAGAAATATCATTTTACTAATATGATACCCTAGTTTTGAATTATAGAAATACTGGGGGAATAGGAGCACTTGGGTGGCTCAGTCAGTTGAGCATCTGACATCAGCTCAGGTCATGATCTCACAGTTTGTGGGTTCGAGCCCCTCATCGGGCTCTGTGCTGAAGGCTCAGAGCCTGGAGCCTGCTTCGGATTCTGTGTCTCCTTCTCTCTCTGCCTCTTCCCCGCTTGAACTCTGTCCCTCTCTCTCAAAAATAAACATTAAAAATTAAAAAAAAAAAGAAAGAAATACTGGGGGAATAATCACTGATTGTTTTAGTGGCTAGAAACTGAAGTTCTTAGATGCTGAAGCATTAGACATACTATCTTAGAATGCATGGATGGGAAGTTCATTTAGGAGGTTATGAGATTCAACTTCACACCAATAGAGGATAACTTCACAACATCTCACAAATGGTGTTACCACTGTTGGAAGAACGAGTCTTAAGGAACTCATCCTCTTGGCGGCAACCTAGTCCATTGTAAGAAAAGTCTAATTTGATTGTACAAAAGTACTGTGTGTGGTGTGAATTACAGAGCTGCTTTTTTTTTTTAATATTTGTTTATTTATTTATTTTAAGTTTATTTTGAGACCGAGACAACATAAGTGGGGGAGGGGCAGAGAGAGGGAGAGAGAGAGAATCCCAAGCAGACTCCGTGCTGCCAGTGCAGAGCCCAATGTGGGGCTTGAACTCACGAAACCATGAGACCATGACCTGAGCCAAAACGAAGAATTGGACACTTAACTGACTGAGCCACCCAGGCGCCCCATTGTTTATTTACTTTTAAGAGAGAAAGAGAGCGAGGGGCGCCTGGGTGGCGCAGTCGGTTAAGCGTCCGACTTCAGCCAGGTCACGATCTCGCGGTCCGTGAGTTCGAGCCTCGCGTCGGGCTCTGGGCTGATGGCTCAGAGCCTGGAGCCTGTTTCCGATTCTGTGTCTCCCTCTCTCTCTGCCCCTCCCCCGTTCATGCTCTGTCTCTCTCTATCCCAAAAATAAATAAACGTTGAAAAAAAAAATTTAAAAAAAAAAAAAAGAATGTTAAGAGAGAAAGAGAGCGAGCCAGCAGGGGAGAGGGAGAGAGAGAATTCCAAGCAGGCTCCGCACCGTCAGCACAGAGCCCAACACATGGCTCGAACCCACAAACCATGAGATAATGACCTGAGCCGAAATCAAGAGTGGGTGCTTAACTGACTGAGCTACCAGAGCTGACTCTTTTGAACCCTTAGTCCTAGCTGTGCTTTCTAATGTAAGTATAAGTCTTTATTCATTTGTATTATTTTTCAGGCAAATGATACTGACAGGTTGTGTGGCGTTTGCACGCCATGTTGGACCAACACGTGTAGAAGCTGAACTTTTACCGCAGTGCTGGGAACAGGTAAATAACTGTATGGCGTTTTCTCCTAGCTGTTATACTCTAGTTTATTATAAGTGTTCACATTTTCTTTTTTAAATGCCACTAGGAATTAGTGGAATTATGTGGGATCTAAATTATGCTGCTTTTTCTGTAGTCCAGCACAGTGATTTAATAGCACTTAAGAGTGCTCTGGGATGCCTTGCTTTTATTCATTCTTCCAACAGATACTTAAGGAACTAGTTCCAATGACAGGTACAGTGGTAAACAAAAGACAGAGACCTTTTCATGGGGAGATAAGAATAAACAAATAAATGATATGTCTTGTATTACTATAAACTGTGAAGAAAAATAAAGCAGGATAAGGGTTAGAGAATGATGGAGAATGCTATTTTAGAAAGAGGGCAGAGCAGGAATCCCTGAGAAAGTGATGTTTAGGCAAGGATCTGAATGAAGTGAGTTACTGCAAATACAAAAGCCCTCAGGGGCGTGCTCAGTGAATTCAAGAGAGAGCAAGAAGGCTGGGTGTGTGTGGGTGTGGGTGTGCATGTGTGTGTGCATGTGTGTAGGTAATAGAAATAATATATGTATTATATACTTGTATATATTGCAAATCTATACAGAATATGAAATGTAAACTGTTGACGTGGGAAGTTTTTGTATTTATAATCCAACTCACTATCTACTAACAGTACTTTTGGTTTTATATTGAATTTTAATATTCCAGTCCTATGTAGAACTCAGGATCATTGACTTTCTAGACTTGATGTTTAGTCATTAAGCGGGTTATTTATCCACCTTAAAAAAGGTGAATTTCTTATAAAGGCAAATGTCATGGCCTTATTTATAATAACATAGTCACTTGTGCTTTAAAAATACTGGTCTCTGGAATATCAGTAAAGTGTATGCTCTTTTAGAATTCTATTCCTAATTTCTTTGAGTATTCATTTTCTTCTTTAAAATTTATTAGAGTTTGATCTAAATTAAATATGTAAAAGGAACATTATATATAGTCCTGCTGTCTGTGACAGTCCTTTATGTCCCCTGTAGGTTATAGTGCATGCTAATTTAGGATGAGGCTGTAATCATTGAAAGTCACATTAACTTAGAAACAACATATACAACTTTGAATTTACAATTCTGTACCATTATTTATATGTACATATAGTATTTAACAGTTTTTTCTATTTCCTTTTCTTCCTATTGAGCTTTATTGAGATACTCAGATACCTTACACCCATTTAAAGTGCACACTTCAGTGGTGTTTAGTGTGCCCACAGACTTGTGCAACCATCACTACGATCGATTTTAGAACAGTTTTATCACCCCAAAAAGAAACTCCAACCCTTTGAACTTATTAGTTCCCATACTTCCAAGATTATTTTGGCTATTCTGGGTCCCTTGAATTTCCATGTGAATTTTAGGATGAATTTGTTAGTTTCTGCCAGAAGCCGTCTGGAATTTTCATGAGGACTCTGTAGATCAGTATGGAGAATATTGCCATCTTAACAATGTGAGCCTTCCAAACCATGAATTTAGGATGTCTTTCCATCTATTTAGTTCCTTTAAATTTTCTTTCAGTGATGTTTTGTGGTTTTCAGAGTATAATTTTTATACTTTTCTGTTCAACTGATTCCTAAATATTTTATTCTTTCTGATACTTGCAAACAGAATTTTCTTAGTTTAATTTAATATTGGTTGCAATACAAAGAAATACAATTGATTTTTGTATGTACATTTAATTTTAAGGCTCACTGAGCTAGACTAAAGAAGCAAAATGAAAGTTTATGTACAGCATACTTTGACATCCAAACCATTCTGCTTTCAGGATTACTATTTCTAGATTAAATTTGATTTACAGATATTAGTTATAAACATCTTTACCACCACCTCTTCTATAACCTGAATAAACATGGATATCGGGGATCTATCTAGCCGACTACCTCCAATCTGTTGCCCAGTAGATTGCTATGTAATTTCTTTTCTTAATTTTAGGCATCCAATACATTAATGAATTATGTCACCTTTTCATATGGGAATATGAGAACAGATATACTTCTTTTCCAGTCAAGGAAAGATTTATATTCTATGAAGAAGACATATGGGAACAAAACCCAGTATGTGTCATTTTTCTGTTATTTTTGTTATGGTTCAGTGTAGTCATCACAGCAAAGCCCCATCATCTTGCGTATACAAACAGGAGTGGATTGAAGTCTGCTTACTTTAAAAACAAAATCATATCACTAGTCAAGGGTTCTGGTTAAATCATTGACTTACTTCCAAATCCCTTAGTTGGAAAAGAGAACTGATGAGTTATTCCTGGCACCTATTAATAAGCCATGTCTGTCATATTCAGAAGGTGGGTTTTTCAAATTTAAATATAAACTAATGTTTCTAGGGCTGGAGAAAATTGCTCCTGACATCCTAAGGAAAACCTAGCTGTAGGCAAGCCCACAATCTCTAGACACCTTGCCACATTTTCATCTTTGCTTTATCCTTTTTTCTTTAACAGATGACCCTTGTGACCTCATTTTTTAGGCTCTCTCTGAATCCCTTATTCCTGATCCAGTTATAGCCACACAGGGATCCCCAGAAGTGGAAAAAAAAGAAGCTTTATTGCATTCTTAACAGGATTTATTGTGAAAAATAACTCTGTTGGAAGAAAGGAGGTTCTGTTGTTCATGTTTGATTTATTTATTTTTTACTCTAGATTAACCACAAATATCCGGAAAGACGTCTACTTGTAGCAGAATCCTGTGGAGCATTGGCACCCCACCTTCCTGTAAGAACTGCCAGTTTTTCTTAAAAACTTTTTTTCCTTTTAAGAGGGGCAGAGGGACAGGCAGAGAGAATCTTAAGTAGGCTCCGTGCTCATTCCACGACCCTGGCAACATAACCTGAGCTGAAATCAAAAGTTGGCCACCGAACTGTCTGAACCACTTAGGCGCCCCTACCGTTGATAGTTTTTAATCAATTCTTATAGAAAATAAAAATCTAAGCATGTAACAGTTTGCATTTTTATATTTGAATTTTTCTCACCCAAAATTAATCATACTATATACAATGTTCTTAATCCCTGACAGTAAACACTATTGAGAGGTTCTTGTGTAGGTATCTATGTATTTTTTTAAATTTTTCATACTGTTAATACCGCCACATTTTGCCTCTTTCAGCATTTGCATTTTTGACAGTGTTAAATTGCCCTGAACCAAGATAGCACAGATTTATACTCCTGTCATCAGTACATTGGAGTTCCTATTTTACCATACCTTTACCAGGATCGGGGTATGGTGAAATCTTTTTTAATATTCTCCTATATTATAGGAGAAAACCAGTATCTTGTTGTTGTGATAAATCATATAGACAGATTACGAGTAGGTTGGCACATCCTTTTATTTACTGTTCCAAGACAGATGAAGAACATCACAAACACAAAGGGGCTAAAAAAGCTGTTCTGCGCTGCCCCTGATACCAGAATGTTAAGCAGTATTAATAACAGACTTACTGTTTCCTCCATGGATCTCACTTGCCTTATACCTCGCTGCAGTTGATCACAGTAAAATACGCATGGTCATGGCTTACGTGGAGTAATGCCTCCTGATTTGTCCTGTGGGTTCCCTGTGGCCTACTGAATCTAACTGCCACAGCTGACCTCAGTCCAGATCAATGTGAAGCAAATACCCGGCTGAAGTTTACTTAACTTCTGTCCTGTTGCCCATGCTGATACCAACCAAGAAGCCATTTGAAGATCTTCCAGGCAGTTTGGGGGCAGTTTTTATCCTAAAGGATAAGTAAACAGGGCTGTACTAAAAGACATATTCACCAACCTAAATGTGTCCAAAATGTGCTAAAATCATATATATTTTTGTTTCTAAGAAGTCAAAGCAAAAAGTAGGTCATTAAAAAAATTTTTTTTAATGTTTATTTATTTTTCAGAGAGACAGAGACAAAATGTGAGTGGGTTAGGGGCAGAGAGAGAGGGAGACACAGAATCTGAAACAGGCTCCCGGTTCCGAGCTGTCAGCACAGAGCCCGATGCAGGGCTCAAACTCACGAGCTGTGAGATCATGACCTGAGCTGAAGTCGGACGCTCAACCGAGTGAGCCACCCAGGAGCCCCTAAAAACTAGGTCCTTTAAAAATAACTGCAGGGGCACCTGGGTGGCTCGGTCGGTTGGGCATCTGACTTCGGCTCAGGTTATGATCTCACAGTTCATGAGTTCAAGCCCCGCGTCGGGCTCTGTGCGGACAGCTAGGAGCCTGGAGCCTGCTTCGAATTTTGTGGCTCCATCTGTCTCTGCCCCTTCCCTGCTCATACTCTGTCTCTTGCCTCTCTCTCAGAAATAAACATTAAAAAAATTAAAAAGAAAAAAATGACTGCAGATCTTGCCCTGAATACTAAAATCACACTGTGAATTTATGAAAATGGTCATCTTCTACCGCTATTTTATTCTAACCATTATATGTAAACAAGTTTGGGTTTGAAGAATTTTATAAATTGATCAAATTACAATGGTGCGAAGAAGGGAAGAAAGGGGAAGAATTTGCATAGCAATAGCTCTTTATTTTACTTTCAGCCATTAATTAGGCTAAAATATTCTTTAACAAAAAAGAACTGTGTGAAATTAAGACACAACAGTGGTTGCCATTATATTAAATAATTGCCTCTGAGAATAGCAGCGCAGTTCCCTTTGAAGTCTTTGTAAGTTTACTCCCATATTGTATCATCCTGTTTGAAGTTTTTTTCTCAGTTCTTCAAACAAATGGGAACACCAGGATTTTATAATGTTTGCAACACTTCTACCCCAGCAAATGTTTTGATTAACCAGAGTGGAGTTTGTAACCCTCCTGTTCTAACTCTGAGAGCTCTTCTCTGAGGTAAACAGGGAGCTGTAGAAGAGTCATTGTTGGTTTATAGCAGAGGGTTGACTTTGTCAATTTTCCAGAAGTGCTTGCTACTATGTTACTATGTGCTGTAGGGTTTGAAAGAGTTGCAGGTATGTATTGGGAGACAATTGATACCAAATTCAGTGTAGATGTTATCTTTAGAGAGGAAGGGTGGAGGAGAGTGAAACTTAAGCTGTATCTGTAATGTTTTATGTCTTTGGAAAATGAAGACTTAAAGGAAAGTTAGCAAAAATTAATGTATCTTTCATCTGGATTTTTGAATGTGTGAGTGTCTGTTGTATTATCTTATATACTTTTCTGCCGCTAGTATAAAATAAATAGTAAAAACATGTGTTTGTTTACTTTCAGAAAGAAATCCGTAGCTCCTTGGTTCTCTCAATGTTGCAACAAATGTTAATGGAAGATAAGGCAGATTTAGTAAGAGAAGCTGTGATCAAAAGCCTTGGCATCATTATGGGATACATTGATGATCCAGACAAATACCAACAGGTATGTTTTTCACAATGAACCCCATTTACTTCATTATAAAATTCCAAACAATTTAATATTCCAAATCTCTGATTCAGCTACATGATAATTTATAGTAGAGCTGCTAGGCATGCCAGTGTTCACCCATTGCAGTTAGCCACCTGGTTTTATTTCGATTCAAAAGAAAGAGCACTATGATTCATTGATAGTATCTCCCATGGTTTTGTGGCAAGAAATTGGCAAAAAGCGTGCCATGTTTACCACCATTTCTGTTTGGTTTCCGCTTCAGTGGATACATGACATTTTCTTTAAAGAAAATGGGAAGGATAGGGTTATGGATGGCTTTCTTTCTTGCTTAAAGTGTTCTCTACATGTACTACAGTGTATATACTTCATTGCTTTTTTTTAATTTATTCTTTGAAAAATCTAAATTTTACCTGTTTCATTTTGGCAGGGTTTTGAATTGCTGCTCTCAGCCTTGGGTGATCCCTCAGAAAGAGTAGTTAGTGCAACACATCAAGTATTTTTACCGGCCTATGCTGCCTGGACTACAGAACTTGGAAATTTACAGTCTCATCTTATACCTACATTGCTGAACAAGATAGAAAAACTTCTCAGGGTAAATGCTTTCTTTATTTATACAGTTTATAGAAATGTAGTAACTTCCTGATCTAATTTTTGTACTAAAAGTCCCTCTTAGAGTCTAGAAGAAAAACTAACATTTCTTTAATGCCTCTTATGTGCATTAAGGGAGATACTGTATAAATAATATATATTATGTCATTCTTATAACCCTTTGAATTATATTTTGGTTTTGGTGTGGAAACTGAGCATTTTGGTAGCTTGCCCAAGGTCTTACAGCTGTCAGATGATGGAACCAGGCTCTGATATTGGTCACTGACACCTAACTCTTACCCGTTCTGCCCCCAAATTTTAAAGAATCTTTAAGGCTCTTGCATAGTAACTACTCTGTAGACAGTCTTATATGTATTTATTTAATTTAAAAATTGGGCTTTTTTTTCTATAAATTTCAAGTTGGGTAGTTAAGAAAAACTGTAAACAAACAACTAGACTGGAAAATACTCATTTTTATGAAACCTGGGAAATTTTTTAAGTATTCTTTAAATGTTTGTATTCTTTCTACCTGAGATTTATCCATACCTTGTTTTTCTTAAGTTCCATTTCATAACATGGTTAATTCTATTTTGCTATTAGATGTACCTGAAGTATTCAGCGTAGCTAGTAATCCTTCCATGAAGAGATTAATTTAGAACTTGATAGTGTGTAACTCATATATCTGGTATCTCTGACATAGCTTTTATAATATTAGTAATATAATATAATGTATTTATTAGTAAACACTTTTATCTGTAATGATTCTATTTTTCACTTTAACATGTGGTTTCTGTGTACCATACTAACCCTTTTACTCTTTTTTTCTTTCCGTTATCTCTTTTGTTTCCTTTTGAATTTTTTTTCTCCTACCTTTCATCTATGCATCGAAGTATTTTAAAGTCCTTTCAGTGCTGGCACATACAGATGCTACCAAATCTGTAAAAGGAGATCGGATGTAGGAGAAGGAAAATAGCCAAGGCTGTTGCTGGTTCAACAGTTGAACAGTTAAAGTGATTCCTATAACTCACTTTAATTTCTTTATCCTGACTTACAAAATTTCAAAGAATAAGACCCTCTTGAAAGAAGAAAAGCCTGGGGGCACCTGGGTGGCTCAGTGGGTTAAGCGTCCGACTTCGGCTCAGGTCATGATCTCTGGGTCTGTGAGTTCGAGCCCCGCGTCAGGCTCTGCGCTGACAGCTCAGAGCCTGGAGCCTGATTCAGATTCTGTGTCTCCCTCTCTCCCTGCCCCTCTGCCGCTTGTGCTCTCTCTCTGTCTCAAAAATAAATAAATATTGGGGGGAAAAAAAAAGAAAGCCTATAAAAGAAGTTTCATACAAATGGTAATGACCGATGTTCACCCTGAAGTTTTCCATAGAAAAGATTATATTGCTTACTATAGTGCCTCAGTGCTTCCTCACATTTTCCTGTACTTAGAGAAATTAAGAAAAGATTCATGGATATCTCCATTAGGTGTTGTGCTATGAGTCTAACATACAGATTCTTAATTTTTTAATTAATGGCCACAGAAAGGAAGAGCATTATAAACACTTAATTTCAGCAGACTAAAACTAGCTTCCACCTCCTTATGTTTCAGGAAGGAGAGCACGGGCTGGATGAACATAAGCTCCACATGTATCTTTCCGCTTTGCAGTCCTTGATCCCCTCTCTCTTTGCGTTAGTGCTGCAGAATGCGCCTTTCTCCAGCAAAGCCAAGCTTCATGGTGAAGTGCCACAGATAGAAGGTACTGAACTGAACTTGTGGAAGGAAGATGTAGGACGTTAGCAGCTTAGCTTCCCAAGGAATTGCTTTTGGTTAAACTTCTAAAAATCACTTTATATGAAAGCATAATTACTAAAATATATGTGTGGAATTTCGTGGTCACAGAGTGTATGACAGCTAGGGTCAACTGCGGCTTCGTCACTTATGGATAAGCCTCATGGTATTATTTTCTAATATTTGTGCTTTCTTTCCATTCTTAATCTATAGTCATTTTACCACTTTTTTCCCCCCAGTGGCTGAAATAAGTTTTCTTTCATTCATAGAGTTGGATTAATGAAAAGATTCACCTAAAGTTACTAGTGCCAGTTTATGAAGCTTGTCATTTCCACTTTCTTTCCACTTTCTCTCCCCGACCTGTTTCATCTTATTTTCAATAGGGGAAGGTAAATGTAATTACATTCTTCTACATCCTTGACAGGAATATAAGCATATGCAACAGAATGTTTTTCTCCAAAGAAGGAGTATGACTTATTTTCAGAAATAGGTGAAATTGATAGCAAAGGCCAGTATTCTCTTGTCTCGATGTCCACCTAACCAGTAAGTGACCTCTGACCCACGGCACTTAGTAACCCCACTGCACCCAACCCCCAGGATAAATGGCTGTAGAGCAGCTGTTACTCTGTATGAGATCCCTTTGCAGAGTTTTCAGATTTGTGACATTGTCCATGTCTCTTGCCGACTTCTGGTAGACAAAAGAATTCTAACATTGAGAACATCAATAGATACTTAATGTTTTGACAGTTGGCAGTTTTCGTGTAAAGGAAACTGGGAGTGGTTTACCTATAATCTTTGGGATACACGAAGCACAGCACAAATGTTTTGAATGTCTGTTTTACTGGAAAAATTGAGAGTAGATGGGGTTGAGTTAATTTAATATTTTAAAATATTACTGAGGAGAAGGAAAATTCAGGCTTTTAAGCAAAGTCTTCATAAAGCATTCACAGCTGACTGCTTCAGGTTCCACCCCTGCATGTGTTAAGGTTCTTTGTCTGCCTAGGGGCTTTCCTGTCTAATTCCCACTCTTTCTCTTTCTGTCTTGCCATATTGGTGTGCTAGGGCTGCCATACCAAAATACCACAAACTGAAATCTATTGTCCCACAGTTCTAGAAAGCGCAAGGTTTCAGATCACGCTGTCAGCAGGTTTGGTTCCTTCTGACGGCTCTGAGGAAAACGCTGTCCTATGCCTCCCTCCTCGTCTCTGGTGGCTTGCTAGCAATTTCTGTCCTTCCTTGGCGTGTAGATGCATCACCCCAATCTCTGCCTTCATTTTCATATTCCGTTCTCCCTCTTTGTGTGTCTGTATGTCCAAATTTCGCCTTTTTATAAGGTGGGTAATATTAGACTAGAGGCCCACCCTACTCCAGTATGACCTCATCTTATCCAATTACATCTGCAATAACACTGTTTCCAAAGAAGGTCACATTCTGAGGTTCTGGGGATTGGGACCTCAATGTAGGAGTTTCTAGGAGGGTACATAGATCAACCTATAATGTTTGCCTTCATTCATGTATAAAAATAACTCTTGAATGTTGATGCCAAGCATGTGCTAGGGACTAGATGAAAATTGTCAAAACAACTGCTTTACCATCCTGAATATATTTCTTCCAGGGTTTATTTGACCTTTCTTGTGATTATGTCTTCATCATACCAAAAATAACCTTTCCTTTTTAATTCTTTTAGACTGAATATGACTCTCTGACTTTTAACAGCAACCATAAATGTTAATATTATTATGCCCACTTCTTGGTTATAAATCATTTATTTTAAATGAGAAAATATTGTATTCTTACGTAGGGTCTGTATATCCATGTCTATATGTCTATCTATATATACATCCATATATTTGGGATAGAATTTATGATAAGTGAAGATTTATTTTCTCTTATATAATAGAAACACAAATAGTTTTACTACCAATTTATTTACAGCGGTAACTGATATTTATGTCAGGCACTATTTTAAACACTTGAGATACATTCGTGAATAAAATAGACACAACTTTCTGCCTTCAGAGGGCTTACATTCTAGTGAGAGGGAAATACATTAAAGAGTCGTAATGGCTGTTACTTTGCTGGATAATTGTGACTGTTTTGTTGACAATAAAATGCTGGTATTTTGCTCTCCTATTAAAATGACATTCTGGGGACCTTTCTATAGTTCTATATTGTTAAAAATCCTGTTAAATAGAACAGTGTTTTGAGACTCCTGAGCCATTCTGTTTACTTACCTGTAATAATTGAGTTATCCAAATAACTGCTTATTTTTTGACATTATTTTGCTTCTCTTGGACCTACCTTTAAGTCTTTAGACCTCACTTTCCCCTGTAGTTAATCTTGACCTATCTATTTGACTTTAAACTGTTCTATTATTTTTCAGTTGTTTATTAGTATTTATGAAGGAATGACATTCACTCTATCATAGTGCAGCAGATTGTGACAGGTGTTATATAACCATGTTTGAAATTATATCAGCTATGCTTTGACATGATATATTCCCTATGAAGTACAAATATCCCTCGCAGTCCAAATCTGTTTATTCCTGGATTGAGATACAGTGAGAATTCAAGCAGAAACCTCAGATAGTGAGAGGTACCATGTTACCCAAACTCATTTATTTGTTGGTTGGTATATTATGATAGCAAATAGGAGAGTTCAGCTAGCAAGGGATGACCTCTGTCTTTAATATATTGTTAAAAGTCTTGGGCAGCATAAAAAGACGGTAACATCTTAATTTTGTCTTTGAACATTTTTAAAATTATGTGCATTTCATGTTTTCTTAAGTTTAATAATAATTATGAAGCCATTAATATATTTTGAGAAAATTCTGTATTTTTGCATGTTTTAGGATATTAGCCTCTATGCAAGAGTTGTTGGGCAGTTAGGCGTTTCTAACAGTTAATGAGCTGTTGGCGTGCGTTACCATTTAATAGCCATCAAGAAGTATTCTCTATTTCATTGTCATAAGTAGTCTGGTGGAATTATAAGTATTTCTATTTTTTTTAAACCAAATTCACATCCATGTTTCAGCTAACATCTTGTCTTTGGGCCAATTTTAACTTAACCTAAATGCAATTTTACTCTTTATTAGCAAACTATTTCATTACAGTGTTCGTTTACTGTAACTATTTTGTCTCCTAAAATCTTAATTTTTGAGACGTGTTAAATTTGTTCACATGTGACAGGAATTTGTTTCACTTTTTAAAAAAATTATATGATTAACATATTTCAGTTTCCTATTTAAAGTTTATAATAAGCAATTAAATATCGAGAGACAGAGTCTTATTTTCCTTTTCACAGAATAGTTAGCTTCACACACTGCCACTTTTCACATGATTTATTTTGCTTCTATTATTTATAGTGACTAGGTTCCCTCGGCCTATGTCGCCTCTTCAAGATGTGTCTACTATAATTGGAAGTCGTGAGCAATTGGCAGTGCTCTTACAACTTTATGATTACCAGCTGGAACACGAGGGTACAACAGGCTGGGAGACTTTACTGTGGGTTGTCAATCAATTGTAAGTTACTGCCTTCATATTCATTTGGTACGCCTCCATCAGTTGATGGAAGATAGCTCCCTATGCTTAGTTTTGGCACTGAGGGACAAAATATAACAAAATATAAAAACAAAACAAAAACATAACTTGGCATTATCTATGGTAAACTTCTTTAGGAGAGGAGATTTATACCATTGGGTATGTAGGTATTTATCTATGAGGATGGTGCTGCCAGACTATGTCAAAAGGACCTGTCTGCTGCCTTGTTGTTGTCTAATAGTGATGATGTATTTTAAACCACATCCAGATTGTCATTTTTGAAGCTACAGTGGATGCCTTGTTAGCCAAGCACTTAATGTGAAGCATCAAATCCAGTGATCTGTGTCTCATTAACTCCATAGGCAAAACTCTACCGTTAAGGTTCCATGTGTTTTATGGCAAGCAGTTAAAATTTAAGAAGTTTATAGGGTAGAATAGAGACTGAAAACCTTTTCAGAGTATCTCAAACCGCTCCTTTGATTTGCGGTTTTACTGGCTATGAAAAGCAAAGCAGGAGGTTGTTAGATTTGCATTGTTTCAGACATTGGCAAGGAAACAGTAATTTATATGTATCCCCTGCCTATTTTTCTTTCCTTTCACATTCAGGTTGCCACAACTTATAGAAATAGTTGGCAAAATTAATGTTACTTCAACTGCCTGTGTCCATGAATTCTCCAGATTTTTCTGGCGCCTTTGCCGGACATTTGGCAAAATTTTTACAAACACTAAGGTAAAAACTTGTGTTCCATATTTTCTTATTGCAAGAGATACAGAAATGTAATGTGTTAATTAACGCTGTGACAGAGTAAACCAAGGCATGAGCTCTTCCTTTACCTTTTAATATCTTAGAAAACTATGATAGTAACAGAAAATTCTAGTAAATAATCTTCTTATCTTTATTCACGTTTCGATGATTTAGCCTAAACTTGGTTTATATCCAGATTTGGATATAACATCTACACACTGGGTATCTTTCTAGCAGAGGCCGTATCAGAGGCCTTCACTGATTCTTTGATGCGCTTCTCCTGCCTTCCCATCCACCACACATTCGGGGGGAGCAGCTGTTTGCTCAGCACACTTTGGTCAAAACCTCAGGCGACTGTGGAACCAACGTAGCTTCTATAGAAGCCTTGCTGCAAGACCAGCTCTTAGAATAGTGTGGACACTTGAGATTCATGCTGCATATTTCAGTCGCTGCCAAAACTAGTATTTGTCACATCTGCATATCCAGGTTACTTTACAGTTTTAGATACTACAGTTGGAATGTCCTTAGATCCCAGTTTCATCTTTAATCCATTTGTCTTGCTAGCGTATTGTTGGGGCAGTTCTTTAGAGAGCTAAGAAAAGCATAAAAAGATACAGTTGTTAAAATCAAATGTTAAGACGTTTAAAAGGTAAGAATTTTGTGGAGCTCTTTACTATTAACTATTACTTTACTCTGTGGGTATTTAAACATTTAAAGCAAAATAGTTTGGTATAGCAGACTGGACAAAATTCAGAAAGTGAGTTATAATAAATACTATTATGTTTGTGACCTATAATAATTAAGTTATCTGGGCTTAGCCTTGGCATGCATGAAATGAATAAATTAGTGTCTTTTTGTTCCATAAGTATGGTGCTGTAGATTAATCTTCAAACAGTGGGCTTCACCTCCGTTTAAGTTGTTTGTTATGCCCGACCTGCCGCTAAGAGGGCAAAAAGTTAGACCTTGATGCTACTGTAGAAGAAACAAGATCATTTTACATTTTTGCTAACATCTAATTATTAAATAGAATTTGATTTTATAGTTATCAACATTGGCAAAAATTGTCTGACATCTCCAAAAGAAGTAGCTATCATTAAAAAAAAAAAGTAAGTAGGAGTTCATTTAAATACTTAGCAGTAAGTGGTTGACTTCAGTGCCCTGAAACCTGAAATCTGTGATAATGTTAATAATAAAAAATTGAAATTAGCATTTACTAGCTTAAAAAATTGTAGGTAAATTCTATATTTGATGCCTAAATTTCAGTTTTAAGGAAGTTAAAATTTAAGCAGATGGATATTACATGATGAATATGTTACTTATTGAATACCCTAAATGAATGGAATTTGCTCTTCATTCCTTTTAAATACAGCAAAGTTTTAAAAAATAATTCTAATCATATAATAATATTTACCTAAATAATCTTTCTGTCATGAAGTTTTAAGATGTAGTAATTTCAAGCCCTTAAAGTCATCTTGGAAATTATTTTAATTTAGTGAAGGAAAACAAAAACCCTTCAGAAAATACCTACTGACTTGAATTGATTTGGAAAACATTTTTTCTCTAAAGGTGTTGCTTGTAGTAACTTGACTCTTCTTTTATTCTAAGCCTCTTACGAATTGTTACATCTCTGGGGCACATCGGGGGCTCAGTCAATTTAGTGTCCGATTCTTGATTTCGGCCCAGGTCATATTCTCACAATTCATGAGATCGAGCCCCACATCGGGCTCCATCCTGACAGCTCACACGTGCATTCGCACTCTCAAAATAAATAAACTTAAAAAAAAAAAAAGAATTGTTATATTTCTGATCACTTAAATCGTCCATAAAGCAAAATAAAAAAATAAGTAAATAAATCAATTAATCAGATGAATCAATGAATGTAGTAGTAGTAGCCATAGTAAACATTTTATTTATTTAATCTTTAATTGATCCATTGGACTGAAACTTTTTGGATCTTTTCTTTCGGTTGCTTAGGTCAAACCTCAGTTCCAGGAGATTTTAAGACTGTCTGAAGAAAACATTGGTAAGTTCATTTGTTATTACTTTGTTTTAATTTTAATTTTTTTAAATGTTTTTTTTTTTATTTTTGAGAGAGAGAAAGAGGGACAGAGTGTGAGCAGGGGAGGGGCAGAGAGAGACAGAGACACAGAATCTGAAGCAGGCTTCAGGCTCTGAGCTGTCAGCACAGAGCCCGACGCAGGGCTCAAACGCACAAGCTGTACAACCAAGACCTGAGCTGAAGTCGGATGCCCAATCGACTGAGCCACCCTGGCACCCCCATTTATTATTACTTTTAAAACAATTGGATATCTTTACTCAGGAAAAAATACTATATTCATTGTGTGCCAATTGTATATAAATGAACTAGCAAGTACAAGTGAAAAGGAAAATTTATTTCTTGGTTTTATAACTGTGTCACATCTACCTCTTTCCCATGAGCTGGTAGTGAGATTCATCTTTATTAATTTGCTTATAAATACCTACCTTCCTTGCAATTAAATTGACTTAAGGCTGAGTTTCTCAAACAGAGTGCTTGTACCCTTGTAGGTTTGAAGTGGTATATTCACAATATTGAAAAATATAGAATAAAGGATCTCTACTTCCAAATTAGTTATTTAAATCTTTTAAAATGAAAACAAATATAGTGGAAGAGAATGTAAGATATGCATATATGTTTTTAAAATGAAACTACATGCTTGAGGGGGCACCCGGGTAGCTTAGTTGGTTAAGCTCTTGGTTTTAGCTCAGGTCTTGATCAGGTCGTCAGATCTAGCCCCACTGATAGCACAGAACCTGCTCAGGATTCTCTCTCCCTCTCTCTGCCCTTCCCCCACTCGCACTCATGCACACTGTTTCCTCTCTCTCTCTCTCTCTTTCTCAAAATAAATAAACTTAAAAAAAAAAAAAAAAAACCCACATACTTGAATGGGCAGTTCCAGTCCCTCTGTTGATAGTTTTCACTCATTTGTCTTAAGAAGTCTAGTTATAGCACCATCAGCCTAAGAATTTGTTTCCTTGTGGATCTTAAGTTCCTGTGTGTTTTTCTAGTTTCTACGAATAAATTGTAGAAAATGTTAGAAAGAAAAACGTATAGCCCTCCTTTTTTTCTTTTTTTTTTTTTTAAACTTGGTTGGTTTTGGACATATAGGTAATTCTTATCACCGTCCTACCTTAGTGATTTGATTTGAGGGATCTACAAAACCCATCTTAGGCTGTCCTCAGAAATAGAGATGAATAAATATATCTTTTTCTTCTAAGTTCGAACATGATGAGATTTTTTTTTTTGATAAATGCTTCCCAAAATTTATATTATCAAGTGTTAATGTTTAGAATGCCTAATAGTTGGTATTATCTGTTTAGTTGTTAATTCTGATGATAAATTAGTGAGGAATATTTACATATTTTAAAAACTGACAGCTTTTAGAATTATTAGTTAGCTCTAAGTGTTTAGTAGTTCATGTAGGAAGAGATTACTAATCCCTATATGTATAGTCTATATCTATGAATCCAACTTACGTCTATGTTCCTAACCTCAGATTTAACTCTCAACTACCATAGTCACACTCAACCAATATCAGTAGTCCCCCAAAGAAAAAATTACTCTTACTGAGAGCATAAACAAACCTTAAGTGCTACTTGATGTGAAAATGGAACTTTCTTTTTTGCTACAATTCTTTCAGGGCAGTTAGTCAAATTTGTTTATGTACTATTTTCTGAAAAGAATTTCAAACCATATAAAAATAGAAAAAAGTACTTAAAAATTTGGGGATACATAAAAGCAAATATAAAGCACTTAAAATAGTGCCTAAAGAACAATAAACCAGAGCTGTTGTTGCTATAAATAATGTTATATCATCTCTGAATTTCTTTTTTGAAATCATCTACAGATGAATTTTGTACTTTGCCTGCATTTTCCCAGCGAAAATAGGGTCATCTGGCTGAAAATCCCTGTAGAGGATGCAGGAGGGGCTTTGGAACTAGACTAGTACTAGAAACTAGGTAGTATCTCATATCAGGAAGCAGATTAAATAATATATATCCAGATGCCACCTTTTAGCTGAGTGCCTTTACCTTCTACCGAATACTACAGATTGAAAGCATAAAAATGTAAGACCTGTTTATACGGACTGGCACTTGGGAGAGTTCAAGAAAGCTCCTTGGGGCGCCTGGGTGGCTCCGTCGGTTGAGCATCCGACTTCGGCTCAGGTCACGATCTCGTGGTCTGTGGGTTCGAGCCCCGTGTCAGGCTCTGTGCTGACAACTCAGAGCCTGGAAACTGCTTCAGATTCTGTCTCCCTCTCTCTCTGCCCCTCCCCGACTCATGCTCTGTCTCTCTGTCAAAAATAAATAAACATTTAAAAAAAAAAAAAAAAAGAAAGCTCCAATTTCTGAGTATGGAAATAGAGTATAGCATCTCATTTTGGTTATTAGAGTTCTTAACATCTATCAAAAATGTTTATGCTACTGGCTTTATAAAAAGTATTAAGCTATGTTTTTACAACAACCATGGATATGTATTTTAATCAAAATTCTTTTCCAAAGTAATAATATGCATGTGTAAGCCTTGTAACCAGTTGGAATTTTAAATATAATTTGCATTGTGACTTTTTGCTTTACATTTAAAATACATGCAGATTTTTAAAATTGTTTTAATGATCTTAGATTCCTCAGCAGGAAATGGGGTCCTCACTAAAGCTACTGTCCCCATTTATGCAACAGGAGTCCTTACGTGTTATATTCAGGTAAGAGAAAAATCCTTTTACTAGAAAATGTAAAAGCACTTTCTGTTTAGAAAGATACATAATATTACACTTTATATTATATTATAAAAGTAATATATATTAACAACATAGATTAGATTAGATTATGGGTTCGTGTTACCCATAAAGGAAAACAAAATTTATATATTTCTTTTGTTCAATGAGTAATTTATAGTGGAGAGCATATTTTAATAAGTCTTCATTGAACAAATCTTGAACAAACAAATTTAGAGATTGTGTGCTTCTTGATATTTTGTTAGAAGTGTTAGATTGCACTTACTTATCAAAGTTTCATTGTGTTTCATGATTAATTTTTCATAAATTAAATAGCAAATAAAGCACATGTATTAGGTGGAGCAAACTACAAAATGCTGTAGAATACTGTACTGTATTACCATTTTGTGCAAAATACTTTTTAATAATACCTTATTTTTCTTAATTGTTACTACATAATAAATTACCCTAAAACATAATGGCTTATTATAACCCTTTTATTTGCTCATGGGCTTTGCTCAACTTGGCCTCTCTTTTGTGGTCTTGCTGGTGGTCAGTCCCTCATGTTGTTGCATTCACCTTTTTGGTTGGAAGAGAGGTCAGCTAGGGTGACTGAGCTTCAGTCTCTGTGTTGTCTTGGGGCCTCTGGGGCGGCACAGCCAGACTTAATACGTGGTGGCTCAGGGCTGCTCAGGGCTCCTCAGAGCGCAAAAGCAGCATCTGCTAGGCGAAAGCTTAGGCTTGGAATTAGCACATCACTCTGTTGCCTTCCCTTGGTTAAAACAAGTTACAGGCTCAGCCCAGATTCCAGAAGAGGGCACGAAATAAAGGCATGAGGCAGGAGGTGCAGTTCATTGGTTGTCACCAGTATAACAAACTACCACATTCTACTTACCGTTGCTTTAAGGAAATGAACATGGTATATATTAACGTAGATCAGTCATTTTTAAGTGTGAGGCAGCCCCACCAGTCAGGTGAAAGTATGGATTCAGGATAAAGCATTTTTAGAAATTGGAATGTGAGGAGCACCTGGCTGGCTCAGTCGGTTAAGCGTCCGACTCTTGATCTCAGCTCAGGCCATGATCTCACAGTTCATGAGATTGAGCCCAGCATCAGGCTCTGTGCTGACCGTGCAGAGCCTGCTTGGGATTCTCTCTCTCCCCCCTCTTTACCCCTCCCCTGCTTTATCTCTCTCTCTCTCTCTCTCTCTCAAAATAAATAGATAAATAAACATTAAAAAAAAATTAGAAATTAGAATGTGAGGGGCTCCTGGCTGGCTCAGTAGGTAGAGCATGTAACTCTTGATCTCAGGGTCATGAGTTTGAGCCCCACATTGGGCATAGAGATAACTTTTAAAAAATAATAAAAATAAATAGAATTTAGAATGTAAGAATCAAAAAGGAAGGCCTTTTTTCCTGAGTTTTCCCCCATTAATACCTAACATTTCTTTTGCCTTTTAAATTCAAAGTATAATTCATATTTATTGTACTCTTCTAACAAAACAGATTGAGCTATCTTACAGTTTTAAAATGTAGTCCTACAGTATCACATACCTTTCAACAGAAGCTCCAATTCTGTTAAAGTAACACAGTATTCCTTTAAACTATTCTTTTCTACCCTGGTTTCGAAGACTGCCTCATAATATGAATACACACACAATCCCTGTGTGTAGGGTATTTTAAGTCCTGTAACTTTAATAGATTGTCTCTATTGTTCTTAAACTCATGAAGATTTAAATCCTAGCATATTGCCAGACACAATACTATGCATACCATTTTCCACTCTCTTTAATTTGAAAAGCTGTGAGTTGAAAACTGTTTTGAATCAAATACATTTTTTTGTCTTGAGATTTCAAAAATGAGAACTAGAATAGGATTGTACTAAATTTTCAGATTAGAAGAATCTATGCTCATTTGGAAGTATGTTTCATAGCTCTTGTTTCACACTTCAGGTTTTTCAGATTTACAGTTTGTTTTCCAATTTTATGTATATTTTGTGTTTTGACATAGTAGGCAACTAAAATTGGGTAGAGTCTCTATTCCGACATTGCTCTGATTCTGGTTTGTCAGTGTCCTAAGCTTTACATTAAGTAGACTGTCATATTCCAAAACTGCTCTGACATTGTTCATGCTGATCATTACTTTTGTCAATTCTTTATTCATTCTATTGTTTTTAATCCTTTATTCATTCTAAATGAACCTGATTATGTAGGGAAAAAAAAAATGGTTGGTGGCAATCCAGTATTCTTCATAGATCTATTAATATTAATGCAGAAGCTATTTATTGTTGGCCTAATACATCCATAATGACAGAAAACTTAACTCTAATTTATTATGTATTTATTTCCTGACAGAATGTCAGATTCCCTTCCTTTATAGACTCAGGTTAATTTAACATACAAAGTGATTTTTTAACCTTCCTAATTTAGCACACTTATTTTTTACAATATATTTCTTAATAAAGTACAATATAAGAAAAAAGAAAATACTGATTATTTTCTGATTATGAAAATGATGGTTTATTAAAGAAAGTTTGAAAATATAGATTATTTTTTTAATCAAGGATATGACTGCAAACAGACAGGGAGGCAAACCCATAAGAGACTCATACATACAGAGAACAAACAGGGCTGATGGGGACGCAGGGGAGAGGGGGAAATGGGTGATGGGCATTGAGGAGGGCACTTGTTCGGATGAGCACTGGGTGCTGTATGTAAGTGATGAATCACAGGAATCTATCCCTGAAACCAAGAGCACACGGTATACAATGTATGTTAGCTAACTTGACAATAAATGATATTAAAAAATAAAAAATAAAAATTTAAGAAAGATACAGGAAAAGAAAGAAAAAGAACACAGTACTCTGTATTTCAACAAGCATGTAGCTTCTTACCACTAAGAAATTGCAAGAATAATTTCTTGGAAACAATTTTCTGTTAGGGGGATAGCTTTTACTAGTTCGTATTTAAGTGCTTAGTGCCAAAATTAGTGGGAACTAAAATTTGTAAAAATAAATTTTAATAAAAGAATATACCTTTGCATTTTCTAAAGCAGAACTTTCTAATAAAACTTCCTGCAACAGCAGACATATCTGTATCTGAACTGTCCAATGAGGAAGCCACTAGCCACCCGTGGCCATTAAGCACTTGAATTGTAACTAGTGCTCCTAAAGAACTGAATCTTTTATTGTACTTTATTTTTAATTTAAATTTACATAACTGCATGTGGTGAGTGGCTACCATAATGAACAGCACAGGTCTGAGGATCTATGAATCAAGATAGTCTTTGTCCTTTTACCATTGTGATCATAGATAGATAAGTTTAATACATATTTTTAGTTAAAATGCTTCTGAGACTAGATATTTCCCCATATTTGATAAAACTTTATAATTATAGATACGAAATTAGTATTTTAGTTCTACTTGATTGCTTGGAAATTCATTATCAGTCTTTATCCTCTGTAGGAAGAAGACCGCAAACTGTTAGTGGGATTCTTAGAAGATGTAATGACCCTGCTTTCATTATCGCATGCTCCTCTTGATAGCTTGAAGGCTTCTTTTGTGGAACTGGGGTAAAAATCATAGCTTATGTTTGTTTTTTAATTCATGTAAAGTTTTTAAATTGTATTTATAAGATACATAGTTTGAGTCAAAAAATATTGGCATCCACACCAAATCTTTTGGTTTTGAGGCCTAGTTTTTGTCCTTGTAGTGTTTGGTTTTTGGTTTCGCTTATTTGTACATTCTCAATATTTTGTAATCAATACATTGTAATAGAAGAGTAGGAGAAAGAGTATAGACATGTTTTCTTTGAAGCAGCTGGAGAAATAAAGTTCAGATTTGAAGAAAATTTAATTTCCCAAAACTGAAAAAGGAGCTCCAAGTGAAAGTTCATTGGCTCCTTTTTCCATCCCATTGCCTGATCCTGCTCATAATCACATCTAGCTGTTAATGTCATTTTTATCTCTGTCTTTATTGCAAACAGGCTTGGGCACTTGGTAACAATACAGTCTTGCATTTGAATAGGCCTCACAGCCAACTTCTCCTTCCATGTCAGTGATTTGAGTTGATCTGATTTGATCCCACAATAAACATATGACATAAATAGGACAAGTATTGCTTCCCCAATTTTTATACATACAGAAATTAAGACCCACAGAGGTTGTAACTTACCCATCTGACTCAGTCCAGTGCTCTTTCTTTTTTTCCTCCTGGGTAAATTTTCTTTTATTTTTTATAATTTTAAGTTGTATGCTATTAAAGAGTTGAGATTTCTATCAGAATTGTAAATGTTTACAGAACCTAAAAGTAGAACTCCTGAATATGCTAAAAGTTTGTAGCTTTGTAAGGTGACTTCCTTTTTTAAAGAGTCTTGGATGTAACCTGTTAAACCATACAGAGTAATTTCATATTTTTTGCCAATATTTTTATCATTAATATTACCTACAAATGTAGTATTTTTCAGTACACCAGTGAGACACTGTGGCCCTCACTTTTAACACTGAGTTTTTTCTTTCAGTGCAAATCCAGCCTACCACGAGTTATTATTAACTGTTTTATGGTATGGTGTTGTCCATACTTCGGCACTTGTGAGATGTACCGCTGCTAGAATGTTTGAGGTATGTAAACAAATGCTTCTCTCGTTTCTAATTATAATGATTTCCTTTGGAAGATGGAGAAGGGAATGTTTTTTTTTTTATTATTAAAGGCTTTGCATACTATGTTATGTTGATGTATATTTTATGGCATCGAATAGTATCTAGTTGTGTACTGTGTGATGGGGCAGAAATTAACTTTGATATATTTAAGAATGTTTAAATATTGGTTAATTGGATGTTATTGGTCCCTTGGATGTTATTCTCAGTTCTACTTCTTAAATTTTCTTTTAAATCTTATATTAATTTCCATCTTATATAAATCTTTCCTGACTATACTTTTCTATTTATTGAGATAAAATGGCTACTAAAATAAACTAAAACAATATAAGATATATTTAAAGTTATAAAATATAGTTGGATTCATGAATAACTTTAAAAAATCAATTATTGCAAATATGGGGATACTTACTTTGTTGATTACTCTACTTGATTATTTCCTCACAAATCATGTCTGGAATAACATCCCTATACATTAACTGTCCATAGACGTATTAGGAGAGAAGAGACTGTTCATATAATTCAACTGGATTTTCTTAAAGTTGCCACCTACCCAAATTAAGTATGAAAATTGAAATACCTATCTTTTGAAATTCAAAATATCCATCATAGAGGAAATTATGCCATAGCCTACTTTATTTATTTATTCATTCATCCATTCATTGGTTTATATTTCTAGAACTTGTATTTGAAGACAAAAATTAATTTAGAGTGTTCTTTCTGCTCTTGAGTCTTGCCATAGAGCCTAACTGCCTGGGTTCAGTGTCTGTCTCTGCCACTTAATGGCAAGTTCAAACTTCTCTGTGCCTCAGTTTCCTCATCTACAAAATGAAAATGATAATAATTATCCATCTCAAAGGATTTTTGTTAATATGAAATGAATTAATACTAGTAAAGCCCTTAAAACAGCATCTGGCACATAGGAACTTAATAAATGTTAGGTATCATTATCATTATTTTTTTTTCCTTATCATGCTGTTATTTCACAGAGTAATATAATAGTTTAGAGAATGTATATATATCCAGGCTAAAATTATCCCTAATATGCATGTGATTCTTAAAATATCTGAAAGCGTTTATTTCCATAAAAAGAATTGGATAATTCAATTCTTCCTGAACTTCAGAGTTTTTCCACAATTTAAGATAAATTGCCATTTGAAGAATAGAGCACTGGTATGTTTAAAATACGTACCTTCTAAAACTTTTAAATATATAAAATCGATGTGTGAACTCTAAAGAAAATTCCAGTCTTACCAGGAAGTTGAATATCCTCTGTCCATGTTACTGCCTCAGTTATTATACATATTTGATTTAAAAAACTATAATCAAGTGTTCTTTGTCAAGGTGAATGCCAAATTTAAAATTCAGATTGATCTGTAGTAATAAGTTCCTGTGAGTATAAATAATTTTTGATTATTCAGTATGCTGAAAAGAGTCATCCGTGAAAGAAAAGTGCATCCTTTTATATAAAGAACTATGTCTTTAATACACTGTCATTATAGGATTTTATTCTAAGACGCTAAAAGCTACTTCTTTCTCTTAAACCATTTGTTTCTCAAATTATGTATTCACTGGTAAGCATACCATATAAATGAAAATAATTTAAATAAAATGAAACATCCTCTTTTTATTTGTTTTTGGGTTCTTTCTGCCTTATTTCTTATATGTGGCTTTTGTCTGGTTTTGGTTTCTATGTTTGCAATCAGTGCTGGTTTGGAAACTATACCTATGCTTCGGCAGTTTTCAGCATTCTTTCAGGTTGATTATGAACTTGAGTCCAATTGAGAGAATTATTTCAATATTTTTTCCAACTCATTTGTGATAAAATTTTTTTCAGTGATCATGCCAGTAAAATCATCAGTAGAAAAAATTAAAGTTGCTTTTGTTGTCAGTGACTCTTAGAGTGAGCAAAATTGTATTAAAAAAATAAGTATATTTCAAAAGATTTTTTTATACTAATACATTATAATTTACAGTTGTGCCTGCTTCCCCTCGCCCGCAATGAGTTAATTCAAAATAAAAACATAAAAAGCAGGACATTTAGGGGCACTTGGGTGGCTCATTCAGTTGAGTGTTCGACTTTGGCTCAGGGCCTGATCTCACAGTTCATGAGTTCAATCCCTGCATCAGGCTATCTGCTGCCCATGCAGAGCCTGCTTTGGATCCTCTGTCTTCCTCTCTCTCCTCCCCTCCCGTATTCACACCCTCTCTCAAAAATAAAAATTAAAAAAAAAAAAAAAAGCAGGACATTTATAATAAAAGAAAAATTTTTATGTGAGACCGGAAACTATTGGGAAGAAAGCAAGAAATGGATCTATCAGGAACATAACATGAGATACTTAGTGAAACTGAACACTAAATGTAGCTCTAAGTTTTCAGACAGTAGGACAAAAAGGGCAAACCCAATTTTATTTTCATTGTTAAATAATAGGCCAACGTATTACTTTTGGAAGTGACAGGTTATTATTGAAATTGATTTATAAGGAAACTTTATCATGTGACATAATGGATTTACCAAAAGATGCAGAAAAGAACTTCATCTAATGATTTCTCCTATCAGTCATAAGGAAGCTAAGCCTGTAACAGTAGGCCAACTCAAAGAAGGCCTGGGTTTGTGAGACAGATGTGACGAGTCCATTTGCTAATTTGGCTTTTTATTGCCTCTAAAACCCTGGACAAGTTACTTAACTTGTTCTCCAAGGCTCAGTTTCTTCTTCATCTGTTAAAACATTGATAATAATTGTATTTAGCTCATCAGGTTTAAAGATCAAATGATACATTGTACATAAAGCGCATAACAATTGATAACTCTTAAATTTTACTTTTTGATTTTCTAGCTTAATAAAGAAATTACACTTCAAACTGCAGAGCAATGAAAATTTAACTCGTCCCCTAGATTAAACCTCTTTTTTTTTTTTTTTAATGCTTTTTGGCTGGCACAAGGTAGCAGACATTTTAAGATACACTTTACTGATTCAGATCTAAGCTATCTTATTTACAAAAAGGTACAGAGAGGAAAGTTTTATTTAACAGTATTTGAACTTCTCTCCCCTATTTCTTTCTGCCTGACCTCTGGAATGTTTAAGGTAGTAGCAAAAGTTCTTGTGTCATTTTATTCCAGCCTAATTATCCATGTATTTTTATAAAATTTAGTTCAGAATATTGAAGTAGATTTTAAAGGGAATCAGTTGTTGAATGGTAACAGATTATTGTCAAGTTAGGAATCTTCACATAAAGTGAGCTCTGCTGTCTCTGATACGGCGTGTGGGAAGAATGTGTTAACAGGCACACAGTGTTGGGTTTTTGTTACAAAAATTCCACAGCCCCCTCCGTCTTCCACGAGGCCTAGTTCCACTGCAAGGTGACCAGATTGACAAGCATTTAGAAGTAATGTGTTTTTAAATTCTGACATTGAGAATGTAGGATTAGGATGCTGCCCTTTTATTTTTTTTATAATCTTGTTTAACGTGTATTTGAGAGAGAGAACATGCATGAGCGGGAGGAGGGGCAGAGAGAGAGGAGAGCCAGAATCTCTAGCAGGCTCCACACTATCATCACATGGATCCCTACATGGTTGTCAACCTCCCCAACCAAGCCAAACTCAGGAGTCAACGCTTAACTGACTGAGCCACCGGGCACCCTAGGATGTGGCCCTTTTAAAAACAAAATGTATAACGCTCCAAAATATTGTCCTCCTGTTCTAGATTTAGGGTTGGTTGCTAAATGAATTATTTTACCATTAGGTTATAGAAATAGGTCTAAATGTGCTTATCATGTTTATTTTCTTAATTCATTTGAGCTTTTAGAGAAATGTAAAACAACAAACTGTAAATGCTAACTACTTGGAGCAGTCAAAACAGTTTTTTAATTAATAATTTCTTTTTTCAAATATATCATAAATCTTATATCCTTGTAGTACTCATAATTAAACTCACATTTCTTGAATGCCTAATCTTTGCAGACACAATATTTAGGCATATTTTGTACAGTTAGTAGCACAATGATCCTTTAAGGTAGATAACAGTGTTACCATTTTCAGATGAGAAAACTGAGTTTCAAGAAGATTATGTAATGCATCTAAGGCCACATGGCTGATAAGTGGAGAGCTAGAGTCTGAACCCAGATCTAATTCCCACATGTACTACTTTCCACTCGGGCTGCATTATGTGTCTTTGTACCTCAAAAGAGAAAGCTATGTGATGTAAAAGGTTGGGAGTTTCCCTGTGATTTTTAAGTTGACTTGCCGTAGAACAATCAGAAGCAGTTTAGTGGTGGCTGCTAGCCATTTGAGTTTGGTTTAAAAACAGTCCAGTTTGTACCTTGTTGGTCATAATAAAACGACACCAGATTTTCTTCAAGAATTTTAACCATAGAATCCAGTATATATCTTCTTTTTACCCAGAAAGAAAGAAAGAAAGAAAGAGACAAAGAAAGGCTTTCTTTTAAATTGCATTTTAATCGAACATGGAAATTGCATGGAGACTTTGACCAAAAGTACAAACTGCCATTGAATTGGTGATACACTCTGTTTTTGTGGACTGCTAAGCTATGTAAGCTTTGTTTTCCTCCCAAGCATTCTCTCCCTTTATTAAAGCACTCTAGTAGCAATATTTGCTTAGCTTCTAATTTTGGTTTTGCTTTTGTGTTTTCTCTCTTTCTCTTGGTCGTTCCTTTCTTCTTCCCATGGCACTGTGTTTGCTCTTTCCATGCATCACCTGTGAATACCCCCTGCGCTGACCAATCAGCTGTTGGTGAAGGGGGTGAATGAAACTCTGGTAGCTCAGAGGGTTGTTCCTGCTCTCATTACTCTCTCCAGTGACCCTGAAATGTAAGTGTCATCCCTGCCTTTTGCATTCAGCATCCCTTTCAAAATGTGCCTATCAAGAAATAACCATCAGCTTTTCAATTCATTAAAGAATAGATTTATCTCTTCAAAATAATAATATTGGATTATGTTCACTTGATTTTAAACTTTATTATACTGTTCATGTATCTTTTTTTTTTTAAGTCAACCTTCACATTTGGAGGCCATGTATCGAAAAGAATACATTAATAGTATTCTCAGTAAACATTTCCTAAACTTAAAATATGCTGATGGACTATTTCTTCCAAGCCGAGAAAGGATGCTCTGCTAATCTCACTAACATGTTGTTACCAGTAAGTATAGTGGCATGAACCAAAGGCTTAACATTTTAATGTCTCGTGTGGGTGACTAAACCAAGAAAGACCAATGAGTCTGCCTGCCCATCCTCAGTCACAGCTAACCCAGTTCTCATTCCAGTTTACCAAACCATTTTTTATTGCATGTTGACTGGTTTACAGCTGACTCTTCGAGGCATGAGTGAAGCGTTAGTTGACAAGCGGGTTGCTCCGGCCCTTGTTACCTTGTCCAGTGATCCTGAATTGTGAGTTCCACAGACTGCGACCTTAAGTTATCCTGTCTGTCTTTTTGAGCATTCTTCTTGGTCTGCTTTTTTTTAATTTAATTTGTCATTGCTAGAGACTAATACAGTATATTTACCTTATACTTAACTGTGATACACATTTTAATAATCAGCTTTTCATCTCAAAGAAAGTTTCAGTTTCTTTCTTTTTTTAATTCTAACAGCTCTGTCCGGATTGCCACAATTCCGGCCTTTGGCACTATTATGGAAACGGTTATTCAAAGAGAGGTAGGAAATGATTGAAATTTATTATCTATGTACTGTTGAGGTGATGATACATTACCATCCATGCACCCAGTGGTAGGGGGAAGGGAGTATTATAACTTTTTTTATATCTCTTAGTTGGTTGTGGGCCAGAGGAATATCTCAGGATTTGAAAACATGATAGCCTTATCCAAAGTGTATTTTCATATCCTAAGGAAATCTCTAGTCTATCTTCTCAATTAGAGAATTAAGTGCAAGCCAACTCCTAGATGTTCTCTTTTAAGCCTAGCTGAGTATTGCAGTCTTGGGTAATCCTTCAAACCAGATCTAGTTCCAAAGCCTTCCATTATCCAATAGACTTCTGGATAGTCTTACGTAAATTCCTGATTGCCAGTTTACCCAGATTTGAAGGCAATTTGACTGATAGCTTTAGGACCACAAACCTATCTCAGTTTTACAAATGGAGGCTAGAGGGCACCTCTGTTCTCGTAACTGTGATCAGTGATGTGCAAGTCTAGTGGGCTGGTATCCTCTTGTTGTAGTGCACATCACTGTGACCACCCTCTGTCACGTCCACTGCAGAAGATCATCAAGGTCTTTCTGAAAGTGGATTTTGATTTAGAAACTAGTGATTTAGTTTCACGGGTGTTAGGTTCTATCTGCAACATTAACTCTACGACACTTCTCAAAATTAGTATCAGAATTTCATTCTTTGTTATCAAATTGGACATGTTTTTATATGAACGAGAACCCCTACAGATTAGAAGATAAGTCATCTGTGGACATAGTACATAGCCACTGAAATGGAAATACACATTTTACCCCCCAAAAAAGAAACACTATTTTATGAAATTCCTTTGTCATACAGATTTTCTAATAATAAAAATTAAACAACTTTGTTACTTATGGGGTGGGAGGGGGGAAGTTTTCCATTTTTCCCTTATGTATTTCACTGGTGAAGCAACATTAAAAAATATCATTCTGCAAAGCTTGCAGTCTTGGCAGAATTTCAACATATTCTTAAATCCTAAAATAAAAATGTCTTTTAGGGAAATGTGAGTAAGATATAAGTCATTAATGACTCATTGCTTTCAGAAGGTGAATAATTGGGTAACCTACTGTGATTGGTTTTGAGAATTAAAATTTAGGTACAAAATCACTATAAATACTGTTTTTCTCTAAATACTGTGGGGGTCTTTTGTTTCTGTAGTTTTTAAGGGAATGTTTGTATTTTCAAAAAATAAAGAAAGAAGAATCAGCAAGCATAAATAAAAATGTGTTGTTTAATTCCAGGCTTCTACTGTCATGTTGATATAAATCATTTGAACCCATGCTGAAAGCCACGTTTAATATGTATCTTTCTCTTTAACAACTCTACTCAGTTTTTAAAATTCTTTGAAATAACTGTAAAATATCTAATTTTAAGTTGCTGGAAAGAGTGAAAATGCAGTTGGCTTCTTTTCTGGAAGATCCTCAGTACCAAGACCAGTATTCTTTGCATACAGAGATCATAAAAACATTTGGTAGAGTTGGGCCTAATGCAGAACCAAGGTTCCGAGATGAGTGTAAGTTGCATTTTTTACCCTTTTTTTTTTCCTGACTTGTAACGTAAGATCAAAACCAGAAGCTCCTCTCAGGATTTGTCCTATATTAAAACTCTCGTACACTTTATCTTCTGTATACTGAAAGGTAAAAGTGAACCAAGCTGATTATTGTGAACTGATTAGTAATACTATTTATTAACGGGTGGGTTTTATACGATACACCGATTGTTGTAACACATATGAAAAGTACCTCATAAACACTTTGAAGTCATTTTTAAAACATTTTAAATAACTGAATTGCAAAATACTGTGCTGAGTTATATTCAGAGCTTATTATTTAACTCTCATTTTTAAGGAAATTTTTATGTGTTTCTAGACATGTTCTTATGAAAAATGTGCTTTTCTTGCACTTACTATGCCATTCAGCTATGATAAATGAGTTTGTTTTATTGCATAGCTTTTTGATCTACTAAATGATCTGCATGATTATCTGCTAAAGCATTTTCTCTAGTTTCTATAATACCTCTTTTACTGTGGGCCTCAGCCTTTATGACAGTAATTTCCTTTAGTGGCATCAAATCATCCAGTAATTATTACTCCAAAAGCTTGTCAGTTATCCCTGCTGTACTTTAGTCCTTTAATTTTTAGCAATTTGACATGCTCTAGAGAGGACCCCAAGTTTGGCTTCTTGAGTCATTTTAGTTTCTAGTACAAAATTGGATTTTCCCATGGTCTAGTTGTTGCATATCCAGCATGATATTTTTAATATACAAAAAACGTTGTTAGGATTTGGACGGCAGTGTCCAAAAGGTCTGTGGAGGGCATGACCCTTACTGAACTACAGAAACGCAATCACGAGATTATTTTTTAATGGGTAATAATGTTGATAACATGAGGAGAAAAGAGCAATATTTCACAATTAGCTAACAGGAAAGTGTTGGTATTTTAGTTAGCAATAGGGATAGTTCCACATACGGTAATATCAGATTTACAGGTGAACCTAGTAAAAACTCTGTTGGTACTTTGACCAGCTTTGTTGAGGATGTCATTGCTCTGAAGTGGAGAGACTAAGTCCTGGCTCTTGGATCAAGGAATTGGCTAAATAGGCAATGAGTCTTTGGTGTGTGCCATGTTGTCGAGTTAATAACTCTCTAGAACGGGATCTAACCTTTTCGTGTGTGTTCAAAGGAAAGGTTTATGCATCACAGAGAAGAAAGACATTTTCTTTTCATAATGGTCCCAAAATAACAAAGGTTGGCTTGGGAAAAGATTGAGGATAGACGTTTCCACTGTTTGAATAGGTGTAATAAACCTATAATAAAATAGGTGTAATAAAGTTTACTTTAAAACTTTATCCTGAGGAATTTAATGTCCTATATTAATAAGGCTAATGGTAAAGTAGAACCCATATTGACAAGGATGTCATACTGTTATCTATCTGTATTTATGGACAATTGCTTTTAGGAGTTTAGAGGAAGGACAGAGAACTGTTGGGTTGTAATATCTTCCTTGGAGTGGCATTTTGGATATTTGTCATTCTGTTTTTTAGAGAATAGAGGACATTGGTTGACCCAGTGGCCTTTTTCTTTCCCAACTCTTCATTATCACGGGACCTTTGGGTCTTGATTTTATTTCAGGGGCCATTGGTTTAATCTGGAACACAATGCAGTCGTTTTGTTGTTGTTTGTTTTCAGCTTTTTTACTTTATAAGGCTCTCTGAAAATGTTCAATCATATGCTGGAGATTTTCTAACATGGCATTTTACATTTCAAGTTAGTTTTTTTAGAAGTTCTCTATTTCAGTTTTGAGCCCATTTACAAAAATAGAGGATAAGAGTCCTTTTACTTTGGCTGTTGAATCTACCCCAAATATTTTTTGAAAGTTCATTGAAATCTATTTTTATAAAGTCTCCTATTGATTTATCTCTATTTTGTCTGTAGTTTAGACTGTGTCCAATCTGTCCTTAAGAAAAAGGCTTCTGAAATGGCTTTAAGTTGTCCATTTCCCATTTTCCTTGCCCACTGAAGGTCAGTTGTAGAATTATGCATATCTTGGTTATTAAATCTTTTAACCACTAATTTCCTTCTGAGAGGTTATCAATTAAGTAAATTAATTGCTACAGAGGTAGTAGCTAGGATAATATGTATATAATGAACTGTTCTTATAGTAAATTTTTCTCTATCTTTTGAGATTTAGGGGTATCTTTAGTGATAGCCTTTAGTTGGCTCTAGAGTTTAAAGTAACTTCTATAAATTTGTTTTCTAGTTAACCAGTTTTAAGGGGTGATTGTGCAGTATGGTTATTGAGTTCCCGAGAAAAACATTAAGGAAAGGATTGCTTATATAGGTGGTCAGAAAAGGAGCAGGAGGAATAAATAGGCCTGGTGTCAATAGATAAAGAAGTTCAAGGAACCTTCTAAAGATTTGGGTAGAAGTGAATCCAAAAATTCTCTAGAGAGACTGTCTTAGAGCCATCATTTTGTTGAGGCCTCAGCATGCCAGTTAGTGAATTGGAGTTTCAGTGAATTCAGGGAAATCAATGAACGTTTGGAGTTTTTGTCTCCTAATTTTTTTTCTAGAGTTCCTCTTAAGTATGCTGTTATTAATTTTAACAAGTCAAAATTCCCTAAAAATGGCCACTGGTATTCTAAGTTATTGTGGGGGGGTTTTGCCATTTACTAACGTAAGTATAAAAGTTGTGATTATATGGTTTACTGAAGAAGCAGGAGGTTTTTCTAGGAAGAGATTATGGCTTTCACATAGACAAACTCAGTGCAAACATGAAAGAAGTCACTACAATTGGTCAGAAGTCTGTGCTTATGAAGGGTGTTTTGGGATCCCTAGCCAAACAGAGATTAGAAAGGGGCCTTATGAGCAACACTGTGGTAGTCACTGACCCTGGAACCATTTCTTCAAGGAACCCTGGTTTTCGTGGGAACTGGTATTTAGAAAACACCATCTTGGGCAGTAGATGTGCTCATTGCTACTGAATTGGATGCTGTTTCTTGGGCCATCCCTTTTATTTTAGCAGTAGGTTGTCTATGTTTTTGAAATTTCACATTATTCATTGAGACAGAAGATGACTTGTGAGCGCTTTGAGTGACTTGAACTAAACCACCAGTGCTATTTGACATTTGTCCTGCTAAGAATTTGAGAAAACTAAAGTTAAGAACTGTTTTATGAAATTAGTCAGAGAAAAACAAAAATTATATGACTTCACTCATATGAGGACTCTAAGAAACAAAACAGATGAACATAAGGGAAGGGAAACAAAAATAATATAAAAACAGGGAGGGGGACAAAACAAAAGAGACTCATAAATATGGAGAACAAACTGAGGGTCGCTGGAGGGGTTGTGGGAGGGGGGATGGGCTAAATGGGGAAGGGGCATTAAGGAATCTACTGAAATCATTGCTTCACTATATACTTACTAATTTGGATGTAAATTTTAAAAAATAAAAAATAAAGTTAAAAAAAGAATTGTTTCATGAAGAAGTGAAATAATTTGATGTTGAAGAAGAATAAGTATACTGTATTTATCTTTTGTTTAATAACAATGGTAATACCTGATTTTTATTTGTAAAGATAAAACTTATTTGTAAAGATAATAGTAACACAAAGAGGTAGGTTGTTTACATTTGTTTATTTGGTTTTCATCCTTCAAATTAGGAAATTTAATTTCAGTGAGGCCAAGTGACCTGTATACATCCTCATAATTAGGTTATAGTGCCAGTGCTATGGTCTCTTCCTCCCAAATATTCTTATTCCGGAAAACATGCTTTCCTCTCTAGTATGAAAAAGCAAGTAAAGGATTTGGGTAACCTTTTGAAATCATCTAGAAATTAAAATGAAATTTTATAAATTTTAAAATGAAAAAAATTTTGTTCAACAGGTGAGTGTGGTGTGTGCAACATTTTAGAGAAAAATCTAAATTTCTTTTTCTTTTTTCAGTTGTTATACCACACTTGCATAAGTTAGCCTTGGTGAACAACTTACAAATTGTGGATTCTAAAAGACTGGATATTGCCACCCATCTTTTTGAAGCTTACAGTGCACTTTCCTGTTGTTGTATCCTTGCTTTATTAACGTGTATCTATATTTATATGACCAATCTTGCGGTGGAATCTCCGTTGTTGAAGTGTGGAAACTAATATTTTTTTCTCTTCGACTTACTTATATAATGATTATAGAAAATTAAAATTTTGATTTGACTCGCCCCACTCCTTATTCTAGCTCTCATAAGTTTAAAAGATCATTTTAAGTCCTCTGTGCTTTTATGTTTTATAGTTTTGAAAACATTGACTAAAGTTTTGTCTATGTTAATTGGCTATGTAACTGAGCAAGAAATGATCATAGCTGAGGCTTCTGTTAATCAAAAGGAAGCCTTGTATGTGTTCTGGCATTTGGGTCTTTCAGTGAAGGTTTAACCATCTATGTCCGGTGGAATGCTGGGGCGAGATATCACTCATTGAAAAATACAGTGCCAACATGGCTGATCATCTCCAGTGATGGTAGAACCGAAGGAAAACTCAGGGCACCTGGGTGGCTCAGTCAGTTGAGCGTCTGGCTCTTGATTTCGGCTCCGGTCATGACCCTAGGGTTCTCTCCCCTTCTGCCCCTCTCCCCACTCACACTCTCTCTTTCTCAAAAAAAAAAAAAAAAAAAAAAAAAAATGGGGCACCTGGGTGGCTCAGTCCTGTAAGCGTCCGACTTTGGCTCAGGTCATGATCTCGAGGTTTGTGAGTTTGAGACCCACGTCAGGCTCTGTGCCGACAGCTCAAAGCCTGGAGCCTGCTTCAGATTCTGTGTCTCCTCCTCTTTGTCCCTCCCCTGCTCATGCTCTGTCTCTCTCTGTCTCTCAATAATAAATAAATGTTTTTTTTTTTTTTAAATGTTTTTTTAAACTGAAGGAAAGCTCTAAGATCATCTGACTCATGTCAACTACTACATTTTATAAACGATTAAACTAAAGCTTAAAGACATTAGTGACTTCTATTTTTTTTATAGTTAAAAGCAAAACTGTGACTAGAAAAAGAACTTTAGCTGTCCTGTTACGTGCTCTCTTTACTGTCCCAGGACTAGTAAAATAAAACCAAGAAGGAAGCAGAGATCAAGATGAGCAGAGTGAGCTCCAGCTTCTGTGTTCTCCCATGAAAAGGCAGGCGAGGTCAAAAAAGAGGAAATAAGAGATTGAAAAAGGATTGAAAGGCTGACTACTCAAACAGAACTATAGAAGCTAATGCTAGACAACATAATCAGAGAATTCTAACAGGAAAAATGACAGTAGAGAGAGGGTCCTGGAGGACACAGAAAGAGTTGCATTGATATTTATGGTTCCATATTGTTATATACCAGTTTGAAGTAGGAAGTAAAGTGAACAGGTAATTTTAAATAAGGTAGACATGTTCCAAAATACCACTGATGGCTATTTTGGTATATACCAGTTCATTGGCACTGGATTCTTGACTGGAATGTTCCCAATGGGAGATTTTGTTTTGAATAAATCAAGCAGGGAAAGTAGAAACCTAGAGCTATCTGTTAAGGAGCTATTTGTCCTTTTGGAAATGTTAAAACTTTAAGTTCAGTGCATAGTTGAGAGCATTTTATTTTTAGGAATCAATTAATATAAATTACCTCTTCCTGTGGATGACATAAGCCATGTTTTTTATAACGCAAATTATAAAGTGGCAGAGACACTGTATTTTGGTAATTTTGTACTTCAACTATCCATGTATCTTCTATAAGTTTATTTCCACTAAAAGGAGAACTTGCTATTATTCTTGATTTATCTCGTTGGCATTTTCTACTTAGAGAAAATAGAGGAAGCAAAAAGAGGAAGTGATATTCCGAATTAGTAAGGAACCAGTCTTTACTAATGGAGAAGTGACAATACCCTTTCAAGAAAGTAATAATGGCATGTCAAAGAAAGAAAATATCGCTATGTTTGTACCTTCCCTAGACTTTGTGAAAGTAGATGTTTAAAAACTTAAGCAAAAAGTGATGTATAATCTATGGCAGAGAGTTCCTTAAGGAGTATGCCTCAAGGGAAACTGAAAAGTCAAAAGATCAAAAATTCTAGCTGTATAAAACCACTTATTCCAAGTGGGCAAGGCAGTGGTTTCTAAAGAGAATAGAATCTGTATAGAAAGAATATTATTGTGTGTTTAGGTATGTACACAAAATAGAATAATATAATAAAGTCTTTACACCAATATAGTAAGGGGAAGAACATCTTAACAATAGACCCTGTTTGAATACTAAACGTGTTAGTTCTGAATGAGTCATAACTTGTGTCAACAGAGTGGCGTGGCCACAATAAAATCACATTGTCCTGTGATCCAAATCTGTTCTGCTGTTCCACTGCATTCTAACCTGATAGAACACAAGAGTATTCCTCTCAACATCATATTTTAATAAGGACATGGAAAAACTATAGTGTTTAACATTAGGTATAGTAATAAGTGAAGAAATTATGTTTAAAAAAAAATCAAAGGAATTTAGAAATGTTTAAGCTGGAGAAGAGATGGCTTGGGGATGAAAAGGTGATTCAAAAAAAATTTTTTTTAATATTATTTTAAAGGTTATATAGAAGAAGGGTTAAGCACACTGTGTAACTCAGGTGTAGAGCTAACACAAGAAGGTTACAGAGAGTCTGATTTTATTTATAAGAAAAACTGTAATTTAGCTATTAAAAATGTATTCAACCTCTTACGAAACTACGAATGTCCTATCAGTGTTAGCACTTAGAGACTTTGTGGCCGTCACTCACAGATGAGGTAGAGTTGATTCCTAATATCAGATAGGATGAAATGACCTCTAACAAAGATTGTGTGATTCTACAGGGAAAGGGTAGAACCAAACAGTAAGTAGAAAGAGAGGGGGGAGACTTAACCCTTTACCAACAAATAAGGCCATCTTCAGCTTCTCAATCGGTATCCATATTTCTCTAGATCAGACTCTTGACTGCCAGTTGAAAGGTCACTCACAGTTACATTTTGATGGTATTTTCCCCATGTCTAGAAAACAAAACTATGTAGCCATTATGTTGTAGCCCTCTCTCTGACTACAGGAATTGGTTCAACCAAATGTCATCTATATTTTTAGTACTTATAAATATAAGTCACTTGTTATAGGAGGCTTGTTTACAAACAGCTATTATTCATAATTTTTTTTAAGTTTATTTAGATCATAACTGTATTTTTAAGGTAAATTTTATATATTATACTTAATAAAATTCATTATTTTTTTTTTTTCCAAAAAAGACTGGTAAACTTTTTTTTTTCTCTTTTACAAAGAGAGTGTGAGCTGGGGAGAAGGGTAGGGGGAGATAGAGGGAGGGAGGAAGGGAGGGAGGGAGAATCTTAAGCGGGCTCCATGCAGAGCACGGAGCCCAACGTGGGGCTTGATCCCACAACCCCGAGATCATGACCTGAGCCAGAATCAAGAGTCAGACACTCCACCAATCCAGGCACCCCTAATTAACCCATCTTTATAGGGAACTCATTTATTGGCATTTTTCACCTTAATATGGTATAACATTAAATAACTATTTTTAAATGGCCAACAACTATGATGAGGTGAGAATGTGATGTTAATAAACAGTGAGTTGTTTTCATGAGAAATGCACCCTTTTTCTTGATCCCTTTGAATGTCAGAATAATCAATAAAACTCAAAAGTGACCAGGAACCGTAACTAATACTAAATTTATATTATTACAACAAAAGTTCTCTTACCCAATTCAATTAGGACCAATAGCAGGTCCGTTTAATAGGATGGTTAAAGCAGGACATCAAGGGAATAGTGTATATAACTTATTTTAACTTAATATACATATTTTCTTTACCAATCTTTTGATGTAGGACTGAGGCATTTCTTTTGTGTAAGTCTGCTGAGTAAAGTATCTTTCTTAAATAAACCACATCCATAATGTAATTGTGATTTTCAGTTTATGTTTCTTTAAAGAGGATCTGGAAACATTTCTGATACTGGATGTAGACCTTTTTCAGATTTTTATATTTTTCCTAACCTTTTACACTTGTTTCATACATCCATAATTAAACAGCCACATTTTAAGCAATTGGCCCTTACCGTTTTTTTTTAAACTTTTCGACTTAGTTGTCATGGAAACATTAATTTTCATTTCACACTCATTTAAATATCCAATTAAATTACATGATTTACTGTTTACACTCATTTCATGTGTTTACATAACATGTAATTAAATTATGTAATGTTACAATAATCCATACCACTGACGTAAAGGATTTGTGGGAATTAACACAGTTGACTCTTGATAAGTAACTAACTCAACAAATGAGAATCATGCTTGAGGGAAGCCTCTTTGCTCCAAGTGATCTGCATGCCTGAGGCGTCATTGTTATTATTCTCTTGTTCTGTTGGACATACCAGTTTGTTTGTTTTTAATTCCCTTAACTCCCTGGTCTCAAGTCATTTCAGAGGATTTAATGGTTAATCACTTTTTACCTGGTCTCAGATGTTTACGGACTGACATGGAGCATCTTTCTCCGGAGCACGAGGTGAGCTCCCATGATGATGAAGCCACTGATTATCCGAGCCATGTTCCTATGTTTTACTGTCTCCTCTTCAGACTTGCATTCTTCTTTGTGTGAGGCATGAGTATGATATGCTGTGCTTTTAAATTTTAATATTTTATATTTTAACATTTGAAATATAGTGTAGTGTCATCTTATGGATTTTTATTTACCGGTCGGGAGATCTTGAGAAACCCCTTTATCATCTTTGATCCTCTGTTTAATTCTGTATAGTAGGGATAACATACTTTCCTTCACTGAATATAGTCAGAATCTAATGAGCTAAGGTACACGGAATGCTTTCTGATCTGTAAAATGCTATACAATTTTTATCTCAGACCATTAACTTTCTTAGAAGGAAAGTTTCTGTTTTCTGTCTCAATTTCCTCAAAACTCTTTTATTCTGTTTTTCTTCTTGTTTCCTCCAAAACCCTGTTTATCATTTATTTCCTATTCTGCATTTTCAGCTTGTTTATCTACCCATTACCATGGTAGGTTTGATTTTTTTTCTATTTTTCCAGATTTTTACAGAGGAAGCTTAGATTATTTATTTTTAAACTTTTCTTTTCTGATACCTGACCTTAAGACTAAGTGTATCCCTTGAGATACCACCTGTGCATTTGCTACATTGTGTCTTCATTATCGTTCAAAGTAAATTCTCATTTCTATTACTTATTGATCCCTGAGTTTTGTTTAATAACATTTAATTCTCCTATGTTTTTATCAGGTTTTTTGTGATCTTCTGTTAGCAGTTAAAACACATATTAAAGTTATGATTGGGAATTATCTATTTCTCCTTTGCTTGGTGTGTTTTATAGATACCATTTATCAAGTTGAGGAGGTATCAGTCTCCCAGATTCCCTTTCCAACCTTGGTAGAAGACTAGAGCTTTATTTTCTAAACTTGGGCTATCCCACATAGCTGAGAGCAGGAATGAGTGAGGGCTATGATGAGAAGAGGGAAATTAAGTGAAGGCATAGTGATGGAAACCTCATTACCTTTCACCTTCTTGGATCCAAGAATGCTGGCAGCTAGGTTTATACCCACAGGGGGAAAAAGATAGAAGTTTGGTTTTTGCCCAGTTCACCTTAAAGTGAAGTTACTCATGCATGAAGAGATTCTAATCAGCATTTTAGTGCCCTAGTCTTTAGTGGACATCCCAAGATCACCAGCCATTTGAGAAACCTCTCACATGAAAGATGTAGATGAAAACATACATGCAAGAAAGAGAATACTGGAGGAAACAGACAATGCAGGGAGCAGAAGAAAAAGTACAAAAAACTCCCCCTTTTTAGGGGGATGATAATAATAATAATAAAGGAAAACCCAGCTAAACAAACAAAATCTAAAGGGCACCTCTGTAGCTCAGTCAGGTAACTGTCCAACTCTGGATTTCAGCTCAAGTCACGATCTCACAGTTCGTGAGATCGAGCCCCACATCCGGCTCTGCAAGAACAGCACGGAAACTGCTTGGAATTCTCTCTCTCTCTCTCTCTCTCTCTCTCTCTCTCTCTCTCTCTCTCCCTCTCCCCCTCTCGCTCTCCCCCTCTCTCTCCCTCTCCCTCTCTCCCTCCCTCTCTCTCTCGCTGCCCCTCTCCCACTCACATGTGCACATACTCCCTCTCAAAATAAATAAACATTTAAAACAAACAAGCAAAATCTATAATCTGTGAGATCAGAGTGGAAAACCAGACAAGATTCAAAGAAGGATGAATCTAGATCTAACATGCATGTGACAGAAGCCTCATTTAATAACCAAAGTCCTCACTATAATCTGCAAAGCACTGTAAGATCTCCCCCCCCCCCCCCCACTTCACTTCTCATCTTCTACCCTCTCGCCTGCTCACTCTGCACCCACCACTCTGGTCTCCTTGCTTAGAACATGATGGACATACTCTCCCTTAGATGGAGCCTTTGCTTAGCCTCTTCCCAGTGTATAAAACACTTGCTCCTTCCTCTCCCCCAGGCTTTTCCTTACATGTCATCTCCATGAAGCCTGCTGGGGACACCTCCGTGTAAATTGGAACACTCTGTGTCTTGACCCCTGGCTCCCCATATTTTAACTCAATACTCTTCAAAGCCCTATCACCTTCTAATGTATTATATAACTTACCAATTTTTTGTATTTATTGTCAAGAACATAAGCTCTCCGTAAGGAGGGAATGTTGTCTGTCTTATTTGTGCATTCTGTATATCTAAAAAAGTTCCTGGCACATAGTAGGCGACAGTAAATACTGGTTGTTTAGTGACCTCCATACCCAAACGCGGGCCAAGAATATTCAAGACCATTCAGTTTCTGGTGAGGTTGCCAGCGATTGGAGGAGCAGCTTAGGTCCCGCCACCCTTTCCATCATTCATTCAGTCTCCGTGCAAACATGATGTTAACTCTTAGATGCCCGTTATATTCCCATCTATATTTTAGTAGCCACAGACCTATACCTGGTCTCTGCTTTACACATTAAAACAGAGCATCTTGCTGTTTGCAACCTGGAGAAAACAAGGGGGCATGGGACAGAACAGCTTTTCCTGGGAAAATAATGTGTAACCATGGTATGTGTATATGTTAAATGTCTAGACATATACAAATTTTACTTTTAACATTAGATGGTAGGGAAAGCTAAGGGAGAATTGATACCAGATTCAGAAGGAAGGTTAGTGAAGATTATATGATTGAGGTCTTTTAAAGCTATTTCTGTACCTACCATAGCAATCTAATGTGAATTCCTTTAACGGAATAACTGCCAAAACCTTACATTTTTAAATAGTCGTAGTTTATGGGACTATTAAAAATTAAATTAAAGAACTCTAGATTAAACAATAGCATTTCACTATTGTAAATTGTATTTTACTAAAGTCCTTTTTTTTGAAATCAGGTTATTTTAAGTTCCATGATAAAGGAATGTGAACAAAAAGTAGAGAACAAGACCGTCCAAGAGCCTCAAGGGTAAGACATGAATTCTTTTTTTAAGGCTTCATATTAACCTTAATTTCTCTATCTAAATTTTCTACAAATGGGTATGGTATTTTATTTTGTGTTACTTTGTAGTCATTTATTTGGAAGGTAAGAAAAGTATTTACATCAGCAGTTATCAAATGCTGATTTATAAACCACCTACATCAGAATTATCTGGGGAATTTCAATTTTAGGTCTCTACTCCATGCTCTGTGCCGTCCTCTCAACAGTCTGATTCAGCCTAGGGATCTGTATATTTATTTAAAAGCTTCCAAAGACATTGTGGTAGGTAGCTGGATTTGGGAATCACTGGTCAAAATAGTTTTGTGGAAATTTGTGACTGGAGTTGTAAGGCATAACTTGATTGACTGCATAAAGGACTATAAACTTGTGAATGTTCTATTCACGTGCTCCCAACCAAACTAACCAGAATTCAGATTCATTGAAGCTAAACTACAAGCATGGATGTGAAAGAGTAAAGTTGGGCATTCAGGAGAGGAAGTAATTTACAAATCGACCGTGTGTACTCTTAACCTTTTGACATAACCTTGAGCAGTTAATCATAAATAGACTCTGTTAGGCATAAAAAGCTCAAAGGCTTTTCCTTTATAAAACTAACTAGCAGGAATAAGGAATACCTATCAGGCTAGGTACCCATACACACACTTACCCCTCCACACCCCCAACCTCCTCCCCACATATGTATGCTTAGAGCTTTTTACCTCTTACTGCATGTAAGAACCCTTTCTGTAGCCTCCTGGGATGGTAGGAACTGTTCTACAACTGTAACCTTGGAAAGTTAAAACAGTAAAAATAGGTTTCAATTCTGAACACAAAATCCATAAAACTAACTACCTAAGCAAGCACTTCTGCTCAATTGTCATACATTAAGTATTAAGATTATTTGGTGCCTTGTTTAAAATGTAAAGTTTGGGGACAAAACTAAAAATTATGTGTGAAAATATATTCTAAATGAAATTTCATTAATTAGCATACAGGAATTAAGAAAGAGAAAAAAATAGGGGCACCTGGGTGGCTCGGTCGGTTAAGTGTCTGACCTCGGCTCAGGTCATGATTTCACAGTTCGTGGTTCAAGCCCCGCGTCGGGCTCTGTGCTGACAACTCAGAGCCTGGAGCCTGCTTCAGATTCTGTGTCTCCCTCTCTCTCTACCCCTCCCCTGCTCATGCTCTGTCTCTCTGTCTCAAAAATAAATTTAAAAAAAACATTAAAAAAAAATTTAAGAAAGAGAAAAACACGTCTTTGTAACTTCCCAAGATTGTTTCAGTTATATGACTCCTAAAAAGAAAAAGTTTATTTTTATAATCATTATTTTTCCCTATTATTCAAATCTTCCGTATTATTTTTTTAGATTTGTATTTTAGGTAATTTTGAATAAATACAAAATAAATAATAGAGTGAATTCCCATGTACTCAGCACTCAGCTTCAATAATTGTCAACTCCTATTTTATTTCATCCATGCCCCTCCTATATTCTGGTATGTAGCTCTTAAAGATAAATGCTATTTTTTTAAAACATAATGTCATTTTCACGCCAAAATAACAACTTCTTAATATTATCATCAGCTATGTAGCCTGTGTTCAAATTTCTAATTGTTTTGTACATGTCGTTAGTGATTTGTTGTTTGTTTTTTTCCGTACAGTCTGTTTCTTTGAGTCAGAATCCAGAGTTCCATACGTTGCAATTAGTTGACATGTCTTTTAAGTCTCTTTTAATCCATAGGTTCCCCTTCTATCTCATTTTTTTCTTCATATAACTTACATATTAAAGAAACTGAGTCTTTGTTCTGTACAGGTCCCACAGTCTGAATTTGGTTGATTGCATTTCCCTCGTGTTGTTTTAACATGTTCCTCTGTATTTCCTGTAAATTTGGTTGTTGGTTCTGGATCCAGAGACTTCAACAGATTCGGGGCATGTTTCTTTGTTTTGCATGACTGCTTCATAGGAGGAGGTGTGTTTTCTTCACGAGAGAGACAATGTCTACTTCTCTCTTTTTTTGGTGATAGTAGCATCTGTTAATGATCAATGCCTAGCTCCACTAATTCATTAACCATTACTAAATACATTAGAATAAGATGTTTTAGTAATTCACTGTTACTAAATACTAATGTACATTAGTATGTAAATGTAATACTAAAGTAGATACATTACTGTTTAGTAATAGTGAATTACTAAAATATCTAATTCTATCATTCACTCTTCATTGGTGAGTTAGAATACTTCAGGAAAGAAAACCTTCCCCTATATGTACTACAGTTACCCAGTGATAGAGTTTTTTATAGTAAAGTCAAGGTAAATGTTCAATTCTTTCTCTTTACTCACCAGTTTTCTAAGATATTGAATTGATTCACCCTCTAATGGTGACTGTTTTGTTCAAGTATCATAAACACATGTATTTTCAAATATTTGATGTAATTAAATGCATCGTACTTACTATCTTTTGATGCCCATCAAAATTATCCCATCTTTGGCCATTGCAAGCCTTTTCAAGATGACTTCCCAAGTCCTTTTGACATTAATTTACCAGATGGAATGGTATGGAGAGAGAGAAAAAAAAAAAAAAACATTCTAGGATATAGTTTTGAAGAAGATAAGCCAGGAGGCACCTAGCTGGCTCAGTTGGTGGAGACTCTTGATCTCGGGGTCGTGAGTTCAAGCCCCACGTTGGATGTAGAGATTACTTAAAAATTTTTTTAAAGTGAAAAAAAAAAAGAAGCCAGGCATTTAAGGGGTTGGGTTCTACAGATTCAAAATCAACAAAAATGGCAACTGGTTTGATTTGAGTTGCAAAGGAAAGATCTGAGATTTCACAGAAAAAAGACAACATTACCTTACAAGGCAGCCTGTTTCATTTTTAACAACTCTATTCTTTTACAAAAAAATACCCTGAGTTAAAGTCTCTCTAAAACATTTACTCTCTAAAATATGTTTCATCATCTGGTAGAGGGGTGGGGAAGCATTACAGACCCCTTTGTAAAAAGGATAAAAATGTAAACTTTCTCTTCAGGAAAAAATGCTGCAATGCAATTGTTCTTTGTTGGAAAGCTTTTTGTAAAATAGATACCTGGGTCCTTTCTACCATTTGGAAAGAATCAGAATAACTGGGGTTAGGCCAAGGCATCTGGGTTTTCAAATAGTTCTCCAGGTGATTGTGATGTATATCAGTAAAGCTATGCAAATATATATTTATATCTAATTTGGCACACATAACGTTAGTGTCTGTCTTCTAAATTTTCTCTTCTCCATAGTGAACATCTCAGACTCTTTAACATCATTGTTGCCCTCCTCTTAGAATATCACTAAAACTCGATAGTACTTCAAGTATTATCTGACCTGTGTATCCTGTTTTTCTCAATGCAAACTAAAATCATACTTACCTTTCGGCTTACAGTATTCTTCTACAGAGAGGAAACAGCACTGTAAACATTAAAGAAAGGCATCAGAGAAAAGATAGGACTTGAACTGGGACCTTAAGGATGTCTAGACACCAGATAGAAAGAAAGAGATAAGTTAAGAATGTTCTGAACATTAAACTCAGCAAACTTGACTCAAGGGGGTCTAGAGATTGAACAGTAATGGTTGGTAAAAACACATACACACAAGATTTAGATTGCTATGTTTCTTGAATGCCAAGCATACTTTATCTTGTTAGGTAGTAATTAGCCATTGAAGGTGTTTGAGAATGGGTAGGATATGATGAACTGATTATTTCAGAAGTTAATCTGATCGTGCAAGGAGACCAGATCTAAGACTATTGTAATAATTCATTTGGAAGGTATCGTCAATGGGAATAAAAATAAATGATAGATGTTTCATTGAGTAAAATCAGAGTATTTGATGATTGGTTTTAAATAGAAGAGAGGGAGCCATTATATTCACTGTTGGGAGGAGAGGAAAATGGTAAAACCACTAACAAGGAAATAAAAATGGCGGGTCATTTCTAAAGTTAGGGGGTGAAAAAAAGCTTGATGTTAGCTTCTCTAACAAACAATAGTGTTATGGGACTTTTCCCAAACTCCTAATGGAGATGATGTTGGAAACTTCAGGAGTAAGTTTTGTAACTGAAGAAACAGGAACCAAATGTTGAGCCTGACGGAGGTTTACTTTGTGGGAAGAGAAAAGGCAGCAGGCGAGAAGTAGAGACAAGGAAGAGGCCAGGTTGACGTAATAGCAGAAGAGGTGTGGGAACTAGAGATTTTCAGGACGGGAGTCGTGGACTGGCATTTAACTTACTAAGGCACAGTGCACGCCTTTAAGGACTACAGAAAACCAGCAATTCTTGCTGGCAGCCCGTAACTTCGTCTGTAGTTTCAGCGGACATCCGTTGAGCCTCTGCACCTCGCACCCACTGCCCTTGACATGTTCAAACATACTCTCTTCTTCAGTCCTCAGGATATTTTGCAATAGTAATTGCAGTCTGCATTTTTCAGTTGAGGAAATTGAATCAGAGTGATCTAAAGCATCTTGGCCAAAGCCACAGGCCAGTAAAGTGGGTTTATTGTTGATCACTGAAAATTGTACTTGATCAGTATTCTGTTTGGTCGTATGGTAAATTAGCAATCTTTAGTAGTTTTTTAGATTGTTTAACCTATACAGGAGGTTGGTCAAAAAGAAAGAAGAAATGGAGTTTAAATTGTTGATTGAAACTAATGCAACTAATGCAATTGAGGACACTCTCCCCCCTCTCAACGCCCAAATAAGTAATAACGTCACAGAGTTGTTACCAGCACAGTATAAAACCTTACTGTGATTTAGTTTACTCTTTTGTGAAAATAGGGATAATATCTATCTTCCAGGGTTGCTATAATTAAATGCAGTGATGCTGATAAGAAGAAGAATAACTACTAACACTTACAGCATGCTATTACATTCCTGACACTGCTAATAAGCACTGTACGCTTATATAATTCTTAATAGACCTATGAGGTAGGTAATAGAATTATCTCCATTTTACAGATGAGGATTACATTACAGATGAGATAAATAACTTGCCTAGGGTCACACAGCTGGTAAATGACAGAGCCAGGATTCAGTCTCACTCCATACTTGCTCCTAACCTCTCCACCGTTACTGCTTCCTTCATCAACCATGAACATGAAAGCTCCTGACCTAGTAGGGTGCATAAAAATGCCTGTCAATTTTAGTTTCCCTTTCGTGCTACCAGTTCAGAATGTATTTACTACTATTATACTGCTGAAGAACTGAAAAAAATGGATATTCTAGTTTTTTAATTGCTTTACTTGAATTTTAAAATTTCTTTCCTAGCTCAATGTCAATTGCTGCAAGCTTAGTGAGTGAAGATACAAAGACCAAGTTTTTGAACAAAATGGGCCAGTTGACAACATCAGGTGCCATGTTGGCCAATGTGTTTCAGAGAAAGAAGTAAAAGCAGGAAGGAAGCCCCCAGTAAACACTAAGATGGACCTCAAGCAGACTGGTTCCTTGTACTTGAAGTACTTGCCTTTTTTATTTCCTTGTTTTATGTTCTTGCATTATAATTTTATCCTAACCTCCAAAGATATTTGCACTGCTTTTGATTATTGCTGTATATCTGTTAATTTTGGAGTTATAACTGTGGTGATAGAAAATTGAGTTTATAGTCTGTACCAAGTCCCTCTTCTGTGTTCTCGTCTTTCAGAATAATTTATATATATATATATATATATATATATATATATATATATATATAGTGAAGAGGTTTTTTTTTAATTTTTGGATGGGATATTAGCAAATATCTGTATTATACACTAAGCTATTACAATGGTACTTAAAATAATGTAAATTTGAAGTCACTGTTATAAAGTAATAAAAGTGGAGATTACTTAAGTATTTAAATTATGAAAGAATAATACAGACTTTTTATTGTTTCGTAACTGACTAGAAAGAGCCACCAGCATTACTCTGTGCCTTTTGGACTTCAGTTTGTGTGTCCGTAGGAATTGTATGCATTCCATTCACACGGTGTTTTATAATGCTGTGATGAATTTGAGTTACAAATCCTACAGTAAGTAGATAATAATGAAACTTTCCACATTTCAGAGCTCTCATGAATATTCTTTAAGTGCTATTCAAACCTCCCCAGCATTTACATGCATATAATGGACTTACCTGAGGAAAGACCGCACGGTAATACGGGGAGTGATAACCAAGGTGAATTTTACAAACTGATGTGTAATAGATTTAAATATTCAAAAATAAATGTAAGTAAGAAGAGCTAATAATTGTGAAATTCTTTCCCAAATTTAAATACACAGGAAAACATGGTTTGAATTTGAAATTTAACACTTATTTATGTAAAATATTTTATTTAAGATATTTTCTAACGATTTTAATTTCAGAGATTATCTTTTCATTCTGTGTGTTACAAAGAAGTACCGAAAAGTTAAGGACATTTGGGGGCTGCTTTTTTTCCCTCTAAACTAAAAACGACATTAGCTAAATTATTATTGGTTAGTTAACACCTTGTCCCTTAAAGTCAGTGACTATTCTTGTGTTTGATATATATTACACAGAGTCTTAAGTCAGTGTACAATTCCACTGGAATTTGAGAGTTGTCTATAAAGTAATGCAACTTGAAGTAGAGAAGAGTGGTACTGGCCATAGAAGGGGGATGATTGGTTTGAGGGGTTAATGTGAGGCCTTTTTGAAAAAATGAATATTTTGATAAAGAGAATTCTCGTTTGAGCACAGTTGATGCACATAGGTGATTCCCATGTTTGTTGTATAAACTGGTTTAATACATTTGGAACATAGTTGGATTACATTCTCTTCCTGGGAAAGTTAGCTTACCACACATTCAGGCTTATAAAATAAGTTGCCCTAGACAAAGCCATTTAAAAAGTTCATTCTGAAATTATTTCTTTTACCTATAGTGAAATAATTGTTAAAATTAGTCTTTCAGAAACTGTTGGATTCTAGGCATTCCTGAGAAATTGAAAGTGGCTACCTTTCATGTCAAAAATGTTGATCTATTATAAATAAACTGTTTTTGCATACTTGTTTTTGTTTTGTTTCTGGCTATGTGTATTGTATTTTCATTTTGAAACACTATATATCCTATATCCAAGCAGAAGGAAATGAGAAAGCATATATTCACTAAAACATACTAATATGTTATTTTAGGAATATAGTCTATATAAATTATTTATTTAGTTTACTTTTACTAAAAACAGATTGTTGCTATAAAATTAACATATTGCGGAGACAGTTTAAAGGAAGTGTTAAGGCTCTCATTTACTTTGAAATACAGTAGAATAAATATGTCCATTACCAGATGAATGACTACAATTATTTTTATTAATTCATGAATCTACTTATCTAAACGCTAATGGTTTCCTTAAAAAACAACAGCTAGTTAAGATACACAGTGTGTTTCAAGGGAGTCTCCCTTATGCTGTTCAATATCTTAATGTCAGTAAGAATTCACATTTATTCTCACAGTTATTTTTGAAGCAAACTGTAGATTCTTTAAAGACAAGACAGACTAACCACACTGATCACGGAGACTGTGTGTTCTTCCAAAACAGACCATAAAACTCCCGTACCCACTCTTTTTTTAAACAAATAAAAATGGTACAAGTTTAAGTATTCAACTTAACAAAAAAAACGAAGTTTGCAAAGTAACGAAAAGCTAATTTGAAATTATGCCTGTGTTTCTAAAGCAAGCCAGAGATTAAAATTTTTCCGAAACCCAGAAATGCCATCGCTAGCAATTTTGCTGAATTATTTCAAGAACGATGCTTGAATGGTAGCAACATCTAACTTTATAGATCAATGTCCTTGACCTTTATTTGTTTGCATCAGTCACCCCTTTTGAAAGATTACTTTGCTAAACATCAAGTGGACTTACAACCTGAATGAAATTGTAAGTAATTTTAATGAAATTTCAATTCAAGTTGCTGTCAAATTTCTTAACAGAAAAAAAAAAAAATAACTGGTTCAAATAAATAGTCTCTGATAAAGTTTGGGGAGGTGAAATCACTGTATTGAATTGCCTTTTCATGACCCCCAATTTTTAAGGTAACCTATTTTCAACCATTACTGGAACTTTAAGAACAGAACTTTCTCTAGACACCATCTTGTTGATCTTTGAACTGTGAGAGCTAACTGCGGTGAATATCTTGTGTTGGTCACCAATTTCTTAACTATTTTTTGTAGAAAGAATGTATGTTTAAAGAGCTTTATAATTAGCAATTTTAATTCATAAAGTTCTCTAGATTGGCTAGGTAACAACATTCCAACTTTGTGTTGGATGTTAACTCTTTCATAAACAAACCATGAAATAATTTTAGTTTTTCATATTAATAGATATGTGTTTGAAAGTCCTAATGTAACTTCACAGTGTGCTTGTTTTGTTACTATTTTATTTCAGTGCATTTTTAAAATAATAGATTAAAGATATTTGTTCCTAATAAAATATAATGTATCTGGTAGATTTCTACACATTGGCAAATAACTGGATTTTAGGCTATTTTCATACTACATATGGATGTTTTGCATGAATTTCATCTGTGGAATTAGCACTCTAGTCATAATGTCTTGAATGACACATCAGTCTTTTCATATTTTCCTTTCAAAACTACAAGAAACTGTGCTTTGATTGACTTCTTTATGGTTTACTTTGTTTGCATGTTAAAGAAAACTCTTCAAATAAACATTTCTATTCACTATACGACCACACCAGTCATAACATGACAGTTAATGCAAACTTAACACAATAGAAGTTTTATTATGTCTTTTTGAGGGGCGCCTGGGTGGCGCAGTCGGTTAAGCGTCCGACTTCAGCCAGGTCACGATCTCGCGGTCCGTGAGTTCGAGCCCCGCGTCAGGCTCTGGGCTGATGGCTCAGAGCCTGGAGCCTGTTTCTGATTCTGTGTCTCCCTCTCTCTCTGCCCCTCCCCCGTTCATGCTCTGTCTCTCTCTGTCCCAAAAATAAATAAAAGTTGAAAAAAAAAATAAAAAAAAAAAACATTGTCTTATGTCTTTTTGATAATACATAAATAATTCTTTCAGTTTAATGTGGTGAAAATGTAAATTATTTGCTTTCCTTAAAAGAGTCTTCAGAAATAGCTGGAAAATTCTACCCAAAGCGTGTCTATATGGAAGAGTATATACTATTTTAATTTCCTTTTATTTCATTAAAGATCAACCCATTATATTTATTTCAGTAAGATCACTGCATGAATAGAACTTCTTGAGGGACTTTAATGTAGTAAAATTTATGTTGTCTGTAAATTGGCATTTTGTGTTATATGTTATAGATATTAACTTTTTTATTAGTCATCATTTGTTGATAGTCTGCTTTATAAAATTTTTTTAAACTACCCGTACTTTTGAATTGTTGGCCTTTGCAACCTTAGATATTTTTAGGATATTCATTTTCAATGAAGCTGAAAATGTTATAAATGCCTTTTGTAATGTATACATTCCTAAGTAATATAAATCTAATAATTTCTCATTGACTCTACAGTTTTATAGATTACATTTTTAACTTCCTCTGTTCATAAATCTCCCTGTCCTGTATCAAGTATTGAACCTAAGGTGAATGCTTTTCGTAACATAAATCATTTTTTAATTTCTTTTTTGTAAGAATTTCATAAATATAATCCCCTTTCTAACAAATTCTTTTTTGTCTTACCATTAAAGAGCATGGAAATGATAACATGCTCTCTGTTCCTCACAGAACTTTATGAAAATTACATAATAGTAAACCTGAAAGTGCTTTAGCATTTAGGATCATGAAAGTTCAAAGTAGAATTAAACCTTGTAAACCACTGAATAACTAAAGCATGGGTAATTGTGGCTAACCCCTCCCCCATACTTTTGTTTTCTAGTAAGCGTGTAGGTTACCATGACATGCATGATTTATCTAAAATTGCAGTAGAAGGCAGAAACCACTTTTGATTGTTACTTTTGCCTACTTTTAACTACTCCCAGAGTTTCCAGCCTAGTGAAGACTGGTAAGGTAATTTTACTTTTTGTTTGCCAAATCTTGTCATTAAATTTTTTTTCAAAAGCCTAAGTAAATTAGTTCAATAAGCTAATTTTTCATTACATAATCTATTTAGATTTTGTAAAAGATTTTACCCTTTGCCACATCACTCATGTCTCTTAGTATATAATTTGATTCTTATAGTCACTAGCTTTCTTTGGTATTTAGTTTGAACTTGCAGGTTCCTTGTAACTAAACTTGTCATACTAATGGGAGAAGGGCAAGAACTGCCATTTCTTGAAAATAGTCGGTTCCTAGTGTTACCTAAGAGAAGGGAACTCTTCAGTTAACCACTGACCAGTGATTTCAAAAGTTAGAATCCTGGTTTCTTGCAGACACTACAACTAAAGTTTTCAGATCTTAGGAGGTCAATACTACGTATCAAATTCGGAGACTATTTTCTTTTAGTTGTCATACTACTGAAACACTTAGTGTTGTAATGTAATCATCCTCAAGAAAGTCATGGAGAGATGACAGCCTAGAGATGGAAAATGTCCTGATTTTCAAAACTGAGGAGGCAGTAGATTTTACAACATGTGGATTACCATTCTGAATCTATATAAAGCCTCTTCTGTCCTTTTCTGACCACTTAATCCAAAGTAACCCCTTTAATTCCCTGAGATCATCCTGGTTTTCTTCTTCATAATTACTCTTCTCAATACTCATTTTCTTGTTTTTTATTGTCTGTCTCTTTCACTAGACTCAGCTCCATGAGAGAGAATGTTGTCTATCCTTTTCAACCAATGTGTCTCCAGTATTTGAAGAATGCCTGGTGTATGATAAGTACTCAACATTAATTGAATGAATTAATGAATAAGAGCTTGATACCAATTCCGTGAAAGTTTGCCAATTAGATCAAAAGGATGATTTATGAATCCCTCAAAACAGCATGAATTTACTGAGACTACATGCCAGACTAACCTAAAGTCCTTTTTTCATAGAGCTATTATTATTATATGTTGTTGATCAGGAGAATTGTGTGATCTTGTGCATCTTGCCCTCAGCAAAGTATTGGGTTTGTTTCTTATAGTGAGCTTATTTATATCCAAGGTAGAAAATATGGAATAAATAAAAGTCCCTAAAAGAGTCGTGCCACGTGTGTATGGCCTTAAAAGGTTGACAGAACTTGTAGTCATATCTGACTCTCTGGGCAACCCCTCTTATCAACAGACCTCATCAAGTCTTCCAAGTGATCTGTAAGCGTGGAGAAGCCATCCCTTTCTAAAGATTGTAAAGTCATTCACCATTCGATGTACATTTATGGAGTACCTATTTTGTGCTAGGTGTAGGGATGCAATGAATAAGACTGACCTAGAGCAGAGCTTACAGCCAGGCAGGGAAACAAGTGGAGAGAGAAGGACTGAGGAGGACGTACTTTAGTTAGGTGATTATTTTATGGTTTACTTTGGAAGACACCTCTGAGGTGACACCTGAAAACTAGGAAGAATAATAGGCTTTAACCGTGTGAAAATAGGAAGAGAAAAAAGAACAGTATGTGCATAGGCAATGAGATGAAAAATAGTGCTATGTTCAAGGAACTGGAAAAAAAAAAAAATGGCCCATATAGCTGAGACACTATCAAAAGATGAAATTGGAGAGGAGTATGGCCAGATCATATAGGGCTTTGTACACTAGACTAGAAGTTAGAAAGGGAAGCCTTTGAATAGTTGTAGTGGAATGATTTAACCCAATTTGTGTTAGATATACTTCTGCTTTATAAGAATGCTTTTGAAAAGGAGAGGAGTAGACGCTGACAGCAGAAGCTAAGAAATGCAGTAGTCCAAGGAGGAGATGGTGGCAGCCTGGACAAAAAGGAAGGGAAAGGAGCAGATCTGCAACATAATTGGAAGTAGAATTGGCATGACAGATTGGGTATGAAGAGTGAGGGAAAGGGAAAAACCAAAGATGCTTAGACCTCTGCCTGCAATAACTGAGTAAAATAATGGGTACTGACAATAGTGAAGAAGTAAAGAATAAGTTTGGAGAGTTAATCTACAATTTTGTTTTAGATGTCTAAGAGTTAATCTGTGGAATTCAAAATGTCTAAGAGTTAATCTGTGAAAACCTCAAGGAAGAAGTTAGTTCTCTGAGTCCGGATCTCGGGCTAGATTATGGAGTCCTGAGTATTTTCCGTAGAGCGATGGGACTAAATGAGATGGCCTGGGAGAGAGGAACCATGGAGAAGAGGATCCAAATGTGAACCCTAGGACACTCCTCCTACTTCAAAATCCAACAGAGCAAGAGGAACTACTAAAAGGATCAGGAGTATACAGTGAGTTGGAGGGAAACCAGGAGAGTGTGGCTTCATGGAAGCAAAGAGAAGAGCATTCTGAGGAGGGTCAGTTGCTACTCCTACGTCAAGACGAGAATGGATCTGAAACCCATTGAAAGATGAAAGTCATTGATGACCTCAATATAGTTTCAGCAGTTTAATGGAAATGCAAAGAGAGACAATGACTAGAGATGACAGCTCTTTCAAAACAGTTGGCCATAAAGGGGAGCAGAGGTGCTGGTAGTTAGAAAGGAACATGAGGTCAAAGGAGGGTGCTGTTTAGCCTTGGTTTGTAATGGGAGAAATTAGATCAGGTTCATATGCCAATGAGAATAAGCCAGTAAAACGAAAGATGATGATGATGCAGAAGCAGTAACAAGCAAAGACTGTGAGAGTGAAATCCTTGAAGAGGCAAGAGGGGTTGAGATTCAGAGCACAAATGGAGGGACTGGCCTCATTATAATAGGGGAGAAGCAGAGGTACTCTTGGAGGTGATTCGGTAGATTTAGTGGTGGGAAGGTTAGGGGGTTTCCATTTAATTCCTTCTATTTTCTCAGTGAAGTATGAAGCAAAGAAATTGATTTGGCTGGCATATGGAAAGTGTTAGAGGTTTGAAGAGAAAGAAGGTAGAAATGTTTGTCTTCGAGAATGACAGAGGGAATTACTAAGGGAATTGCAGGATTTGTTTTGAAAGCCCATTTGAGAATAGTTATTGTGAATTTAAAGAGGGCTAGTTTACTATATATACGTTAACTAATTGGAATTTGAAATAAAGAATTTAAATAAAGACAGCTAGTTAACACAAGTGATTTTTTTTTTCTCCAGCCAAGAATAACTATTCAGGAACAGGTATGAGGTATACAGAGAATAAACAGGGCCGAGTTCTAGATGATTCAGAGAAGGAGAAAGGACAAGGACATGAAAGCTACTTGTGTAGGAATGATTATAATGATGGGCCATAGAATCCAAACTGGAGAGGGGGAAAAATGAAATATTGGAGTGAGGGGGGGAATAAATAATCTGAGAAATGGGTCCCAATAAAATTTTTAAAATATGTTTTAGTGAGAATATTCAAATAGGTGAACTGGATAGAAACTTCCTTTGGGAGTAAAAAATGAAAAGCAAATAACACACTTGATCTACCTCCAGGCTGTAAGGTACAGGAGTTTGTGAGAACAAAAATAAAAAGCCTCCACTTAAAAGCTTAGCAGGAAAGGTGGTGTCTTAGGGGTAGCCAGGATTCAATTACAGTTGACCCACTTATACATGGATTTTTTTTACAGTACAATACTGTAAATGTATTTTTTCTTCCATATGATTTTCTTAACATTGTCTTTTCTCTAGCTTACTTTATTGTCAGAATATGGTATGTAATGCATAAACATACAAAATATATATTAGTCAACTGTTTATGTTATTGGTAAGGCTTTCAGTAAATAGTAGGCTGTTAGTAAAGCTTGGGGAAGTCAAAAGTTATATGCAGATTTTTCACCGTGTGGGAGTCTGTTCATGAAACATACTGCTCTGTCGTTTTCTTGTAATGTCTGTGTCTGGTTTTGGTATTAGGGTAATGCTGGCCTCATTGAATGAATTAAGTATTCCTTCAGTTTCTATCTCCCAAAAGGGACTGCAGAGAAGTGGTGTAATATCTTCCTTTAATTTTGATAAGAATTCATCAGTAAACACATCTGGACCTAGTGCTTTCTGTTTTGAAAGATTCTTAATATTTTGATTCTATTTCTTTAATATAAGCCCATTGTGATTGTGAGTTTTGACAAGATTGTATCTTTCAAGGAATTGGTCCATTTCTTTTTCTTTTTCTTTTTTTTTTTTAAATAATCTCAATGTGGGGCTCAAACACACCACCCAAGATCAAGAGTCACATGCTCTACCAACTGAGCCAGGCAGGCATCCCACAAATGGTCCCTTTCATCTAAGTTATCTAATTTGTGTGCATAGAGTTGTTCACAGTATTCCTTTATTATTATCCTTTTAATGTCCATGGTATCTGTATCTTAAGGTAGAAGCTTAGATGACTGATTTTAGATCTTTCTTCTTTTCTGAAATATGTATTCAATGCTATAAGTTTCCCACTAAGTACTGTTTTTGCTGTCTCCCACAAATTTTAATAAGTTGTGTTTTCCTTTTCATTTAGTTTAAAATATTTTTTAATTTCTCTTGAGATTTCTTCTTTGACCCTGTGTTAGATACAAACTGTTTAATCTTCATATATTTCGGGATTTTCCACCTATCTTTGTTTTTGATTTCTAGCTTAATTCCATCATAATCTGAAAGCAGACATTTTCTGATTTCTATTCTTTTGAATTTGTTAAGATGTATTTTATGCCCCAGAATGCAGTCTGTCTTGGTGAATGTTCCATGTGAGCTTGTGAAGAATGTGTTTTCTGCTGTCATTGGATGAAGTAGTCTACAGATGTCAGTTATATCCAGTTGATTAATGTTGAGTCAGCTATATCCTTACTGATTTTATGTCCATTTCTGAGAAAGTTGAAGTCTCCAACTGTAATAGTGGATTCCTCTATTTCTCCTTGCAACTATATCAGTTTTTGCCTCATGTATTTTGACACTCAGTTGTTAGGCATATACCATTTTAGGATTGTTATGTCTTCTTGAAGAATTTACCCCTTTATCATTACTAATGCCCCCTTTATCCCTGATAACTTTCCTTTGTCTAAAGTCTGCTCTGTCTGAAATTAATACAGCTACGCTTGCTTTCTTTCTTTTTTTTTTTTTTTTTTTTAGTTTATTTATTTATTTTGAGAGAGAGAGAGGAGAGAAAATCCTAAGAAGGTTCCACACTATCAGCGCAGAGCCCATCGTCGGGCTCGATCTTACAAAGTGTAAGATCATGACCTGAGCCAAAATCAAGAGTCAGACACTTAACCTACTGCCCCATCCAGGCACCCTGACTCTTGCTTTCTTTTGATTAGTATTATCATGGTATATCTTTCTCCATCCCATTCACTTTTAATCTATCTGTGTTCTTTTTATTTAGAGTGGGTTTCTGGCAGATAACATATAGTTGGGTCTTGTTTTTTTGATCTACTTTCACAGTCTCTTTTGACTGGTGCATTGAGACCATTGAGGTGCACAGTATTAATATAGTTGGATTAATACCTACCCTATTTGGTACCGCTTTCTACTTGTTGCTTTTGTTCTTTGTTCATATTTTTGTCTTCTGCTCTTTTCCTTTTGTGATTTTAATTAAGAATTGTATATGATTCCACTTTCTTTCTTATTAGCATATCCATTTTACTTCTTTTTTGTTTAAATATTTTAGAGAGAGAAAGAGCACGTGTGCATGTGTGAGGGAGGGGCAGAGGAGAGAGAAAGACAGGGAATCCCAAGCAGGTTCTGTGCCCTCAGCACCGAGCCCAATGTGGGGCTTGAACTAATGAACTATGAGATCATGACCTGAGCCAAAATCAAGAGTCAGATGCCTAACCAACTGAGACATCCAGGCCGCCCATGAATTCTTTTTTTTTTTTTTTACTTTTTTTTTTACTAGAATTTCCAATATATATTTGTAACTAATCCGAGTCCACTATCACAGAACACTGTAATGTTTCAAAGGTAGTGTAAATAACTTATAATAACAAAATAATCCTAAGAATCCTAATTCCTTTCATTCCTTGTATTAGTATTGTCATTCATTTGCCTTATGTGTAAGCATATTTATATAATACACATAAGCATACATAAACATTGTTGATATTACTATTTTTAAAAAACGTTTGTTAGAGTAAGAAAAATATTTATTTTACCTTCACTTATTTTTTCTTGCAGTGCTCTTCCTTTCTTTATATAAACCTGAATTTCTGACCAATATTATTTTCCTTCTGTTAACATTTCTTGTACAGCAGATCTACCGGCAACAAATACATTCAATTTCTGTTTACCTGAGAAAGTCTTTATTTCTCCTTCACATTTGAAGGGTAATTTCACAGGTTACAGAATTCTAAGTTGGTGAATTATTCCTCTCAATACTTTCCATGTCTCCACTCTTCTCTTACTTGCATGGTTTCTGAGAAGTTGGAGGTCGTTCTTATCTCTGCAGGTTAGGTGTTTTTTGCTTCCTCTTTCAGGATTTTCTCCTTATCTTTGATTTTCTATAGTTTGAAAGTAATGCGCTTATATGTACTTTTCTGGCTTTTATCCTGATTGGTATTCTCTGGACTTCTTAGATCTGTGGTTTGGCATCTGATATTAACTTGGGGAAATCCTCACTCATTAATGTTTCAAATATTCCTTTTTTTTCTTTCTCCCTTTCTTCTGGTATGCAATTTTGTAGTTGTCCCACAGTTTTGGATATTCTGTTCTGGGTTGGTTTTTTGTTTTTTTTTTTGTTTGTTTGTTTTCCAGTGTTTTCTGTTTACTTTTCATTTCTGCAAGTTTCTTTTTTTTTTTTTTAATTTTTATTTTAAGTAGGCTCCACGCCCAAGGTGGGGCTTGAATTCATGACTCTGAGATGAAGAGTCACATGCTGTACCAACTGAGCCAGCCAGAGTCTATTGACATGTCCTCAAGTTCAGAGATTCTTTCCTCATCCATGTCCAATCTGTTAATAAACCTATCAAAGGCACTCTTCCTTTCTGTACAGTGTATTCTATCTCTAGCATTCTTTTTTGGTTCTTTCATGGGATTTTCACCTCTCTGCTTACATTGCCCATCTGTTCTTGCATGCTGTCTACGTTGTCCGTTAGAGGCCTTAGCATATTCATCATGGTTGTTTCAAATTCCCAGTCTGATTCTTCCAGTATCCCTGCCATGTCTGGTGTTCTGTTCCTTGTTCTGTTTCTGCAAATTCTAATTTTTGCCGTTTGGTACGCCTTGCAACTTTTTCTTGATAGCCAGATATTAGGTACTGGGTAAAAGGAACTATTGTAAATAGGAGTTTAAGTTAGTAGTGTTAGTAGTCATAGTAAGTTGTGCAGGAGTGGTAAAAATATCCTCTAATCCTATGATTAGGTCTTGGTGTTTTGTGAGCCTGTGCCTCTGGACTGTGAATTTAAAAATCATGCCTCAGTTTTTCTCCCCCCCTGAGGTGGGACAGGATGGTGAGAATAGGCCGGAATCAGAGAATTCCCTTCTCCAGGTTAGGCTCTGGTTAACTTGTTTCCCCTGAGCACAGTCCTTCTTAAGACAAACAAAGTACTCTGGTTTATTTCAGAATGGATCCTTTTCCTTTCCCTCTGCCAAGGAGATTTTTCTCGGGTATTTACTGTGAGAACCTGGTTGAGCTCCTGGAGGCAAAACTTACAAAAGTTGGGCGGGGGGGCGGGGGGGGGTTGTTCTACAACTGGGTCCCCCTACAGTTTTGAACTCAGACTTGTCCACGCTGAGCCTCCAGCAAGTCATTAATTACAGTTCTGGTCTTCCTGCCCCAGCACTGATTCCCATGGAGATTTTAGCTCGAGAGCTCCTAACCTGGTCACTTTGTGACTCTCTGTATTTGCCTATCAATCTCTCCAATTTGGGGGGGGGGGCAGTGGTGTGCCCTGTGACCTCACTTCTTTTATGGATTTAAGAAGATTTGTTCATTTTCCAGTTTATTCAGCTTTTCACTTGTTGTTAGGACTCGGTGGTAACTTCCAAACTCCCTTCGTGCAGAACCGGAAACAGGAAGCAGCACAAATTTTTTTTAAATGCAAAACACAGAAAAGAGGGTAAAAGTCATAAGACGTTGAAGGAGAAAAGAGAGAATGGGTAGAAATATTATTTGATAAGCAAATGGCCAAGAATTCTCTCAAACTGACAAAAACCATCAAGGTCAATGAGAACCACAAACCAGGATAGATTCTAAGATATGTAGAAAACTAAGCCTACATATGTTATAATAAACCTGCTGGAAACCAAATACAAAGAGAAAATCTGAAAAGCAGCAACTATAAGACTGATAGTTTACTCGCCAACAGAAAACAAAGGCATAATGTCTTTAAAATGCCGAAAGAAAAATTGCTGCTGCCCTAGAATTCTACAGTCAGCAAGAATATCTTTTAAAATGAAATTGCTGGTGTGCCTGGGTGGCCCAGTTGGTTAAGCGGCCAACTCTTGATTTTGGCTCAGGTCATGATCTCACGGGTTCATGAGATTGAGCCCCATGTCAGGCTCTGTGCTAACAGTGCAGAGCCTGCTTGGGATTTTCTCTCTCTCTCTCTCTCTGTGCCCCTTCCCCCCCCCCCCCAAAATAAATAAATAAACATTTAAAATGAAGATGATTTAAGATATTTGTAGACAACCCTCACCCACCCCACCAAAAAACAGAAATTGTTACCAGCAGATCCACGCCAAATGAAAAATCATAAGAAATTATTCAAGCAAAAGGGAAATAATCCTACGTAGTACCAATAAAGTTAAGATGGAAGGACATATTCCTATTTAAACAAAAGAAACTTCTTACCAAAATCAACACAGCAGAGCACCTGGCTGGCTCAGTCAGTAGAGTGTGCAACTCTTGATCTTGGAGTTGTGAATTCGAGCCCCATGTTGGACATAGAACCTACTTTAAAAAAACAAAAAAACAAAACAAAACAAAAAAAAAACTTTAAAAAACCAACACCAGAAGAAACAAAATCTCGGTAGTTCTAAATCTGTTAAAGAAGTTGAACTTGTCATTTCAAACTATGCCACCAAGAAACCTCAGTGGCCATATGGCTTCATCAGTGAATTCTACCAAATACTTAAGACAAAAATAATGGCATTCTTACACACCCTTTCAAAGTTCTTCCATATATTTCAGTCTCGCCCAGCAACATCCCGACACCAAAACTTGACCCAATTCAGGAAGAATAAGGCCCATCTCTTAGATGTGTAAACTCTCAGACTAAATATTAGCACTCTGAATCCGCCATGTGGCATAAAGCACCTATCCTTCATCGGTGAAACGATGAACAAAGGGTAATCTACTCATACAACAGAGGACTGGACAGTAATGACCTGGCTGACTCTCACAATGGTGAGCAAAAGCCATACACAAGGTAATACTACAGTGCAGGGTCCATTTATATAAAGTCCAGAAGCAGACAAAGTGAATCACTGGTATTCTCATGAAATCTATCAAGAAGGATGAGGGGTAATGATTAAAGGGGCTTGGGGGTTTCTGGTAATGTTCTACTTCATGGTTTGGGTGCAGGCTCTATATATGTCTTCATTTTTTGACAATTAGCCAAACTGTATTCTTTATGTATGTTCTACTTCAATAAAAGTACTCTTAAAAAGAAACCGTTCTGTGTCAATCTAGGTGGCAACATCAGTTGTCTTTTATGGCCAGTCTGAACCTGACCGATTCGAAAGTAGAACTTTGCCATCAGCATGTAGGATGATACCTGTCCTTGTGTTCATATGTAAGGGACACAGAGCTACTTTCTCCATCATCTCATTAGGGCTGAGAAGAAGGGAAGTAGGGGACACATAAATTATCTCTGTTTCCACTTGAAACCGTTTTATCTGTAACAAAATATCCAAAAAGTAGCGATAACTACTAGTTTAATGGTTCAGAAATTCATTTATTTTGAATACCAAATCGGTAGCACTGAAAAAATTCTTGTCCCCCAAAGCAAGCAAGATAGGTTTCCATGGACACAGTTCAAAATGTGTCACAAATTTTCATATTATGTTTGGGTATCGTTACCGGATAGTATTGCACCCTAATTTATCTCTGAACGGACACTGATCTATCAATGCCTTACTTCTGTTTAAAAAGTGTTGTATAGGCAAGATAAGAAGAAGAACAGAACAGAACAGCGTAGGTAATAAAAACGTTTGTATTTATTAGTAGGTTTTCACTGAAAGAAAGATTTGTGAAGTCCTGTGTTTACTTCATAGCTTTGCTTTTTTTATGTATTCTCTTTACGTGACCACGGTCACAGTAACTATTTTTACATCACCGTGTCAAAAAATAAACATTTCATTAACAAGATTATGCCTGTTTTCTGCTGCCTAAATAAAGATTACAGTGTTATATTAAGATTAAAATATTACATTAGGATGTAAGGTAAGACTTAAAAGCCATCCTCTAGAAACAAACATGAGAGCTATACTTTTATGTTACCTTTTTGAATCTGAAAATTAAACAGTTCATGCAGAAGTGGGAACCAGTGGGGATTTCCAGGGTGAGATGCACACTATCCCTATAAAAAAGCCTATGATTCCTGTATTTGCACAATATACTTGGTTTTTCCTTAGTACAAGTAAGCACAATTCGTTTTCAGCTCATTAGTTTTTAAAAATCAGAAACATTTAACTTTACTAAATATTAAAATATCTATTGTTTAAAATGCATTTTTACATTTATTACAGATAACCAAAATTTAGTTATACATGTGGGATTTCTTAAATCGTAAAGAACATTTAAAATAGTTTCTGTAAATGTTGAGCAACCTCTTTAGCTGTAATTGTGCATCCTTCACCTAAGAGAAAAATAGTATTGGAAATTATTTCCACGTTCCTCCTAAGAATGCTATAGGAAAGAGGACATCCTCAGGCCCATTGTGATGGATTTTGTTGTTAACAAATGGCATTCTACATTAATATTTATAAAATATTTGAATTATGTGAGTGGTAGTTCTGTAAATGTAGAAACGGTCCTCAAAAAGTAATTTATAGTGTTTTTTTTTTAATTAAGCTTTTTTTTTTCCCCTAGTTGATTTAATGTGTTATTCTATTGTTCAAAGTGCTTCCAAAACCAGCACACTCACCTCTGGGGCTTTCCAAGCAGAAGTTTAAGTCCTTTCATCTTTTTTGAGAAAAGAAGGGGCTAACATTGGACATGTGCCAGGAGCAAGCTGGTGTTTCTCATGAAGTGCCACACTGAAAGCACCCTCTCCCACATCTCCGCTCCTTGAGGCCAAAACCAGCCCTCATCTGCCTTTCACACCACTACTTTTTCTGGAAAGCCTGTCTCCACATTCCAGACAATAGGCCACATACCTAAATAAAGCCGTCACCTTTCCCTTCTGCAACTCACTTGATATTAAAAATCTGATGCTTAGTGAGGCAGGAGAACACTCCAGAGCCAGAGCAGCCAAGGTTTGAATCCCAACTCTGCCCCTATTGGCAAGTGACCCTGCGGCAAGTTATTAACCACGCTGTGCCTCAGTTTCCTAATCTGTAAAATGGGACTAATCGTATTCCTTACAAGGCTGTTGCAGGAATTAAATGAATTTGCATGTTTAAGGATGCTATTGGTGTTTGCTGTCATTATTGTCTTTCTAGAAACTCCTTTTGCATATATCAATAAAATCACGTTTATGATTGTTTACAAACATGGGATGATATTACTCTGTAACTTGCTTCTTTTACTTAGAGGGCAGTAGACGTCTTTCCAAAAACCACTTGATTTTCTTAAACAACTGCATTATAGTCTATACTATGGTAAACTCAATTTTTTTTTTTTTTTTGCCATTTCTCCATGAAACTCACATTTTTCTCTTTGTGGTTTTACAAAAATGCTAAGGTAAATAAACATCCTTGCATGTCTGTCTTTATGTATTGATGGATTAGATTCTCAGACACGGAATTGACTTGTCAAACGATATTCACATTTTTAATTTTTTTGTTTGTTTGTTTAATCAACACCACTGGAGTGCTTTCCAAAAGCACAAAGTAAGCAGGCAGGCTGCACAGTAGGGAGCTACGGAGCAAAACAAGTAGGAGGACTACATGTAGCTGCACAAAGCCGGGAGGGGGAAATGGAAGTATGCTCTTTGACCTCAAGTGGCAGAATTGTAGCTGAAGGTAGACTGCGGTTAAGTTACAGGTGCATATTGTAAACCCAGAGCTAAAAAAAATAAAACAAGGACGCATATAAAATAAGCTAACAGTGGAGAGAAATGGCACCCTAAAAAATAATCCAAAAGAAGATGGGAAAAGAGGAACAAAGAAGGAACAAACAAAACAAATAGCAAGACAGTAGACTCACATGTCACCATATCTATAATCACATTAAATGCGAGTGGTCTGAAAACTCCAAAGGATAGAGACTGTCAAATGGATTAAATGAAAAGGCAAGAGCGAATCATACGCTGTCACTTTAAATAGATCTAAACCTAAAGGGAGGGTCCAGGCCCCAGAGACGGCGGAAGGAAGGAGGCTCTGGCCACGCTTCCTTTACCGGGTGCCTTTCCTCGCCTGGGCTCTGCCGGCCCGACGCACCCCCGAAACCCACTGAGGACGGGACGGGGCCGATGCTTCTCCTTTCTCCTTCCCATAGCCTTCTCCGTCCTCTTCCCCGCCCCACTGGCCCGTCTGTGGCCCCAAGACATTTCCTCCCCTTCCCTGATCTGGCTCCTACAGAGAAGTATGCTTTGAACCTTTGAACCCACCAGGCAGCGTCACGCCCCCTCTGACCGGGGCGACCAACCTCGCAGGGCCTGTGTTGCAGCGAGGCGGGGAGCAGGGGGCCTCGAGGCGGGGTCGCGGGGGGGCTGGGACAGGGTCCAAGATCCGCTCTGCCGCGCTGTTGCAGAGAGTGAGGGAGGGAGGGTGCGGTACGTTGGGTCCTCCGGGCTGGCCTTCCTCTCACCGCTTCTCCCCCCACCCCGCGAATTCTTGTCTGTCAGTGGGGGATCCTTGTCACCGTCCCCTCGCCTTCTCCAGCCCTGCAGAGCCCTATAAGTCTCAGGCATCTCCATCCATGTTGGCCAGGCTGGTGTCCAACTGGGCAATGACTGCTGGTAGCTCTATTGCCTGGAACAGACTTCCAGCCTGATGACCAGATGCCAAGTGACAAGACCATTGGGGGAGGAGATGACTCCGTCAACACCTTCACTGAGACAGGTGAAGTTTGCACCGGCACCTGCCTCTAGCTCTTCTACCCAGAGCAGCTGATCAACGGGCAAGAAAGATGCCACCAATAACTATGATCATGGGCACTATACCATTGGCAAGAGCATTGCCCTCCTTGGTCAGTGGACCGAAAGTAGCCCCCCCGGGGCACAGGTTTTCAGGGCTTCTTGGTTTTCCAGTTTTGTGGGGGTACTTGTTCTGGGTTCCCCTCCCTGCTGATGGAACCTGTCACTTATGGCAAGAAATCCAAGCTGGAGTTCTCCATTTACCAGGCCCCCAGGTTTCCACAGCTGTAGCTGAGCCCTTCAACTCCATCCTCACGACCCACACCATCCTGGAACACTGTGATTGTGCCTTCATGGTAGATAATGAGGCCATCTATGACATCAACATTGAACACCCAACCTACACTCCCCTTAACCACCGGATTAGCGCAGTCATGTCCTCCATTGCTGCTTACTCAGATTTAATGCAGCCCTGAACGTTCATCCGACAGAATGCCAGACCAGCCTGGTGCCCTAATCCCACATGAACTTCTCTCTGGCCACACGTTCCCCCATTATCTCTACTGAGAAAGCCCACCATGAACAGCTTCCTGTAGCACAGATCACCGAGGCACGCCCTGAGCGAGCCAACCAGATGGCGAAATGGGCCGCTTGCCGTGGGAAACACGTGGCTTGATGCCTGTTGTACCAGAGGGATTTTTCTGTGGCCCACGAGGACGTGGCTGCCCTCGAGAAGGATCACGAGGAGGTTGGAGTGGAGAGTGCCGAGGGAGATGAGGAGGGTGGGGAGCATTCACCGCTCTGGTGCAATTTGACATCCTGTCGTCTGGGGCTCCTATTTCCATTGTTCTGCGGAGCTGTCCATAGTGGGCCTAACTTGTCAACAAAAGCGAAGTTTCTTTTTTATTGTTATTATCAAGAGGATATTAAGTCATTTATTGATGACACGTGATAATGGATGACACACAAGCTTTCATCCCACCTATAATTTTATCTGATACCATAATTCAGTTTAGATATTGCATCGGATGTGCCAGCAATCTAGCCCAATAAACTCCATGACTTTGCTCGGGTGACCCTTTTAATGGTGAGCTCCAGGGCACAACGCATTAACTGTCGGTTCAACGACGCCAAGGTTTGTGGAGACAATGGCTTCTGTGCCCAAGCAGTTTGCCAGTAAATTTCAAACGGAACCTGGTAGCTCCCTGAAGGAATTCCAACACACATTGCCGAGGTAGTTGACCAAGACGGCTTCAGAGTAGACTCACTTTACACAGCACGGTTTTATAAAGACACATTTATTCAGCATCATGATCAGACTATTACATTTAGCAGTCAATAGCATGGATGCAAAAAAAAAAAACAAACAAACAAAAAAACACAAAAAAAACACCAAAAACTACATTAAAACCCTTTCTTGGAATGCTTTACACTTCCCACAGAACAGAAACTAAAATAACATGTCATACAATTAGTCACAAAAAAACACAGTCCCCGAGTTTTTGGACCATACGCATGAGTCTTGTCTAAAACACGTCCTCTTTGTAGCAGCTAGGCCCTGCCACCACTGTGCTTGGCTGAGTTCACCTTGTAACCTTCCCCGTCACATCTCTGGCTCTCCTTCCCTGCTAAGCTTTGTTTCCTGACAGTGATTAAAACCTTCTGCCACCACCATCGCTACTGCTGCTGCTGGAACCGCCACAGCCACCTTGGTTTTGTGGTCTGGCAAAACGCTGGCCTCCACCACCATAGGGGCCAGACTTCTGCCTCCAAAATTCCCTCCTTTCATGGGACCAATATGTGAAGACCGTTGTCATTGCCGAAACCATTATAGCCTCTGCCACCTCCAAAGTTTCTTCCTTCGTTACCAAATCCAGGGTGGCCATCCGCACTGCCACCACATCCACAACCATCTCCACGGCCACCAAAGCCACCTCACCCACTGAAGTTTCCTCCACAACCGAAGTTGTCATTCCCACCAAAACCACCGCCGAAGTTTCCAGAACCACTTAGACCTCTTTGGCTGGATGAAGCACTAGCCATCTCCTGCTGAGATAGAGCTCTCCTTACTTCACAGCTGAGGTAGTTTGGAATGACAATCTTGTCTGCGGAGTCACGGTCATCAAATGTTACAAGAGCAAAGCGTCTCCTCTTGCCACCGCCTCAGTCAGTCATGATTGCAATCACTTCCATTTTCCCATACTGTTCGAGATAATCTCTTAGATCATGGCTCCTTTAAGGCCACTGACAACAATCTTTTTCACAGTCAAGCGGGTACCAGGTCTTTGAGAGTCTTGAAACAGCCCTGTTTGGTTCTACAACTCTTCCATCCACCTTGGGCGGCCCTGCATTCATGGCTGTGTCCACCTCTTCCCCAGTGGCATCTGTGACAAACCCAAAGCCTCTGGAGTGCATGGTGTTTTCTCCCCTCATTACCACACAGTCTGTGAGTGTTCCCCGTGGCTCAAAATGGCTCCTCAGACTCTCATGGGTTGTTGCAAAGCACAAACCTCCGACGAAGAGCTTCCGCAGCTGTTCAGGCTCTTTGGGACCCTCTGACTTTGATGTGCAGCAGTGGGAGGGGAGACTCTAAAGATACTTGCCAGTGTCCATAGACAGAAAGGCTGATGTCTCTATTTTAAATTTTTTTTAACGTTTATTTATTTTTGAGATAGAGACAGAGCATCAACGGGGGAGGGTCAGAGAGAGGGAGACACAGAATCCGAAACAGGCTCCAGGCTCTGAGCTGTCAGCACAGAGCCCGACGTGGGGCTCGAACTCACGGACGGTGAGATCATGACCTGAGCCGAAGTCGCCGCCCAACCGACTGAGCCACCCAGGCGCCCCTGATGTCTCTATTTTAAAGGTAAAAACAAGAAAAAAGATAGAATGAGATATCCCATGTAAATGCTATTCATAGGAAAGGTGAAGTCGCTATATAACTAACGCCAAAGTAGACTTTAGAACCCAAAGTTTTATCATGGATCAAGGAGGCCCTACCATAATGATGAAAAGTCAATTCATCAAGAAGACATAATAATCTGGAATGTTTACGCTTCTAATCTAAGCGTCAAAAAATTGGCGGGCGGTGGGGGGGCGGGGGTGTTGAGACCTGAAAGGCAAAAATAAACAAACCCACAGCTTTTGTTGTAAATTCCCAGTTTCCTCAGAACAACCAGGCAGAAAATGACATGATATTTCAAACGATTTGACCTAATTGACCTTTAAAACCCACTTCGCCCAACAACCGTAGAAGATCCTATGGAATATTCACCAGGATACACCATGCACTGGGCCGAAAATAAGGCAAGCAGATATAGCACTCAAGAAATTCAAAACAACCTTCTGTTGACATCAGGCAAGTATGTTCACTCAAAAAGTTATCCATACAAAGGAGCAGGTGTATGTGTGCGTCCAGCATCCACCTAGAATGGGAGAGAAGATACACTCCTAAGCAAGGAATAGCAAGCGACCAGAACAACAGGTGCAGCGCGCCCGACAGCTGGCGGGTTCTACAGCAGCAAAAGGACTCATCTAGGCTAGTGCCTGGATGGGGTGGGGGGTGTGGGCGGGGGGCGGAGACAGGATGGTGTCTCTCACCCCAGAGAAGGGTACTAGAGGAGAGGCAAGAGGAAGTGGCTGCTGGCCAGAAAACTTTGAGGGAGGATTGTATGAAGCGTGCTGGATGGCATACTGTGGTGACCTTTGCATTGTACTCCACGAAATCCCCAGCGAAGATCCTCTTCTGGTTAATTCCCGATGGTGGGGTATCCACCCTTGCTTGGGAGGCCCCGCCTGTTAGGGCCGAGCGCGTGGGATCCAGGCGGGCGTGGGCCCGCGGGCTAGGCCGCCGCCGCCCCGTCCCCTCCCCTGGAAGCCGGCC
>NW_024412397.1:14466444-14521288 GCF_014898765.1 Herpailurus yagouaroundi | reverse complement strand
CTCGGCCGTCTGCAGGTAAGCGAGCCGCCCGGCCGCTCCCGCTCCCCGCGCACCCGGTTCCCGCGCGCGACGCCTCCTCGGGAGCCCGGGGAGGAACCCGGACGCGCGGGCTGCGAGACGTCCTGGGACCTGGACGGAGAAGCGGGAGACGGCGGAAAGGCGAGGCGCTTCCGCGGGTGGGACGGCGGAGGGAGGGGAAGGGCGAGTGCAGAGATCTTGGGGCGCAGAACGCGGACTTGCGGGACCCCGCCACCCGCGCACGGGCTCCCAGAAGTCCACGTAGGGGCAGCCTTTGAGGTCAGTGATTGCCCAGACATTTCCGGAGCGCCAAGTTGGCGCGCAGGGTAGCTTCTGTGCAGACGCGGCCCCTGTCCCCCTGCGAACGGAGTGGGCGAGGGGAGAACTCAGAGCCGCACGCATGCCCACGCCGGGTACCCGCTCCTGAATGCGAGTTCTCCTCCCAGGCCACTTTGAGTCCCTCGGGACGCTAGGCCATCCCCTCTGCCTGGCTTCGCACCCTCTCCCCACCTCGGTTTCCTTGGTCATCCGAAGATCAGTGCTCTTCGCCTCACGGGGACGTCCAGAGCGCGCAGTGAAAGCGAATTTGGCAGTTTCTGCAGAAAAGCCGACATAAGATTTCCTTTTTATGCTCCCTTATTTATTACGTCTCGTGCTCCCCTCCGACCCTCCCCGCTGACAGCTTAAGGGCCACCAGGTCGGGTTCTGGCTCCGAATGACCGGAGAATCACTTGTCCTCCGAAGCGCTTTGATGATGTTAGGACAGAATACTGTTTGCATTTGGAGGAACCGAGGCACACGGGGTGCCGCAAGCCTGCCGGGGAGCCCCAGGCTGAGGCCTGTTGCGCAGGAGTTGGGATGGCGGTGGCCATCCTCTCTGGTGCCGGCCCTCCTGGGGCTCCCCAGCCCGGGATGCACCTGGGGCTCCCCACGGGGGCCTTGGGCCCTTGCCCTGGGAGGGCCTCCCGGCTTCAGCGTGAAGAGTGCGCGGTGCGGGGTCCTCGCCGCCTGGTTTGGCCAGAGATTTCTTCCCCACCCCACCCAGGACGGTTGCGGATAAAGCTGGTTACTGATTTTCTGCCCTCCTGGTGGAGAGCTATCTGGTGCGGCAAACCCAGCACCACAAATGCTGTAAAAACCTTGCGTAGTTGGAAGTGCCTCGGAGGGAAGGGTAAATGGCAGTGGTTTTCTTGGTTTGGGCAGTTTCAGATTTCCCTTCTCTGTTACAGTTGGCCGAGGCTGTTCTGTTAACATGGGTCTGCAGAAAGGCCCAGAACCCTGCGGAGACAGGCCAGCCGCTTGTAGAGCCGTGTTCGGGGCCAGAGAAGGTGGGGCGGGGGAGCCAGCCTAGGGGGAAAGCCTTGACAAAAATAACAGGAGTGTGCTGTAGGCTGGAGCAGACGACGCTCATGAAGGTTCATTCCACTTCGTTCCGGCGGGTATGGGTCTCAGGATAGTTGAGGGAAAAGAAGGCGGAAAAACCTAATGGAATTTTTTCATTTTAAGCACGTCAGGCGTTGCTTAATGAAGTGCTCAACAGGTTGGACAGGGTGCTACCTTACTTGAACCAAAGGACCAGGGCTCCAGTGAACAGTTAGCCACCTGAGAAAAACCTGTGCAGTTTCAAAAAAGCATCTCACGGGGCGCCTGGGTGGCTCAGTTGGTTAAGCATCTGATATTGGCCTAGATCATGATCTCCCGGTTCCTGAGTTCGAGCCCTGAGTCTGGGCCACTGTGCTGACAGCTCAGAGCCTGGAGCCTGTTTCTGATTCTGTGTGTGTCTCTCTCTCTGCCCCTCCCCTGCTCACACTCTGTCTCTGTCTCTCTCTCTCTCTCTCTCCCCTAAAACTAAATAAACACTTAAAAATTAAAAAAGCATCTCACACTACTATTGCAAAATCTGTATACGTACGTATATTCGTAAAACGCAGTAGGTTCCAATACGAACAACAAATGCTGTCAAAACAAAATTATTTTTCAGAGATAGCTTTCGACGGGTGCTATTTCCCCTCCCTTTCCCTTTTGGCCACTTGAATCCTGTGCAGTTTTTAATCACGTCTAAACAGGAAACAAATGACACTGAGACAGTTGTAATCAAATGAGAGAGGTCTGTGCCAGTCTCGCCAGTGGAGATCCATGAACTCTGACAGCCGAAGGTAGCTGCTGTGCTGCTGTGTCCTCCCCAGGCGAGAATGTGGTATGTTCACTTGTGGTGTGTGGTGTTTTGTGTAATGACTGCTTCTTTGGCCAACCTATTCTATTCGTTCAAAGCCAGGAATTGTATTGGCGATCCGTGGAGGTTGGTTATCACATCCTGGGCGAGGCTTGAAGAACTCCTTAGTGAGAGGCAAGGGGTATTGGCTTTGTAAATCGCTGGCAAAACCAGCTTCTAGGGAGCGCTTTTTGTACAAGTATTTATTTTCATTTACATTATGCTACACAGATGTATTTATTTAAAAAAAATTTTTTTTAACGTTTATTTATTTTTGAGACAGAGAGAGACAGAGCATGAGCAGGGGAGGGGCAGAGAGAGAGGGAGACACAGAATCTGAAACAGGCTCCAGGCTCTGAGCTGTCAGCACAGAGCCCGACGCAGGGCCCGAACTCACGGACCGCAAGATCATGACCTGAGCCGAAGTCGGACGCTTAACCGACTGAGCCACCCAGGCGCCCCTGCTACACAGCTTTAAATGTACCTGGAAGGCTGACAGTTTTGCCCTTTAAAACATTTCTGTGATTATCTCTCTGTCTGCCTATATTTGTGAGGGAATTTGTTTTCAGACATAAGAAGAGTATTTGCCCACAGATAAATCCTTTTGTGTGTTTATGTTGATAGTTCCACTGTTTATTCCAAGTAAGGAAATACAGAAACTCCCTGTTTTGGGTGCCTGGGTGGCTCAGTCGGTGTAAGTGTCCAACTTCTGCTCAGGTTCTGATCTCGCTGTTCGTGGGTTCAAGCCCTGCATGGGGCTCTGTGCTGATAGCTCAGAGCCTGGAGCCTGCTTCGGAGGTGGAGGGAAGAACTGAACAAGTAGAACTCGAGCGATCAGGGTGGGCTTTGGAGGAAGGGGATTCTGCCATGGTCATTGCAGCATGGGTAGGAAACGAAGGGTCAGATTCCAAGAGGCAGCTGGGGAAGGAGAACTTTCTAGTGGAGAGAATGGCATGGCTGATTCAGGCCTAAAGGAATCTTAGGGAAAAACAAACAGACAGACAAACAAACAAAACATACCACTTTTTTTTTTTTTTTTAATGACTTTACAGATGGTACAAAGCACTTAATTCAGGAAAGCCAACAGCAGACAGGACGTGAAACATTTATTATAGTTTTTGAGATAACTCTTGTATGGCTCCTGGTGAGGTGGTAAGGTAGACTGATCAGAAGCAGATAAGCCACAGGGCCCTGGGAAAGCCTGTGGGGAGACCCCACGGAGGAAATCCCCTCGAGTGGAGCTCTGTGTTGTAGGATAGACACCTGCCTGGCTGTCTTCCTGGCCCCCTCCCATCCTGGAGGGAGGCCTCGGCTCTATTGCAATACTTTGTTTGGAGAAGCACACCCTTGTGGATCCGTGGTCGTTAGTTCGTTTTGTTGATAGCCAGGGTTTCAAATGTCTCCCCTGCTGTTTCCTTCCCGCTGTTTCCCCCAAAGCGACACATTTGTAATATAAACACATTCTCTGGGTTGATAAGGAAATATGAGCTCGCTTTTTCAGTTATCTACCAGCGATTCTTACACCAGGAAAACTGAAACAATAAAGGTGTATCTTTGAAGGTCAATAAATCAGTGTTTTATGAGGCCATGGAAAGGGGACTTCCAAACCCAGGCCTCCTTTGCGGAGAGGGTTGTGTGTAAGCAGGCGCCGTGTGAACTTTATCTGCCATGTCAGTGTTAAAATTTCCCTCACTGTATTTTCCTATTTTTGAAGTACATGGGAAAAAAAATATCAGTGTTTTTTCCCCACACGACGTGTGCAACGGGCTAAGAATTTTGTCTAGGCCGTTCTTGTGTTGGTTTGTTTTTGGCTTGGTGTGTTTTTTGTTTTTGTTTCGCTGAGATGGGTCTGCACCCTGGTCATCAGCTTTACAGGTGATTCGCCCACAAGGGCACCTACCGTCCCGGCCAGGTGGCCGCCCTGTGTCCCTGCAGCATCCTGAGCCCCACCCACAAGGGGAGCACCCCCGCCTGAGCACACAGCAGCCTGACCTCACCTCGGAGCACCCCGAGCTGGCCTGGGTAGCATTCTGCCCGGCAGGTGATTTTCCTTCCCAGCACTCCTCCTGGTTGGTGGGAAGTCATCCACTTTCTCTTTGTGTTTCCCTCTGCTTGCAGGGAGTGGGCTTCCTATAGGATCTCCTGCTAGACACTCATTTCATCCTTTCTACCCCAAAACCCTGAGCCCAAAGAAACCCAGACTGAGACGGCCGGCTTCAGCAAAACAGAAGACCTGGTCCGTCTGAAGTTCTTAGTGAGCTTTTGAGGTTGAGCCCCGAGTGGGCGGTGAGTCGGATTACACACAGCCCCATGTCTCTGTCCTCATTCTGAGAGACGCTGTCAGCCTGTTTCCTGCCAGAGAGACCGACGTGCCCAAGCGCCCCTGGCAGGCTTCCCCTCCGTCTCCGAAGTCAAGGGGTGGCACCCCCATCCGCAGTTTGAAGCACATTCTTTGTGGATGTGTGCTGATGATTTGATACCTGTATTTGTTTTGTGGGCCCCTCCTCTTCCAGCCTTTGATGTCTGTGGGCTCCCACATTCAGGACAGGGAACTCACTCGTGAGCAAGAGTACTCATTTATTTCAACAAAGTGAGCCCGTGCTTACCGCGTGTGGGACACCCCACAGCAGGCTGAGGGGACAGAGACCCCCCCCCCACCAGCCCCTGTCTTCGGGAGGCGCACTGACGTTTAGGATACCATACAGGAGGAGACCGGTTTCCTGGGAGCATTTTCCACGTGTGGTGGGCGCCCAGGACGAGGAGTGCTTTAACCTGCTTGAAAGAGTCTCTCCTTCCTTTCCTCCCAGTTTGTCCAAAGCCCAGAAGGAGGGACAAGAGGGCGGCGTCTGGGCTGGGGACCCACAGGTGGCTGGGGCCAGGAGGTATGACTGCCGTGTTTTCAGGGAACTCGTAAAAGGATGGCTTTCCTGGATTTCCAAGGGCACGTGGTGGGGGAGGGCAGCACGAGCACTCAGGGGCCTTGAGGCCTGCAAAATAGTTTAGATGCTATCTTGCTGCATTGTGGGCTGGGAGGGTCATGATCAGATGCGTGCCTTATGGGGAAGGGTGTGTGTTGGGTGGGGGGGGGGGCAGTAAGGAGGCCACTGCCCTGGTTTCGGGAAGAGCTAGCAAAGGCTTGAATCAGGTCGGTGTAGTGGCGAGAAAAAGGAGAAGCCAAGGGCAGGAGTGATTTCAGAGCCAGCGGAGTTGTGCTAGGTGCCCACAATACAGGGGCAAAGGATGTGGTCGGACCTATTACTTAAAAAAACCAAAACCAAAACAAAACAAAACCCAAGGTGATAGATGTCAGAATAGAATAGCTGACCACTTGGATGGTGTTTCTCACGGCTTATGAAGGAAACTTCTGTCTCAGGTTCAACTAAAGGATTTTTTTCACCCCCTAAACAAGCAATAAAAGAGGGTGAATTTTAGGCTATTGAATCCCAGCTGCTCTGGATTATTTTATCGTGAGGAGGAGCCAAAGTTCTTCACACCCCATACAGGTAAACAAGCCAAGAGCGCCCAAGGCACCAGGATCCACAGGAAATCTGTGTGCTCCGGAATTTAGAACCATATCCTGTCCTAAAGGTGTCTTTGAACCAGAAGTTCAGGATGTAGGCAAATCTAAAACTCAGGACTGAAGAGAGATAAGCAGCCAGGGATCCCAGAGGGTCCATCATTGAAGCAGGTGCCACCTGACCCGCGGTCTTCCCACACTGGCCTCAAATATGTCACCTGCCCCCAGACAGAAGCAGTGTTTACCTTGGACCTATGGCTTAGCAAACACTTCTCGCTTGCACAAAACACAGTTTCCTGGTGGCTTGCTAGTGCCTAAGAGGAATGTTTCCCTTTCTCTCTGCTCAGCTCCCTCCTGCCCACCCCCCCCCCCCAAAATCTAGCAGAGCAGGTGACGCAGAGGCCCGTCTGGCACAAGCAGAGTCCAAAAGCTGCCAGGTTTCCAAGTGGAAGGAAGAACCGACGGCAAAAACTAGCCTTCCAGTTATTACGTTTCCTGTGCGCTGTTGAGAGTGCAAGAGCCACTTCCTCCAGCTACCAGAAATTTGAAGACTTTCCATTAAAAATGAGGAAGAGGGGCGCCTGGGTGGCGCAGTCGGTTAAGCGTCTGACTTCAGCTCAGGTCACGATCTCGCGGTCCGTGAGTTCGAGCCCCGCGTCGGGCTCTGGGCTGATGGCTCGGAGCCTGGAGCCTGTTTCCGATTCTGTGTCTCCCTCTCTCTCTGCCCCTCCCCCGTTCATGCTCTGTCTCTCTCTGTCCCAAAAATAAATAAACGTTGAAAAAAAAAAATTAAAAAAAAAATTAAAAAAAAAATTAAAAATGAGGAAGAAAAACCCTCTAACTTTTCGTGAATGCGATGGTTAAACCTGGCAAGTGGGGAGAGAGGACTGTGGTATTGCATAAATCCCAGGAAACACCACAGTGTTTGCACGTGTGGGTTCTCATGACATCCCCAAATGCAAAAAGGAACCGCTTCCCTAAGGTACTGATTAAAAAAAAAAAAAAAAAAATGTTACTCTTTGTCACGTGTATCCTTACAAAAGCAAAAGCGTATCCTTAAGTAGCACAGACAGCTGCCAGACCCGTATCCAGTTAAAGGAAATCTGTAAAGAGCCCTTCCCTCCTGTCAACTTTGTACCCAAGATACAAAGGCGGGATCCGTATGAAATGTTTTATGGTCATGGAGAACCTCTTCCATTGGAAAGCATAGTAGAGATTCACGTCTGCCTCTGCTACCCCAGTTAATAATTCCCAATATCAGGAACTTCCCTGTAGCAGACCTAAATCTAATATGTCACAATTTGACCCCATTTCCTCAAATTTGTTCTTTCATAGGGGTAAAGATCAGTTGGTCAGTGTTCTTTATTTTCATGTTTCCATTGTTGAAGATTGTTACCCGCAACTTCCCTCTGCCCAGAGTTATTCATGCTGGTTCCTTTAACCTCTCTGTCAGCCTTTTTTCCTTTCAATTCAGTGGATCCTGATTTTGTACGTACTGGCAAAAACCACAAACGAACAAGAGGCCAGAAGACCCCGTCAGACTTCTGCCACACCGCCTGTGACCAGGAAGGCTCCCCGTCTAGTAGGGAAGATAAGACAGTCTGGCACCCCCTTGGAGCCACGAGGGTCTAAAGGTCTACCAAAGAGGAAGGGCGAGATGTCCATGGGCACAGGGCGGGTGGGGCGGAGGGAGCCGAGTGGAGAGCCGAGCAGGTGCTGCATGACCTGGTCCTGGAAAGGCAGAGATGACTCCGAGGGCAGACAGCAGGGGAAGGGGCAGCAGTGGGGACGAGCAGAGCAAACCTGGAAAAATTGAATCCAGTCCTGACGTCTGGAGTCCAGGGCTGGCCGGAGACACCAGGAAAGGATAAGACCACCTTGGGGGGGGGGGGGGAGGGGGTGTGTGCTTTGGTTAGTCATGAAGGGCTGTGTGCACAAACGTCAGGAGCTGGGACGCTGCCCTGTGGAGAGTGTGGCCCCTGGACCCAGCATCTGCACTACCTGGGAACTTGATTAGAAATGCACATCCTCGGGGCGCCTGGGTGGCTCAGTCGGTTGAGCATCCGACTTTGGCTCAGGTCATGATCTCATGGTCTGTGAGTTCGAGCCCCGCGTCGGGCTCTGTGCTGATGGCTCAGAGCCTGGAGCCTGTTTCGGATTCTGTGTCTCCCTCTCTCTCTGACCCTCCCCCGTTCATGCTCTGTCTCTCTCTGTCTCAAAAATAAATACACATTAAAAAAAAAAAAAAAAAGAAATGCACATCCTCAGGCCCTACCCGGTGTCTACGGAGTCGGAAATTCTGGAGGTAGGGCCCAGCAATCCAGTTTAATAACTTCCCCAGGGCATTCCGATGGCAGCGTAAGGTTGAGAACCGCTGTTAACAGACCAGGGGATGCAGTAAAAAGGTTTTGAGCTCGGCTCTAAATTCATAGTTTGTGACCGAGTACGTTAAAAACACCTGCCATTTGTTGAATCCCTCTTGTGAGCTGGGGATGGGATGCCTCTTGTGAGACAGGTGCTGGGTGCTTTACATAGATTATCTCTCTTGCTTTTTTTTTTTAATGTTTATTTATTGATTTTTGAGAGAGTGAGAGAGAGCAGGGGAGGGACAGAGAGAGAAAGAGAGGATAGGATCCCAAATAGACTCCACGCTCAGCCAAGAGCCTGACACGGGGATCGAGCCTACGAGCCGTGAGATCATGACCTGAGCCGAAATCAAGAGTGGACGCTTCACCGACTGAGCCACCCAGGCGCCCTTAGATTATCTCTAATCCTCAGTCCACTTTGGCCAGGACGGTGGGAAAAATGAGGCCCAGAGAGGCCCAAGTGGCACAGTTCATTAGTGTTGGTGCTGGAGCTCCTCCTAAGAGTCCTCTCCAAGGGCATGGCCTTACCCCCTCCGGGGAGCTGCTCGTACAGTCTGCATGGCAGGGTGGGGACCAGAGCAAGGCGGTTTAGGAGTGGGGGCGGGGGGTGGGGACAGAAGCAAGCTTTTTAGTGTATCAGAAATCCTGTAACCAGACTGCAGTTGTGATCAAGGGTGCACGCTCATGTGGGCTTTCTCTTACTGTTATTATGCAAAAAGAAAAATGCTGTGACTTTAAGGCCAGTAAAGTTTAAACAGGCACCCGGAGCACATAGCGCAGGGTCTGTGGGCCAGTGATCCCTGACTCAGGAGGAGAAGAAATGTGATGTATTGAATCACCTCTGTCATTTCCTGAGGCAAAGGCATCTCTGCCTCCTCCGTGCTCCCCCAGCAGAAATAAGCTGTGGGATAGCCCTGCTCCTGCACCTGCTAGGACACCCCACGGTCCTGTGTGTGTCCCCCACCTCCCTGCCACCTGCTCGGCTCTATCCTGGTTGGGGTGGGGGTGGAGACAAGATGGGCTAAAGGTAGGTTAAATGTAGTTCTGTTATATTTTTTCAAAATTTTTTAATGTCTATTTATTTTTGAGAGAGACAGTGTGAGTGAGGGAGGGAGAGAGAGAGAGGGAGACACAGAATCGGAAGCAGGCTCCAGGCTCTGAGCTGTCAGCACACAGCCGGACGCGGGGCTTGAACTCCTGGACTGGACCGTGAGATCATGACCTGAGCCGAAGTCGGACGCTTAACCGACTGAACCACCCAGGCGCCCCAGTTCTGTTATATTTTTAAAGGCTCTGTATGTCTTAGTATTACTATGATTACAGTGAATTTGGGGACTCCTCTCTTGCCCCAAATTTGGATGTGTCTACCATGGCACAAGTCTAAATCCTTCCTATTCCCAACAATTGTTTTTCAGTGCCTTACAACTCACTGCACTAAGTAGTGGGAGAAAAGTTCCAAAAAGAAAGAGGGTCAGAACGCACATAGCCTCTGGTCATTGTCAGGGCTTGAGATTTCCCCTGGAGTGAGAGAGGGAGCCTCCAGTGGGGCTTGGGTGGGTAATAACACATATTACTAATGCACAATAGCAAGAAACCTAGAATCAGACCCCAAGCCTGTGACAATGGAGCGTAAGACACAGGGGCAATTAAATTCAGTGGGAACACAACCGGAATCGGTCTTAAATGTTAACCCATTCATTTCTAATAGTTACAAGGTTTAGAAACGTCTTTAATGAAATCATAAAAAAATTGCCCCCTTCCGATGAGCTCAGGTTTTCTATGGCCCACTTGGGGTCCCTGTGATCAGGCCGTTAAGGTCATACTTATGGGTAAGACTACAAATGAGCAAACCATCAGAATGTACAACTGATCGGTTGTCGCCTGAACTGTGCAGAGCAGTCCTCGCGGGCCTGGGAATGCAGAGGTGATGAGGTCCAGCTGCTCCGCCTGGGGAGCAAATCTCCAGTGACCTCACGGAGGGCTCTTCCGGGGTGAGAGGCACTCTGTTCCCGGGCGTTGGTGACGGGCAGGAGGCAGGAGCAGCTGTATGTGTGCGGGCTGAGCAGATCTGTGTTCTGTCCCTATTAGAAAAGAGAATTTGAGGGGCACCTGGGTGGTTCAGCTCGTTAAACGTCAGACTTCGGCTCAGGTCATGACCTCATGGTTCGTGGGTTCAAGCCCCACATTGGGCTCTGTGCTGACAGCTCAGAGCCCGGAGCCTGCTTTGGGTTCTGTGCGTCCCTTTTTCTCTGCCCCTCCCCTGCTCCCTCTCTCAAAAATAAGTAAACATTAAAAACAAATTAAAAAAAAAAAAAAAGGATTTGAGCCTGAGGTTTTGGGGTTTTGTTGGTTGTGTGTGTGTGTGTGTGTGTGTGTGTGTGAGAGAGAGAGAGAGAGAGAGAGAGAGAGAGAGAGTCAGTGGGAGGCGGGGCACGAGTGAGTACAGGGCAGAGAGAGAGAGAAGCTGGGCTCACCCAAAGTAGGGCTCTTGTTTTACGCAAGGCAGGACTCCCGCTCAGCCGATGTGGGACTCAAACTCATAAACCATGAGATCATAACCTAAGCTGAAGTCCGACGCTTAACGGACTGAGCCACCCAGGCGCCCTGGAGAAGAGATTTCTAATCTCATTTGCAACCCCCTCCCCCGCCCCCGTATCTCTAATTTTTGCCAAATTGGTGGAACCCTTCCAAGCCCAAGCTTGGGAGTTCAAATTTGATCCAGAACTAGTAGAAAACTGTATCTTCTGTAAAGGGAAGTTATGAGATCACAATGGTCCTCCAGGTAAAGTATTCAATTTAACAGACTTTGAGCATTTGCTACACGCCTAGCGCTGGTCCAGCCTGCTCACCACTAACCGTCCAGCAGGCTCCTGCATAGACCTTGAGGATGCAGGACGTTAAGGAAAGTAAAGCCTCTCGCATAATACCTGGCACACACTAGGTGTTTTATAATGCCCAATTCTCCCTTCACTCCCATTCTGGATAAATGGCGTGTGTATCCAGCAATGGGAGAAGTGGTTCTCAACATCCATTACACAGACAGAAGGATCGTGCAGTGCTCGGGGAAGTGACAGTGCTCTGGCTCTGGGTCTGTAACGTAATCTCTGACCTCGCGACCCCAAGACCAGCGGCGATCACCTGGAAGCCTGTTAGAAATGCAGACTCTTGGGGCCTGCCCCAGACCTACTGAATCAGAAGCTGCGTTTTCATAAGACCTCCAGGTGATTCTGTGCACATTCGAGAAGCAGTGGACTTCACTCCGAGGGCCAGGGGCAGTTTCTCTGGCCGTTGTGGGGGCTAGTGACTTTATAAGCTTGATACATTCCCAGAGTGAAGGCAGGGCCCAGGAAGAGCCTTGGCCTCCAGCAGACCTGCAAATGCTCTTGGATTTTCAGGGGTCACTGCCTTTTAGTACAGGAAAGAAGAAAAAGTAGTTCTCATCTCATATGAATACAAGTTAAAAAAAAAAAAAGATTCAGGAAGGGCAAAAGGAAGGGAGGGAGGAAGGGAAGAAAGGAAAGAAAGAAGAAAGAGAAAAGGAAAGGAAAAGAAACAAAAAGAAAAGGAAAGAAGGAAGGAAAGAAAGACCTTAACTGGGAGAATAAAGGAGCATTCACTGGGGCCTGTTGGGTGATACCATAAGGAGTCAAAGCCATCCTAATTACTGTGTTTAGGAAACAAACCGTCCTGGCACTTTCCTTTCAAGTAGCCCACAGCTGCAAACTTGTCTCCCTCTTTATCTGTCTGGAAGACAAAGACACTTGCAATTAAGGTTTTGAAATGCAAGGTTATTTCTTCATTTTCCCCAGGGCCACATGTTTTCTTTTCAAGGAGCAGAGATAATGAATGTATTGTGAGGAAAGAAAGAAAGAGGGTGGAGCAAAAATCAATGCACCTTTGATAGGCCCCTTCTGAGTAAGTGCGGCCTCCTGGTTTTCCTTAAGGAGCACACCTGGAGCCAAGGTGGTCAGGGGAAGGTGCTGCGGGGTCCACACAAAGCAACTGCCAAGATCGCCCATCAGGTCAGTTCAAGGCTTGCTAAGTCAAAATGGCGTCAAGAGAGAAGTTACTTTTATTTATTTATTTTTGAGAGAGAGAGAGAGAGAGAGAGAGAGAGAGAGAGAGAGAGAGAGAGAATCCCAAGCAGACTCCTTGCTGTCAGCGCAGAGCCTGCTTCGGGGCTCAAACTCAGGACCCTTGAAGTCATGACCTGAACCGAAATCAAGAGTTGGACGCTTAGCTGACTGTGCCACCCAGGCTCCCGAGTCTATGTTTTTAAGGTGTTTTTTAATCAAACCTGACCTCAGTCAGATTTTTTTTCTGTGCGTAATATCTATTCCTAAAAAAAATCTTATGGCAAAATGTTTAAGATTGTAAACTTGATGTTATTTTATCACAATTAAAAATAAAAAAAAATTTTTTTTAACTCTTAGGGCAGATGATGGGGCGTCTGGGTGGCTCAGCCGGTTGAGCGTTCGACTCTTGGTTTCCGCTCAGGTCATGATCTCACAGTTCGTGGGTTCGAGCCCCACTTTGGGCTCTGCACTGACAGCTCCGAGTCTGGAGCCTGCTTGGGATTCTCTCTCTCTGCCCCTCCCCTGCTTGCTTGCTCTCAAAATAAATAAACTTAAAAAAATAAAAAATATCTAAACAGGGGCGCCTGGTGGCCCAGTTGGTTAAGTGTCCGACTTAAGCTTGGGTCATGATCTCATTGTTTATGGGTTCGAGCCCCACGTCGGGCTCTGTGCTGACCACTCAGAGCTTGGAGTCTGCTTCCGATTTTGTGTCTCCCTCTCTCTCTTTCTCTCTCTCTACCCCTCCCCGGCTCGCTTGCTTTCTCTCAAATATAAACATTAAAAAAATTTTTTTAATAAAATAAGTAAAATAGAACTATGGCAGATGTTGTAAGGCTGCCTACTAATGAAAATAGCATGAAGTGCTTATTATTTAACCTTTGATGGTGTTAAGTCAACGTCCCAGGTGAACCTAAAGTCAGCACCACACAGTCTGGGTGCTGCAGGGATGTACTAACTCACGATCCGGATGATTCTGGAATCAGTTGTGTGACTTCCTGTGCTATCCTCCCTCACTGCATTAGTCACATGGACCTTCCCGCTCTTCCTGATCAAGCCTTGCACACTCTCGGGCTTTTGCAAATGCTCCCTGCTCCTTACGTCCACCTGGGAATACTCCTCCTCCTGATACTTGCTGTGAACTTGGTTCGTTCCTTCACTTTATCCAGGTCTCCACTGAATGTCGTCTTACCAGAGGGTCCCCTTCTGAGCCCGTTATAGCTTACCCTGTTTTATTTCTTCCGTCACACCCATTACAACCAGATTTCACTTTATGTTTATTTATTGTCTTGTGTGGACTATAAGCAAGGACGCACTCTTTCTCCCCAGGACCTCCCTGCTCCCTCTTCTCTCTCCCTCCACCTGTCCAAGCACCTGCCTTCTTGTCACCCTGCTCTGTCTCTGCCCCTCACCTCTCCCTGCATGGCTTTGTGCGCCTCCCTCTGTGATTGCTTCCCAGTCCAAGAGCTGGGCCCACGTTCTCGCTCTTTCCCTGCCAGTGAGGGCCATATCCAGGCGCTTAATGGGACTTGGCTTTTTCCAATACATGCACCAGTTCCTGAACCGCTGTGTGGGTCTCTGTTACAGTCGTCTTTCCTCTCTGTCTGTGCCTGTATCCAGTGCTAAATGCTTTGAGAGGCCAGGGATGGTCTAATTTCTTTAGTCTGGCACCAAGCCAACCCCTTGCCCAAGTACGTGAGGGCTCAGTACAGACAGCTTTGAAAGTGTGATGATAGAGCTTTTAAAGAGATAGATGCTGCCTGTCATTAAACCCTAGACTGGAGCAGAATGTGTCTGCTGGTCATGAGCTTGATGAATGACAGGCAAAGGAGGGAGCGGCCTTAGTTTTTATTTGCACAGTGAGTAAATGAATCACAACCCCCTTTATGGAAGGTAGTCTGCACGTGGGGAGGGGGTTGATTTCCTATTTGTGATTTTCCGTGAGCCGGTAGGAGTTGACCAGCTGTGATGAATGCCCTTCGAGTTGGCGTTTTCCCTCCTCTTTGTCACTGGAAGCATATTCATTAAATGCATTTTAGAATGCCCCAGACCCTTCATCAGCAGGTCAGTTAGCAGAGTATTTGTGACCATCGTGACTTCCTTCACAATCTCTGAAACAAACTAGACACATTTTTTCCTGTTAATCAGAGACTACTTGAGCCTCGTTTATAGCAGGTGTTTTTTCTCTTTTAAAAATGTTTTAAAGTTTATTTGTGGAGGAATAGGTTCTACTTACATAAGTGGGTTCGAAAAAAGCTTAGGGTGGAAAGCCGCCACCGTGGGGCAATAGCACCCAAGGTGAGCTAGGGAGGTAGTGTAATGGGATCACGAGTAACTCGTTTCATCACCTGCAGAAAATTACTTAACATCTGACGCCAATCTGTTGCACTTTGATCACAAACTCCACTTGCCCCCAGACCCTTTGCTTCTTACACGCACAAATTAATGATTCTTGTCTGATTGTTTTCTCCACGTTCACGTGTGTAAGATCTGGTTTTCTTCACGTTCACCGCGTGGGTAATGTCTTGTGAGCTCGATAAATACGGAGACGAAAGCGTTGTCTGGGGTTCTGGTCTCCTCCTGGACGTTAGTCTTTTGTATTCAATTCTGCGTCCACTCTCTTGCTGGACAGAACCCAAACTCGTAGTCTGTGACATTCATTCATTCATTCATTCATTCATTCATTCATTCATTTATTTATTTATTTAAAGAGAGAGTATATGCAAGCGGGGGAGGGGCAGAGAGAGAAGGAGGGAGAGAAATCATTTATTGAGGGCGGAGGGAGAGAATTGATTGATTGATTGCAGAGAGAGAAGGAAAGAGAGAATCCCAGGCAGTTTCTGTGCTGTCAGTGCAGAACCCAACGTAGGGCTCAAAGCCACGAACCATGAGATCACGACCGGAGCCGAAACCAAGACCCGGACGCTTAACCAACTGAGCCACCCAGGTGCCCCAGTGGGTTATATTTTAAACACTCACGGTGTTTTCTGTTTAAACCCTCTGATTCTCTGAATCTACTTGCATTATGACTTGGGCCACATACCTGGCTGATTTAACGGTGTCTCCAAGTCCTTGGTGTGTGCCATAGCTCGGGGTCTCCCCAGCGAGGGGAGTATGCTAGGTGACCTCTTGGGAGCGTGGGGGATTCTCCAAAAGCCGCCCCTTTGTTCTCTGTGTGCTTTTACAACATGCGATCTTTATAGGTGCCTGTGTCCTGTTCTGAAGTATGAAATGTGAAGCTTTGGTTTGAACAAAAGAAAAAGGAGTCTGTTACTCTGCACACCTGTAGGCTTGAATTTCTATCAAGTTTATTTACAATGAAAACGTCTAGAAGGGCATTTGGTCAGAACTCAGTTATGTCCTAGTTAACAACAGTCACTGGCAGATACGATCTAGCAGCCGCTTTATCAGCAGACGCCCTGAGTAAACTGTCTCTGCCCTCACCCAAGAGTGGCTTATGTCACGGACTGAACCCCCAGACAGAAAACCACTGAAATGACTCTGACCGTTTGTCACGATTTCAATCCCATGAGAAAAGCACTTCTTTATGTGAAATCACACATGCTTTAAAAAAAATAAACCTCTTTGATGAAAAACACTCCTCCCCCCCACCCCGCCCCCAATCCCCAGAGCTAGGTTGGCCCCTAGCTGGCCAGAGCTAGGTTACAAGTGAACAGGGAAGGTGCACTCAGGGAAACTGTCAGGACCCCATAACTTTACTGCAGGTCCCCACTCTTTCTTTGCTATCCTTTTTCCCCTTTCCAGTGACAGTGTTTCCTTCACCCCCTCGGGGAATGATCTGATGTAAGTCATGTACGCTCACTAATCCTCAGGTGTGCGCGTGAGCATTTGCCCCCCACCATTGACCGCTGGCCAGGGGTCCACCACTGTGCTGAGTGCAAAATGCAGTTCCCTCACTTCATTCCCCCACAGCTTGCTAGAGAGGTCTTATAGCTTCAAAGTGAGGAAGCAGAGTCTCAGTTTTTATGAGTATTGCTGCTTGCCAGGACTACCTGATTTACGTGAATGGTCACATCTGATCCTCACTGCCCCATTTTACAGGTGAGAAGACTGAGGCCTTAGAATTGCCCTCTCCCTTGTCCTCCATTTGTAGAAACGGAGACGTCAGGCATTCGTCTATCCCAGCCAAACTGGAAGCTGAATTTGGAGGACTGGGGAGAAAAATCCTGCCCTGAAGTCCACTGCCCTAACCACCGTGCCGCCTGGCCAGGCCCTTCCTCCTGTTTCACCTCTTTCCAAGTTCTCCTGGCCCCTCCCTCTGTCCTGCTAAATTTCTGCATGCTGGCATGTCAGGCTTTGAGTTGGTCGTTCATTTTTCTTTTTTACTGTAGGGACCTATCTTATCAGACTTCTGAGCTACCAATGAGTCCTATGACATTTCCACTTCTAGTCATGAACTTGCAACCAAGAAGCGTGAGGGCAGGATGCTTTCTTTTTGTCACTAGACATGACTCAAGACTAAAGTAGAGACCGGCATCTGGAAGCTTCTGGAGGAGAGGAGCTAAGAAAGGAGCAAAGCTGAAAAGGTCCCCCAGAACATCTCGATTTGAAGGGGTTTTGACACACTAACTGGGGTGTCCGTGAGGGGAGACACTTGAGATCTCTCCGGCAGCCAACCCAGAAAAAAAGACCCTCAGCAGAATTTGCTGGGTCGCCCTGATCCCTGATCCGTTGAGCCTCATCTTTTGTTTGTTGTTCATTTGTTTCTCGAAACAAAGGCTTCAGAGACAGTTTCTTGGAGTGAGACAGTCCTAGTTCTGGGGGACACAGGTGACTAGTAATCTCTTTGTATTCTATTCTGAGTAGGAGCAATTTCAACAGTGACTTTCTTTTAGGATATTGTTTCTCAAGGACAGCAGGACTATTAAGTGAGGTGTAATTTTCACATTTCATAGTTTCTGTCTTAACACAAACCACATCTTTCAATTCGACTGTAACAGTCAGAAATTTGATACTATCTTGACTTAAATTATAACCAAATTTCTCAAATATAGTCACGGATGATATTTTATAAAATAAAATCTATGGAAAATCCCTTGTTTGTTTTTCTGGGTTGGGTTCTTTTCCTCTTGATTTGGCAGAAGGGGCCAAGCTTCTTTCTGCTTTGTTATATGTCAGTATGAATTTTCAGCAGAGCCAGCAAGTAATTTTAGTATCCATAATGACTTTCACTACAATTGGGTTGCTTAACAGCACAAAAAATAAATATTTAAGTCAACCTTCCCTACGGGATCTAAATATAGACCCACCGGTCTCTGTAGCTCCACTGGCAAAGATGTTATCTTTCCTCGGCTTAGGGTTTTTCAGAATTAGATCCAACGTGGCTTTGCATTGGGAGATAAATCCATGCAGCTTTATAAAGAGAAACTTGATGTCCAATTTATTATCTTCCTCGTGCCTCACAAAGCCTTGCTCCGGCTGTGGACACGCTTATTCCGGGCGAGTTCGTCATCTGTTAAAATAAACAGCCTGTGTGCCCTGAGAAAAAAATATACACACGACACAAAACATACAAGAGAGTAAAGCAACAGAAGGCCAGTAAGTTAAATGTATCGTCTCGCCATTTTAACTCCTCTTTCTAGGGCTTTCCAAGGAATCTATGTGGGGGGTGGGGGGTTGGCAAAGCATATTTGCTATAAACAGACTCCAGTGTTCCTTATCAATCTGGGGAAAGTCTTTAGAAAACAAAGGCTAGTTGATATAAACCTGTGGGTCAAACATCATTTTTGTAGTTTATTAAGAGCTATAGTAGAGGGGCGCCTGGCTGGCTCAGCGGGTTAAGCGTCCGACTTCGGCTCAGCTCACGGTGTCTCGGTTCCTGGTGCTTCGGCTCCTGTGTCTGCTTCTCTCTGCTCCTCCCCTGCTCACGCTCTGTCTCTCAAAAATAAATAAACATTTAAAAATATATATTTTAGGGGCGCCTGGGTGGCGCCGTCGGTTAAGCGTCCGACTTCAGCCAGGTCACGATCTCGCGGTCCGTGAGTTCGAGCCCCGCGTCGGGCTCTGGGCTGATGGCTCAGAGCCTGGAGCCTGTTTCCGATTCTGTGTCTCCCTCTCTCTCTGCCCCTCGCCCGTTCATGCTCTGTCTCTCTCTGTCCCAAAAATAAATAAACGTTGAAAAAAAAAATTTTAAAAAATAAATAAATAAATAAAAATAAAAATATATATTTTAAAAAAGAACTGTAGTAGAACCCTGTCGATACATGGCTTTTTTTTTTTTTTTTAATAAGACTTGTAAGTACCATCGTATTCCCCAAAACACAAATGCTGCTGACAGGCCTGACCCCAAGCTGGCCTCCAGGGCACCTGTTCTGTGGATGAGTGTCCCCAGTGGATCACAGGTCAGTTCTCCCTTCACACCTGCAAGGGGGATGCAGCAGGGGATGGGCGGTGCTGGCACCTGCCGGGAGAAGTGACAGGGAGACTTCCCCCAAAGCCTGTGGTTACTTTTGAGTTTTGTATCATGTCACTGTATTCTTTATTTAATAACTGGAAAGTCAAAAAGTGGTGCTGCTTTGTTTCATGAAAACAACTATGGCTCAAAAGCTCTATTGTTTCAGCAGGAAACAAGCCAATCATAAAGGAGTTCTGGAACAAAAAGATCTAGATAACTAACAGGTCGTGCGTGTCTCGATGCAGTTGCCAACGGCCTTTTGCTGTTGCATCTTGAGCAAAGAAAGGAGACTGCAGGGTTAACACATCACCCCTTCTGCTAACTTCCCCTACTCCCCAAGTGAGTGTGCTTTTGTAACATTTGAGCGGGAATGGCTTTTTATCAAATTCCTGCCTTACTAGGATCGCTACCAATAATAATAGCCACCTCACAACCACCGAGAGCTTGGCCTTGGAGGATGGAGGTAGGCCCAAATTCTGAGCAGCTGGAAGGGAAGGCCTGAGGACCAGCAGGGGCTCCAGGAGCCTGGGCGCTCACCCCAGCCTGGGTGCTGGTGAGACGGTAGACCTGAGAGCTATGATCTGTAGGAAGGGGGTGCCTGGGTGGCTCTGTTGGTTGGGCATCTGATCTTGATTTCAGCTCAGGTCATGATCTCCTGGTTTGTGGGATCGAGCCCCGTGTCAGCACAGAGCCTGCATGGGGATTCTCTCTCTCTCTCTCTCTCTCTCTCTCTCTCTCTCTCTCCCTCCCTCCCTCTCAAAAATAGATTAAAAAACACACACACACCTGCAATCCTTAGGCAAAAGGAGGGATCGGACTAAGAGAGACTGGGGGCCATCCATGCATTCACACCAAAAAATGGCTTTCAAAGGATGTACTTGGCAAGACATGCAGGCAGGAGGAGACCGGCATAAGAGAGCTCCGGGCATAAAGGAGAGGGGGCGCAGGCTAACTGGAGACCAAGCTAGGCGGGCAGGACTCAGGGACTTGGAAGCTGGGGGCACAGGCAGGTGGAGCGAGCCTGGCCTGCAGCATCGTGAGACAGGTCCCCAGGGGACCAGCAGAAGCAAGACAGGCCAGTGGATTTCCTAATAGTTACCAACCCAGGTACTGCAGCCGGGAGAACAGCCCTGGAGCCCGTCCTGGGAGTGGAGCACGGGATCCGAGCGAGGCCAACACACGGCCGGCTCCGCATGCTGCGTGTGAGGTCAGGGAGCCGCTCAGGCCTGTAGCAAGAGGGTTCGTCCTACAGCTGCATCTCTGCAAGTGGAGGCAAAGAAGGTTGGCAGAGAGAGCCAGGATGGAGGAGCAAAAAGGACAAAGGCATGGCTTGCCTTCTCCTGAGTGTGCAGGCACCCTAAAGAAGATTTTCCAGATTCTTTTTATTTACCTGCAAGCCATATTTCCTTACGTGTACGTATAGGTAGCCTTTTAGGTTGTATATATATTCCATTTTGAAGGTTTGAAGGCATCCTGCAGAGCATATAACGTGCCTAAAGAACCAAATGGCGTTGTAAGCTGTGCCTCGAATTAGATTAATGCCCTAATTGTCTGCCTCACCGTGGCAAATCTTCCGGTAGCAAAATTGTTGCCGCTGCTGCTTAAAAGATCTGTAATGCTATAGCTCTGTCAAGTAGATATGTCGGTTTGGGGGTGATGAAAATGTTCTAGAATTATATGGCCATGGTGGTTGCACCGCTTTGTGAGTATACTAAAACCCACTGAACTGTACCCTCTCAAGGGGTGAGTTTTATGTGAGTTATATATTGATTTTTAAAAAAGAAGACAACGTTCGGGTGTAAAGTCACAGTCAGCTTAGGAGAGAGAAATGAATTCGAAGGAATTGTCTGTTGAGGAGCTGGGACATCTGGTCACCTCTGGAATCAGTGACTTGGCCCTTTTTGCCAGAAGGTGTGAAATCCCTGGGCTCAAAAATGGATGGGCGGAGTGAGTGACAGCCACACCCCTGGATGGGCAAACAAATTGTCCACATGTTCACATCAGCTGGTGCTCAACAGGAACCAGGCTTTGGAACCCAGGACACAGCCTGACAGTGTGCTAAGCAGCTGCTTCAGGGGTAGACCTTTTACCAAATTCCCCTAAAAAGAACCTCTCTGTGGGTAACATAAAGCCTATGCTTATCTTCCAGAGACTGCTGCAGCTTTCGTCTGGGTCAGAAGCAATTGATAACCTTTACTGTCTGAAATGAGGCCTGACCACATGTTTCTCTTGTTTGCCTTTGTCATCAGTAAGGCAGGAGTGTTCGCATATCATCAGGCTCAGATGAGTCCTAGTTGGGAGAATTTGCATTGACCACATTCAGCTTTGCCGGGTCTCTCCTGCTCGTCTTCCACGTGCATCTGTTGCCTTGCCAGTCGCAGACCAGGGCTGCCTCCGGGGGAACGGATTCCTATTACAACAAAAAGAGAGAACGGAATGGAGGGATGGTTTCTGTTATGTCACCCTTCCTGGTTTCCACTGGGCTCGCTGCTCGGCCCTTAAGCCCTATCCCGCACCAGCTCGCGGGGAGCATCCAGCTTGCCGGGTCCCAAGTCCCCGGGAAGGGTTGTCTGGGCTTAGTCCAGATACAGCCTCCCTGGCACACGTGACCCCAGGAACACATTCAGCATTCTCACCGACCTCAAAGTAGCCCTCCCTGCCCCCTCCCTCCCGGAAGCCCTGTGCCTGGCCCGCGGGAGGCCGGAGAGGGCCACATTGGCTGCGTCCCCCAACCCCCACTCAGCTAGCCTCAGTTTTCTGGCTGTGGTGCTTTCTTCATAAAACTTCCTTCCATAACTGAGGTATTTTGAGAATGCTGGGCTTCTTCTAAGCTGTTATTTCCACACCTTCCAACCAGGCTCTTTAATATGCAGATGAAGCCCTCTGCGGGGGGGGGCTCAGTCATTGATGTCCCCCACCACTCTGCTGATGGCCTCCCTCGCCACCCTGACCCCATGCGCCATTTTAGGCCTCTGAACTGTTCTAAGTTCTCTCCCTTCCTCCCTCTCCCTACCTCCCCCTGCCAGTTCCTTTTCTCTCATCTGGCCCATCTCTACGCATCTTGTAAGACTGAGCTCACTTATCAGAGTCCTTAGGCCACCCTCCCTGGCCTTCTCAGGCTGAGGCAGCATCTGCCTCTGCGGGGGACGCACGCCGGTGTGTATAAGCCCCTTGAGGGCAGGGTTTGTAACTTCGGATCCCTGCGCCCCAGCAGGCGTGCAGCCTTTGGTGACTTTTGAGCCAAATCCAGCTGTTGTGCCACACCGTTCGGTTTCTGACCTGCCTGCCTGTCGACAGGACTGGTGGTGTTTCTTGCACACTGAGAAAGCTGATGCAGAAGGAGCTTTCCTGTGGCAAAGTGATAAGAATCTCTGAGTGATTGCAGGGGACTTGGCTTTTTGTTTTGTTTTACGTAGATGGGCAGATCTGGAAATTGTATCTAGAATTGTACAGAAAGGAAACAGAGGCTCAAAAAGCCTAAGCGGCCAGTTGCAGGGGGGGGGGGGGGGGATCCTCTCAGCCAGCAGGCCGCAGGACCCAGAGCTCCAACCCTGCAGTGTTCTTGTAACACGTTGTTGTCCCACTTTAAAAAATTCTCCGTGTGTTTCGATTCTAAGAGGTAAGCAGTATTAAACATCTTTTTTTTTTTTTTTTTTTACATTTTCTTTATTTTTGAGAGAGAGAGAGAGAGACACGGAGACAGAGAAGAGCACACGTGGGGGAGGGGCAGAGAGAGGGAGACACAGAATCCGAAGCAGGCTCCAGGCTCCGAGCTGTCAGCACAGAGCCCGACGCAGGGCTCGAACCCACGAACTGTGAGATCATGACCTGAGCCGAAGTCAGTTGCTTAACCAACTGAGCCACCCAGGTGCCCTTAAACATCTTTTAAAGCTCAGAGAATGTCTGGGCTGCCTGGGTGGCTCAGTCGGTTAGGCATCCGACTCTTGATTTTCGCTCAGGCCATGATCTCATGGTTCATGAGTTCAAGCCCCACATCGGGCTCTATGCTGATGGTATGGAGCCTGCTTGGGATTCTCTCTCTCTTCCTCTCTCTCTGCCCCACATGCGCATGCTCTCTCTCTCTCTCTCAAAATAAATAAGCTTAAAAAAACTCAGAGAAAGTCTGTAAGACCAAATTTGACATCCCTTGTGGACAATATGTATATTAAGGGGCCTCCTTATGTTCTACGGTTTTATGACCAAAGTTGCTGAGCATGTATCTGTCCACCATGTGACCGTAATCCATCATATTACCATGAGCAGAACTGGAATATTTTTAAATGCTTAAATGGGTTTTAACGCCAGTGCCGATTGGTTTCGTACATTCGTAGTGGGGAATGTGCTAATATAGGGAAGTGGCATTGCAGGGAGGCGGTATCACAAAGAGCAGTTTCAGGACTGTTGATGGTGTTTTCTTAGGCTTGTCAGAAATGGAATTTGGTGATTCACTTTTTGTTGTATCCAGAAAGGACTTGTGCAAAATCTCTACCTGGTGTCAATTTCCTTTGCAGGTGACTTTTCAGATCACCCCTCCGTGTACCCATGAGAGGCATTATGAGCGTTTTGGACGATGCTGTCATAAATGTGAACCAGGTTTGTGTGTCTGAGTCACCTTTCCTTGCCCCTCAAAAGCGGGTGGAGCTCTCATTTATTTCTTAATCCAAGGAATAACTTCTATCCTGCCGGATTAAAAAAAAAAAAAACGAAATTGGATCGACTTTTTATGGCAGTGGCAGGTAGTACTGCGTGTCACCCCGAAGACAAAAACCTTTCTCTCAATAGATAAAATCACTTAAAAATCAAAAGCAATTGCAGAAACTGGTACTTAATTTATGCTGGAACACATTTTTCTAAAACGCTATTTCTTGAGAAACCATGGTTTTGAAAACCATATTTTAGCACTTTGCAATTCAAACTTACAACATACAAAATGTAACTCTTCTTTAAAAGTATTTTACAGAAAATTTGGGGGGGGGAATACCATACTGGAATTGTTGCTGCTGAAAATTGCCTACACCCTATTAAACCTTCTCCCCATGCACCTGCTGAGGGGCAGAAGGCGGACCGGTTACCTCTCCCCCATAGTTGCTCTGCCAGATTGTGGCCAAGTGTTTCTACAGCCTCAGTAAAGCCCCAAGTCCGTGGGGTCCTCACTCATTCATTGTCCTAGAAACCGCGGTTACATTACAAGAGGATCCTTTAGATATTCAAGATGTAAATATTTTTCAGATGTGCAGAGCAAGAGCTGGTGATTTTCGTGAGCATGCATGCATGTGTGTGCGTGTGCATGCATGTGTGTGCATGCGTGTGTGTGTGTGTGTGTGTAGTACTGTTTAGTCAAACTGAGTTACCTGTGAGCCCCCAGTATATGTAGAACAAAAGAAGTTAAGTCTCCAGATGGACAGCAGAGGGGATTTTGGAGATGGGAGGGCAGGGGTAAGGTGAAATTCTTGTTTAGCCCCCAGGGAACCCCTCAAGTTCTACAGTTACCTGTTAGAAAACCATCCTCCTTTTCCCTGGTCAGCAGAGTTGTAGGGTGGAAAGGATGATGTTTTACTTACATGAGCTAAAAGGCCGCTCACCTTGAGCACAGCAAACCTAGGAGAGGCTGTTTTAGCCAGCTGGGATGCCTGAGAGCCCATCACTGATATGTGGCCTCATCCCTTGTATCCTACTGTGTTAGGGGACTTCCTGGGATCACAGTCCTTTAAATGGTCCAATAGATTGGTGTATTTTTGTTGTTATTTTTCTTGGGGGGGTATTTTCAATTGGTGCATTTTTTTCTCTCCTAAATTAAGGAAAGTACATGTCTTCTAAATGCACTACTACCTCGGAGAGTGTATGCCTGCCGTGTGGCCCGGATGAGTACTTAGACACCTGGAATGAAGAAGATAAATGCTTACTGCATAAAGTCTGTGACTCAGGTAAGTCAGGCATATCAGCAGCAAGTGTGAATAAGTGATATTTTTGATACGGTGGTGCTATCTCTTTTGGGGGGCATAGGGAGAAGCTTTGACCTTGGACCCCGAGAAGCAAGTGCTTCAGATCCCGAAGCATTGGGTGAACATTCTTCATTTAGAACATTTTTTTTTTTTTAAGAGAGAGGGAGAGAACCCCCAGCAGGCTCCACGCTCAGCACGGAGCCCAACGCGGGGCTCAATCCCACAAACCGTAGGATCGTGACCTGAGTTAAAATGAAGAGTTGGACACTTAACCAACTGAGCCACCCAGGCATCCCTTCATGTCAAACTTTTGTTCGAATATAATTGAGACCAGGAGAGGTTGGGTGACTTTTCTAAGGTGAACAAATGAGAAGCAGGACTCAAAGCCAGATCTGACTCTCAAGTCTTCCTGAACCGTAAGTGTCTTACTATACAGTTTGATCTCCCTATCAGACTGCTAATTTTTTTATTTTCAGTCAAAAAAAATTTTAATTATAGTTTAATTGTAGGAATCAGGATCAAAATATGTCCCTTTAGTCTTGACCTAGAGGTTCCCTTGCCTTTTTTTTTTTCTTTCCCATTTAGTTTCTCTGTTGCAGAAACCATCTTTGTAATCCTGTGAAGTTTCCACAGTCTGATTTCTGCTGGTTGCATTCCCTTTGTGTCATTTAACAGATTTTCCTGTCTCTTCTATTTCCTGCAAAGCGATTGTTAGGTCTAGAAGGCTCATGAAAAGCTGGGTATGTTTGTTTGTTTGTTTGTTTGTTTGTTTGTTTGTTTTGCAAAACTGCTTCATAGTTGGCATGATGCAGGGATCATATAGTAGCTAGCTGCTTACCTCTCTTCTTGTGATATGAGCGGCAGTCGACCATCATGGCCTCGATCCATTTTCATTAGGAGCTGTAGAAAGGTGACCTTCTATCACTCCTTCTTCATTATAGTTGGGGAAGCTTCCCTCCTCAACTAATTGTTACCCTGAATTACAGTATATACAGGAAAGGCAGAATGAATGCTTGTAACTTTATTTACCACTTTTCAAAATAATGCCTAGATCACCAAGCTTCTCCAAAGGATTTGTATGAATATTAACGAACGCAGCCATTTAGACATATTTGAGGTATTTTAACCTATTGCAGTTACTAGTTGTATGGGTGCTCAGATTATCTTACCTCCTCCAGCTGGCCCCTCAGTCTTTGCTATGACCCCAGGTGACTTTAAGAGCTCCCCTTGCCTCCAGGCTCATTTTGGACATTTCCTGCTTCGAACCCCAAACCAGCCATTTCTTTAAGAATTCCTGACTGCATCCAGAGGAACATCTTATTTAGCGACCTCACTCTGGGTGCCAGTGAGGCTCACTGTTACCAGACTGATCCTTGTTTATAGGTTCTTTTCAGTGGACAGAATTAGGAGAGAAGTATTTTTCTTAAACGTCATAATTTTCTAATGTGTTAGAGACAGCTGGCAGATTTTGGCCGCAAAAGGTAACATGGAAACTCCACTGAGCAGAAGCATCTGATCAAGTCTTTTTTTCTTTCCCACTGCTTAGTAATGACCTTGACTCACTGCTGTCTCTTGGAAATAAAGATTCATTCTGTCTCCTGCCAAAGTCAATTAAAGCCCCAAACCTGGTACGTTAAGATACTTAAAAATAACATCAAAATTTTTCATCACCACACCGGCTTACATGCACTCACATTTGAGTGGGTCGTGGAATTAGAATTTTCCAAGGAAGTGATCCTTGTCCATGTATGTTGCGGCGTTAGGCACATGTTTATGCAGATTGGCCTTGGTGCTATACAACTGACCTGGGCCCCGGGGAGCAGAGCGGACACAGGAGGGAGGCAGGAAGATTTCTCAGCAGGAAGATTTCTCAGGTTCTCCATGCTTGGGTCTAAAAAGAATGGGAATAGGAAACATCCCCTCCCTGAGGGCAGGAACTTGGGCTTCTCTAACAGAATAGCACAGACTGAGTGGCTCAAACAACAGACCTTTATTTCTCCCAGTTCTGGAGGCTGGAAGTGGGAGATGGGGGTGCCAGCATGGTTGGGTTCTTGGTGAGTGCCCTCTTCAGGATTTCAAGATTTTCTTGCCGTGTCTCCATATGGTGGAGAACAGAGGAAGGAAGCTGTCTGCTTTTGTACAGAGGCACTAATCCACTCATGTGTCTCCAACCTCATGGCCTAACCACCTCCCGAAGGCTGCACTTCTTAGTACCATCACCCTGGGGGTTAGGATTACAACATGAATTCTGAGAGGACCTACAATCTGTCCAAAACAAACTTCTATAAGTACTCAGTATAAGTAAGGCTATTTGGACAGGCCAGGTGAGATGGGGTCCTATAGGGTCCTAAAGTCTGTTTCAAATAATATTGTATTATATCGTGTGTGTGTGTGTGTGTGTGTGTGTGTGCGCGCGCGCGCGCGCGCAGGTTGATTCCTGTTATTCACAGAATAACATCAATGTTCTATAAAGTCATCACAAAAAATGAACCAGCAAATACTGTATAGTATTTAGTATTTGTATAGTATTATAGTATTTCCTAGGGGAAATACAGGGTTAGGTTCCTGGGAGCCTCTGGTCACAACATCTTTGTTAACTGATCCATGTATAACCTTGTTTTATGTGTGTTTCTGTTTAAAGACACCTTAATAAATATTCTGATTCATTAACATTGAACTTACAACCAACAGTGCTGAAATTCATGCCTGGACAAAGTTTATCTTAGCATATATCTTCTCCATGAGACACATCACAGCCTTCTTGAGGGGCCTGGAAATACCAAATGGCACTTCTGCACAAAGACTGTGGGCCATTTTAAGCAATGGCATCACTAACAAAAAGCACAGAAATGCCAAAAATGGGACACTAAATAGACCACAAAAAGGACACTTGATTCCAGTAGGCACAAGAAGGCAGAGTGGGACTTTGCTTGACCTCAGCTGACAGCATGCATGCCTGGCCAGTGGCTTGAAATTTCCACTGTTCTGCATGTGTGCAAGAATGACTGCAAAAGTGCCAGGAGTCCTGAGGTGGGGTTACAATGAAATTTTAGCGAGTGGGTGAAATGGCAAATATGAATCACCAAATGGAGATGGCCTTGTATAAGCATGACTTCTCTTCCACAAAAAGTGGAAAGGGCAGCTTTGGGTTAAGAAGAGGAGCACTTTGCAATGTGTTGTGAGAAAAGAGACAAGTACCAAACAGATTGCCCTGAGTATTTGGGGAGATTAACTTCCAAGTATGTCATCAGGCTCAACTTCTGTAATGCATTCTCTGATTACGCATGACACTTCTCTGATTACACTGTGACCCCTGTTTTCACAGCTCTGAATAATCTTGTGGTCCTGCAGGATGCCAAGATGAATCCCCGGTGTCCAGATCCCTGTTCTCTTAGGTTCAATCTAGCATTAGTGTTAAGACTATTGATCACATTTGAATTCACTAAAAATTAAGCAGCTGTGAAATCTATTTTGCATTAGCCAAAATAGACAATAATCATAATTCCCCGCTTCTTAGTCCTCTCACTACTATGAAAATTGCCTTTAAAAAAAAAATTACAGGGGGCGCCTGGGTGGCGCAGTCGGTTAAGCGTCCGACTTCAGCCAGGTCACGATCTCGCGGTCCGTGAGTTCGAGCCCCGCGTCAGGCTCTGGGCTGATGGCTCAGAGCCTGGAGCCTGTTTCCGATTCTGTGTCTCCCTCTCTCTCTGCCCCTCCCCCGTTCATGCTCTGTCTCTCCCTGTCCCAAAAATAAATAAACGTTGAAAAAAAAAATTAAAAAAAAAAAAATTACAAGACTCGGAGTGCCTGGGTGGCTCAATCAGTTAAGCAAGCATCGGACTTTGGGTCCTGTCATGGTCTCAGAGAGGGAAGCCTGCTTGGGATCCTGTCTCCCTCTCTCTCTGCCCTTCCCCCACTCATGCCCTCTCTCATTCTCTCCCTGTCTCAAAAATAAATGAACATTAAAAAAAAAAAAACCTCACAAGACTTAATTATTGAGAGAGAGAGAGAGAGAGAACCCTGCTGGGCTGTTTTAGTGGAAGCACTGGAAGGGGGAGCTTGGTAGTTCCCGAAAACCCAGGCCCCAGTGATGCATTTGCGGGGAGCCAGGCAGGTGCCACGTCCCCGTGTTGCAGGGTTGCCCTAAGGTGGAAGGTGAGCAGCTGTGTCTCTGTCTCCCGCAGGCAAGGCCCTGGTGGCCGTGGAGCCCGGCAACCGGACGGCCCCGCGGCGCTGCGCCTGCACGGCCGGCTACCACTGGAGCGCGGACTGTGACTGCTGTCGCCGCAACGCCGAGTGCGCCCCGGGCTTTGGCGCGCAGCACCCGGGTAGGGGTTTGGTTCGTGCGTCAGGCGGGCTCTCCCGCGGGGGCCGGAGCAGGCTCTGAGAGGCGTCTCTGCATCATTCCCGCTCCGGGGAAGCAGGTGGCACGGGAGTAGCTTGAGGGCCCCCTTGAGCAGGGCCAGGTTAACCTCGTCCAGGGAAATGTGGGCGCGGGGCGCTCCACCGAAGGCTCCATCCGGGACACCTTGGGATCCCCGCTTAGGCGGGCAGGGGTAGCGCAGACCCTTTTTAAAAATCTGGTGCAACCCCGCTTAGGCGGGCAGGGGTCCTCAGACCCTTTTTAAAAATCTGGTGCAACCCCTTAGAAGGCTTTTGAAAAACCATGCGCCCCTGGCATATTTTTAGGTTGGCAGCTAACATTTTTTTTATTGCCAATGTAAAGAGTTGCTAAGGAATTAGTTTCCAAGGAATTATAACAGCAGTAACACTTTTAAAAATGGAATTCAGTGGCATCTAAACAGCATAGCAATTTGATAGCATCATCATCCTTTTAAAAATGCACTAATGGTCCTTCACTCTTGGAAGTTTTATACAGTTTTATACAGTTTTCCCTCCTTTGATTTGTATCCATTTCACTTTCCCCATAGAATTTTATCCTAATGTATTTTTATGCTTGGAGGGATTTTACGAATCACCTTTTCATAGAGTTTCACATCGCAAATGTACACAGATTAGAGATTGTAATTTTTAACAATTTCCCGTGACTCAAGGTTCTAAGAGTTAAAAACACTTCCGGACTAAATTTTATTACAGTTATTACCCGATTGTCAAAAATATATTTTGATATAATTGTAAAAAATTTATGAACTTAATGAGTGGAGTTTTTCTTATTCATATATTCATGGTTGGCTATTATTTATTGCTAAAATGCAACAGAATTCAACATTCATTCTATTTCCACCAAGTGCTGAGAAACTTGGTCCCATAAATCACTAAATGGCTAAGGAAACCTTCTGTTAGACAAGTATCTGTTCTTTCAACACTTTCTTAGTTATATGTCCAGGCCTCAGAATGGTGTGACATGAAAAGATGTCTGAGGTTTTGAATGTTTATTTATTTTTAAGAGAGAGTGTGTGTGCACGCAAGCAGGGTAGGGGCAGAGAGAGAGGGAGACAGAAGATCTGAAGCAGGCTCGGTGCTGACAGCACTGAGCCCCTTGTAGGGCTTGAACTCGCCAACAGCAAGATCATGACCTGAGCCAAAGTCAGACGCTCAACTGACTGAGCCACCAGGGTGCCCCTCAAAGGTATTTTTAATGATATCTCAGTTAAGAACTCAGTGGTGTTTTCAATTTTGTTAAAAGTAAAGAAATAGATATCTCCTTTAAAAAAATTTTTTTAATGTCTATTTATTTTAGAGAGAGAGGGAGGGAGGGAGGGGCAGAGAGAGAGAGAGAGAGAGAGAGAGATGCAGAATCCGAAGCAGGCCCCAGGCTCCAAGCTGTCAGCACAGAGCCTGACGCAGGGCTCAAACTCACAAACTGTGAGATCATGACCTGAGCTGAAGGCCCACGCTTAACCGACTGAGCCACCCCGGTGCCCCAGAAATAGATATCTTCTTGACAGAAAAGTATTTCTTAGAGTTATTTACTGCCCTGACTTCTGGAAAGCACCCCAAAGCAGTTTTTTCAAGATGTAACAAATGATTCTTCATATCTGTTGATCTTTCATTTAGAGGCAACTTGTTTTAACCCAGAAGACTTGGACAGGATTAGAAGAATTAAGATGCTATTCATTTCAATTTTTATGGAAGAAAATGTCCATCAGTCACACTGGTCCAGTCCGCCCTTTTTACCAAATGTATCAACTGAACCAGATTTTCTCTTGGTAAAAGTCTGACTTGATTTTTTTTTTAGTTATTAAAATAAATCTGGGGAACCTGGGTGGCTCAGTAGGTTAAGCATCTGACTTCGGCTTAGGTCAGGATCTCACGGTTTGTGAGTTCGAGCCCCGCGTCAGGTTCTGTGCTGACAGCTTGGAGCCTGGAGCCTACTTTGGATTCTGTGTCTCCTTCTCTCTCTGTCCCTTCCCCACTTGTGCTCTGTCTCTCTCTGTCCTTCAAGAACAAATAAATGTAAAAAAAAATTTTTTTTAATCTCTTTAAACAAATTGAAAAAAAAAAAAAATCTCCCTGTGACAGCCAACTCCCTTTTGAATTTGATTCTAAGACAAGGCCCAGAGCCTTCCCACAAGTTTGCCACCTGCATGGGAAAAGGTGCCTTTTCTTTGATGGATGTTGTCTCTGCCATATTCCTTTGGAAACGGTGCGTTCTCTGAAAATAGGTGGAGGATGGAGGGGGTGAAGTGGGTGAATGAAAATCTCCCTCGTGCCCTACCTTGCAGTGTATTTGAATTCTGAACAACTCACCCTGGTCCCAGATACCCCATTCTGTTGTCACACTCACATTTTGCCCTCGACAGACAAGAAAAGGCAGACACTGTATGGAGGTGCTCTGAATGCAGGAGTTTTGCCATTACCGATATTTCGATTTGTTATGTTGTTTTGTTTTGTTTTGGCGTCTCAGAGGTTTAGCACCAGAGCAGGATTTGGAGCGGGCAAGCAGCCTGCCTTCTTTTGTAAAGTGGGGAAAGTGTGATTGTGTCCAGGGAAAGAGGAAAGGAGAACCTATAGGATGCCTCTGGCAGGTCAGTTGTCTCAAATAGTAGATGTGAGAGTCCAGTGCTTGGATTTAATGCCTTTAAAGCCATGTGTGACTTGTGGCTCCTTAGGAAGTCTCTTTGTTTCTAAGGGTTACTCTTCTAGAGTGTGTTAATATTTTTCAAAGCTGTCTGAATTCATGTGAGCAACTAGATGTTAACTGGGCTTCTGTTAATATCGTTTCAAAGTGAATCAAGCTACTAGATTGGGGATTATTAGATTAATTATTAATAATTACTTTTTTTTTAAATTTCAGTCAAAGTTAGTTAACATATAGTGTAATAATGGTTGCAGGAGTGGAGCCCAGTGATTCATCTCTTACATTTCTCACCTAGTGCTCATTCCAATAAGTGCCCTCGTTAATGGCCATCACCCATCCGCCCCCCCCCCCCCCCCGCACCCCATCAGCCCTCAGTTTGTTCTCTGGATTTAAGAGTCTCTTATGTTTGCCTCCCTCTCTGTTTTTATCTTATTTTTCCTTCCCTTCTCCTATGTTCATCTGTTGTGTTTCTTAAATTCCACATTTGAGTGAAATCATATGATACTTGTCTTTCCCTGACTGACTTATTTCACTTAGCATAATACACTCTACTTCCAACAACGCTGTTGCAAATGGCAGGATTTCATTCTTTTTGATTGCCCAATGATATTCCACTGTATATATAAACCACATCTTCTTTATTCATTCATCAGTCGATGGACATTCAGGCTCTTTCTTAGTGTGGCTATTGTTGACAGTGTTGCTATGAACATTGGGATGCATGTGCCCCTTCAAATCAGCATTTTTGTATCCTTTGGGGTACCCTACTTATTGAGGCAATTACAGAAATCAAGAATGTACTTCCCATTTGACTTTGGACAAAGAAAGTGCAATTTATTATTTTAATGCTTTATTTATGAAAATGAATCACAGGAGTGCTTTCAAGCGTAAATTAACTGCTTTAAGAGTAAATTGTGATTTTGGCACTGATTGCCTGATTATGATATCACATAGTAGCCAATGTTCATTGATTGGTTGATCAGGGGAGGGGAGGGGAGCGGGGGGAGGAGCAGAGAGAGAGGGAGAAAGAATCCCAAGTAGGCTCCAGGCTGAGCGTGGCTCCAACCTATGACTCTGAGATCATGATCTGAGCCAAAATCAAAAGTCAATGCTTAACCGACTGAGCCACCCAGGCGCTCCACCAATGTTCTTCTTTATTGGAATTACCAAAGGGGCATCACGTGTCGGTTACAGTAAGGATAATAGACCTAGGAAATTGGAGATATTTCCTATTTTGATAACATAGTTGATGAGGAATGTTAGAGATCTGAAGAAGGCTTCCTAACTACAACCAATTTCTGCTTGCACTGCCATGGATTAAGGCAGGGGTCCAAACTCCATCCCACCACTGTGTTTGTGTAAATAGAGTTTTATTGGAACACAGCCATATCGTTGTTGTTGTGGTTTTTTTTTTTAACATATTGTCTATGATATTTTCATGCTACAAGTAATTACAGAGATCAGAAGGCCTGCAAAGCCTAATATATTTACTGTATGGCCCTTTTTAGAAAACATTTGCTACCAACTCTTGCTTTAAGAGAAGGAGATCCGTAGGGTTTTTTGGGGAAGGGTTGCTTTTGTTTCTGTTTTTCTTAGAGAAAACTTTGTTACAAACATTCTAGTGTCCGGACTGGTAAGATTTAGCTGGTCAGGAGTCATGACAGGAAGTTTGCCTTAAAAGCTGTGAAAAGGCTGCCATCCTTTGTAGACAAAAGCTGCTATGAACCCAAAAGGCTGAAAGGGGAGATCGGACAGGTGCCTGGTTAAAACAAGGCAAACAGCAGGCTCCCCACGTGACCAGGACAGCGGCTCTGAACAGCAAAGCATGAGTCCCTAACTCAGACGCTGATGTCAGTAACCTGACAGTGAGCCAGTTACCTTTCTAAGGGCGGTTCTGGGACACTGGGCCCTCTACAGCCAAGATGAACCACAGCAATCGGCCGTAGGCGGTGACAGTGGGAGTGGGGAGGCTGGAGGCACTGGCGGGGCTCCTGATCTCGGGTCCTCGGGGCCTTCAGCCTGGCCGATCTCTAAGTGTGCCTGTTTGTTTTGTTTGTTCTTTTGTCCATTTTGTTGACAGTGCAGCTCAACAAGGACACAGTGTGCGAGCCCTGCCTTGTGGGCTCCTTCTCAGATGCCTTCTCTTCCACAGAAAAATGCAAACCTTGGACCAAGTAAGTGACAACAGAGGAGCCAAGAGAGTTTGTTGATTTTATTTTATTTAAAAAAAAATTTTTTTAACATTTATTCATTTTTGAGAGAGAGAGCATGAGTGGGGAAGGGGCAGAGAGAGAAGAAGACACAATCCGAAGCAGGCCCCAGGCTCCGAGCTGTCGGCACAGAGCCCGACACAGGGCTCGAACTCACAGACTGTGAGATCACGACCTGAGCCGAAGTGTGAGGCTTAGCCAACTGAGCCACCCAGGTGCCCTGAGTTTGATTTTAAACTCCACCTGCACTGTCTTCAACTTGATGTGTGACAGGAGTTCTGTACTACTGTTTAGATTCAGTTGGATCGAATCTTTGACTTCCAGTTGCAGCTTCTTTTTTCGTTTTTCTAACCTTATTTACTTGAGAATGACTTATGATGTTTATTATCATTCCCTCGCCGCTCCCACGCTTCCCAGCTTCCCCACACCACCGGTGTATTTGCCCAGAGATTTGTGTGTGTGTGTGTGTGTGTGTGTGTGCGCATATGGAAGCCTCCTGTTCATGTAAATGTTTGCATACTCTACACATCTTGGGCTTCTTCACATAATATATGCTAACGGGAGCTCATTCCATGTTTGTTGACTTAGATCTTTGTGGCTTTTGGTCGCTAGTGTTTCACCATAGAGCTATACCATCATTTTATTTAATAATTTCCCTTTTGATAGTCATATAAGTAGTTTCCAGTCTGTCACAGTAATAAATAATTCTCAGTGCATCATCTCGTATATATATACTGTTTCGCACTTAATGTGTGCGTGTGTGTGTGTGTGTGTGTGTGTGTGCAGTGAAATTATATGTATATATAGTGGAATCCCTGGGTCCTTCCATTGTGTGCTTTCTATTGAATACTAATATAAATACATGTATTGAATCCTAAAAAATTCCCAATATAGTAATTCTCATTAGATATTTATTTTCTAATCCACTTACTCACGTTTTATGTTGAAAAAGATTTTTTGTGTTTTCAGCTTCAAAAGAGCATTCAGCAAAAGTTTATCACTCAGCCAAGGCCACTGAAGCATTTGGCATCTTTACGGAAGACACCAGTGCTCTTTTCCAGAACACAGTCTCAGACTAGTTCTTAGAGAACCCTGGCAGTGGTTACTTTTGCTCATTCATTTGTCCACCCTTACAGTGTGTGACAGGCACTGGGGATTCCCGTGTGCAGGAAGACCTCAGTTTTTCTCCCGAAGGAGCTAGCAATCTAGTGGAGTAGAGCCTTGTGTAGCGTTGTTTTTTAAAAAACAAGAATATGAAACCGAGTACTTAACCAATTCTACCTCCACAGCTGTAGCGTTCTCGGAGAGACGGAAGTACACCATGGGACTGATAAATCAGATGTGGTTTGCAGTTCTTCTCTGCCGTCTACAAAGCCACCAAATGGTATGTTTAAACAGAGCGGGTTGGTTGTAGATATGCCCAATCTCATCCGCTCTTCTAGAAGTCTCCCAAAGTACATGCTGTGCCTGAAGGGGTTCACCTCAGTTTCATCCCATCTGATCCGTGGTCCCCCTTCACTTCCATCGGTGTTCTAACTCGACATATGTTGTTTACTTGAAACTTTCCTGCTGGAATGGATGACTAATAAAATATTCATATATGCAAAAATAGAAAGAAAGAAACAAAGAAAGAAAAGAAAAAAGAAATGGAGCTATAAACATGAATTAAAATGCCCCATTATGGCAGGATAGTGGAGATCACAGTAAGGGTGTCTGTGGGAGATTTTGGTCACCAGCTAGAGTTAGGGTATCGCTATTGTTATATACGGCACGTTTTGTAGATCAAGTTAATTTGAAGTAGCTTAAGTGATCAACACTTGACGGAAAAGTTGACAGCTTTTGTCAACTGGATGCTGGTTACCAAGGGGAGTGACATGGGGCAGAGGTGGGTCCAGATATGGCAGCACTGGAGATGGCACACACAGCAGGAAGACCCTCGTAATGAGGCAAGAGAACCCAGGCCACAGATTAATGGGGCTAATTAAGGGTTTAGGTTTGACATTTTGGGAAACAGGAGGACCCCTCAGCGTTCTGCACATGGAGTTAACACAGAGCAGCATTCAAAAAAGACCATTTTAAAGATAACATTGGAAACAACTGAGAGAATGAAAAGCTACAATTTTTTTTTAATGTTTGGGTTTTTTTTTTTTTTTTTTTTTTTTGAGAGAGAGAAAGACAGAGCATGAACGGGGGAGGGGCAGAGAGAGGGAGACGCAGAATCCGAAGCAGGCTCCAGGCTCCGAGCTGTCAGCACAGAGCCCGACGCGGGGCTTGAACTCGTGAACCGTGAGATCATGACCTGAGCCGAAGTCGGACGCTCAACCGACTGAGCCACCCAGGCAACCCAAAAGCTACTCTTAACAAGAGAGAAGGACAGGAGAGGCGGGAGTCCTGGAAACCAGGGCATGTAAACCAAGAACCCATCATATAAAGGTTCTAGTAATGAAGTGATCAAGAGGTATGGGAGAAATGGTTGTGTCACATTGTGTTGTAGATGACCTACCTGAAACACTTCGCAGGACGGCCATGGTTCTGTTCTCACGACCGGCAGAACCCCGGTGCCACGTTGTTCTTTGGAAAGAGATAGGATAAGGGGCTTCCTTTGGCCTTGGAGGCCGTCCAGCTGGAGGGAATGAGGTGTCGTTCTTGGTAAGCAAAGATGGATCTAGATGGCACGGTCAGCATGATTAGAGTTGTGCTAAAATAGCAATGTTTAAAGACAGCCCTGGGCTGGCTTGCGGAGGGACGCCGGGCGCGAGGCTGGCAGCAAAGTCACTTCCCCGCTTCCAGAGGTCAGCGTTCTCTGCACACCTGCCATCAGAGTTGGGGACCGTCCTTCTTCTCTGCTGTCAGACCAGCATCCTCCACTCTGGGGTTTGATTCAAAGGGTTTTGTTTTTAAACAACAATTACAATAACTAGAGAATGATGTGAAATCATCTTTAACACCTTTTTCTTATTTTCTTCCAATACAGAATCCAAGATATACTTGCCCGGTTTAATTATTCTGCTTCTGTTCATATCTGTGGCATTAGTTGCTGCTGTCATCTTTGGTGTTTACTATAGGAAAAAAGGGAAAGCAGTAACAGGTATTGTATCTACACTGGTTTTTGAAAAGTAATCTCAAAGAAAGCAGATCCCTTTCTAGGTTCAGGAACTGATGACTCTTAGGCTGTGTGTTCACGCAGGATAGATCATCAGGTGTGAATGAGTTGCCTTTCTCCAAGAATACCACCGTTTTTAAAAAATATTGAAAAAAAATTTTTTTTAATGTTTATTTATTGTTGAGAGAGAGAGGTAAGTTGAGAGTGGGGGAGGGGCAGAGAAAGGGAGGCACAGAATCCGAAGCAGGCTCCAGGCTCCGAGATGTCAGCACAGAGTCCTACACGGGGCTCGAACCCTGGAACCGTGAGATCATGACCTAAACCGAAGTCAGACACTTAACCAACTGAATCACCCAGAATATTTATTTTGAGAGAGAGGGAGAGAGTGAGAATCTCAAGCAGGTTCTGTGCTATCAACGCAAGAGCCCGATGTGGGGCTCAGTCTCGTGAACCGTGAGATCATGACCTGAGCCAAAATCACGAGTCGGATGCTTAACCAACTGAGCCACCAGGCGCCTCAAGAATACCAACATTTTTAATGCAACCACTTAAAATAGAGACAAATGTTCCAGTAAATGGCAGACATAAAGTTTTGACTGGGGTCTTACCTTGCAATACGAAAATGAAATTATGAAAATAAAGTATCTTCTATTCAGTAAAATTTAGGTGCTTGTTCTTAGAATGAATAATCGGGTGTTACCTTATAGCAAGAGCAACTGATGGTGCCTTTTAGCCTCACATCACATTTGGCTTCTACACGACAAAGCTGAAAGAGTGTCGTTTTTAAGAAAGGATTCCTTGGGGCGCCTGGGTGGCGCAGTCGGTTAAGCGTCTGACTTCAGCCAGGTCACGATCTCGCGGTCCGTGAGTTCGAGCCCCGCGTCGGGCTCTGGGCTGATGGCTCAGAGCCTGGAGCCTGTTTCCCATTCTGTGTCTCTCTCTCTCTGCCCCTCCCCCATTCATGCTCTGTCTCTCTCTGTCCCAAAAAATAAAATAAACGTTGAGAAGAAAAAAAAAAAAAAAGGATTCCTTGAGCGTTTTCTTCATGCTTTCAAGGTCACATCTTCCTCTCTTGAAGCACCTGTTGTCCCGCCATCCTTTTTCCATTTTCAGTTGCTCGGGTGTTTGTCATATCCACCTCGGCTTGGCTGTGGTTCGATCAGTTCTCCTGTATCACATGCATGGACTTCATGAAACCTCACATATCTTGCTGTTTCCATTAACGTCACGTTACTTGATGTAACACGGGGCAATCAAAAGTTTTTAAACAGGGAAGATGATGTTTGAAGATGCTTATGTTAAGCAGAGAGCAGTGTTCTGTTCTCTTTGAGTCTACTCATTATTGAATATTTATTTAGCGATGCTCCACTTCCCTAGCGACCCAGTAACTAGGGATTTGAATAATGCATGTTCAGATGGTGAGGGTCACTTGTGGAGTTTATGTGAGATAAACAGATTTCTGATCTTTTGTTTTTTTTAGTTTTTGTCTCTGTAATAATCTCTTACAGCCATATCTTCTCAGTGAGAAAGACGGTGGGTCTACCAATTACCGAATGAAGGTTTAGAGCTGTTGGCTTTCCCTTCATCTGTTCATGGGGCACACGTTTTTTGGCTACCAGGGATGGGACTGGCACTGGGGGCCCGTTGCTGAGCACCACAGTGAGACTGAGTGCTAAAAAGGGAAATTACGGAGCTCTAGGTGAGCAGATAACAGGGGGTCCTCTGACCTTGGGGCCAGCAAGGGTCTCCCAGAAGAGATACGGGGCTGAGATCTGAAGGCCAGTTGGCACTAGTTAAGGTTAGTGCCGCTGGAGCAGAAAGTCAGCACCAGCGTGAGATGGAACTGGACGGGGAGGGGTGGCCAGATGATGGAGCGCTGCAGGCTTGGGTTCGGAGTTTTGCTCCTTATCCTTAGCAAAGAGCAGTGAAAACAGCCCTCTGGTTGTAGATGGAAAACAACTTTGGGGGTGCAGTAAGAGTGGATGCAGACATACAGTTAGGAGGGCTTTTGCAGTCATCTGGGAGAGAGATCATCTTAGTAATTATGAGTATCCCCTCTGCGTACAAATATCCTTTTTTAGTACCATTTGGGATTATCTAGTACTGATCCCTCCAAGGGAAGAGCTACAGGTTTCCTTTTATTTGGGGTAACTTTATTTTTGTGTAATTTCAAAAATACAGAAAAGACGCGAAACTAATAACAAAGGTCATTGCAGTAACTGACACATACTGAATACTTATCCTGTGCCAGCACGCTTACGCGTTTTACGCGCAGTCGTGAAATCACAACGGCACCATAAGGCGGGTGCTGATATTTCTCCCGTTTCATGATGAGGAAACTGAGGCTCAGAGAAGTGAAATGGACCGGACAAGGTCATGTAATAGGGAGCATTAGCTATTATCATGACCTGATTATCTTCTAATGGAGAATGGACAGCACCCCCCCCCCCATCAAAGTCAGCGGAGGTGGGCTAAAATTCTATCTTTGTAGAACATAAATTCATAGGTTTTATGGACTCGGGGCCCGCTGGAGCTCAGGGGGGGCCTGCCACAGCCTTCCGGCATGCAGTTTCCCTGTGTTGTACAGACATTGGAGTTAGGGTACTGGAAAGTCAGTGTCCCAGACCAGTGTCTTCTTTATTCCCCCCCGTAGTGCCCAGCCCCACCTGCCCATCCCTCTTCCCTCGTATCAAAGAAAACTTGCAAAGGGAAGGAGAACCCCTGAAGTCCTAGCAGCCGCTCTGAGTGTGCCCAGAGGAATTTGGAAGAACGTCAGTGCATGATACTTGGGCTTTGCAGAGATCAGAAAGTTCTGGTTTCAATAGGAAGACTCTTTGAATTGGTTGATTTTTTTTTTTTTTTTTAATGTTTTCACTCTCAGGAGCTCTCACTCAAAAGACTTGCAGAGGACTGTGGTTAGAGATACACGCAGCTGACAGAGTGGTCAAGAATACTGAATTAGAGGAAATAATAATATGAAGTTCTTATCCTTACTTTGTTTTTCTAGCTAATTTGTGGCACTGGGTCAATGAGGCTTGCGGCCGCCTAAGTGGAAATAAGGTAAATTTAAAAGTCTTAAGTGTCTCCTTAACGTACTTTTAACAGTAGGCTGTTGACTACTAACATGTAGTCATGTTAGTACATCTAACTGTAGCGGTTAGTAGTCAAATGCCGAGCCCCGCTGGGAAAGGGGTAAAGCCTGGAGGGACGGAGCCTCCAATCCCAGGATTGGTCACTACAGGATAAGCCAAAGCCCACACAGCTGCTCATCTAAATGCTGTTTTCTTTGCATTTCATGCCACGCATCATCTCTGTGCACATACATCAGTTATGTTGCTTTCTGGTGCCAGTCTTGATCGCCTAGGACAGATTCTGAGTAGGAAAGAGCTGCCATCTTCCTTTACTCCAGAGTGATTGAAAAGAGTTATTTTGGTAACTTTTAATTTTGATATATTCAAAATTATAGAAAAGCAGTGAGAATAGCACACAAAAAACTGCCACATGCCCTAAACTCAGACCCAGCAATTGCTTATACTGTATCATTGGCCGTCTGTCTGTGTGTATATGTCTATGTGTGCTTTTATTCGTGGTGCATTTTAGAGTGAAAGGCAGACATCATGCTCCTATACCTTTAAATGCTTCAGGGTGAATTTCCTAAGAGCAAGCACATTCTCTTACATAACCTTAGAGCCTTTATCAAAATCAAGAAATGTAATAGTGTTACGAACTATTATCCACATGTGCTATTAATTATTAATATGTCTTCAATTACCTGATTCTGTCCCTTAAATCTATTGTCTTTAAGACATGAAGAATATAAACTTTAAACCGGGAGCTCATCCTGATTCTCCCAATTCCAATCCCAATCCCAACACCACAGGATTCATTCGGTCTTTCCCTTACCTGGATTTGAATCTCCCCTCTCCCATTCCCAACAGGATGAAATGTGGCACCCGTTACTGTCAGCATATTTGCTCATTGGCTCAATGACGGAACACAGAGACAGTAGTTTCACAATTACTAAACTGTACCACAGCAAAAAAACAAAGCTACTAGCTAGAATTCATTATTTGTTTACAGTTTTGTTTTTTTTTTTAATTTAGATTGAACGTATATGGACAAAACACTGTGTTCTAAAGTTGAGTTAGCCCTTTGCCTTATTTGGGTGTGAACGTGCTGTTTGTGGGAAATGCAGTTTGATTCATTCGTTTCTGGTTGGATTCCATTTTAGGGTTCTCCCCCACTCTGTAATGTTAAATAACACAGGCAAAATACCATAGTGAGTGGTCCATCTGTACTTGTCACGGTGGAAATAATTACTATGAACCATTTTCAGCTGTGTTTAGCAGGAACACGTTCTAGTAAGTGTGGGCATTAATACCTGTGCCTTCTGAATTGAAATCTGCAGGAGTCCTCAGGCAACAATTTTAGCAGCACTCATGTGGAAGCCTCTAGTCAGCGTGAAATTTGTGAAGGTGTCTTACTGCTGACTCTGGAAGAGAAGATGTTTCCCGAAGATATGTGCTGTCCAGACGGCGTTGGCCTCTGTGGCGGTGTGTGCACAGGGGGTGGTCCCTGTGCACAGGGAGAAGACGCTGGAGTGCTCACCTTGGTCAGCGAGATTGAGGGGGACCCCTTCAGGCAGATGCCCACGGAAGACGAATATGTAGACAGGCCCTCCCAGACCCCAGACTCTTCACTGTCCCTCCCTCGGCCTGGCAGCAAATCCACACCCCCTTTCCCTGAGCCCCTGGAGGTGGGGGAGAATGACAGTTTAAGCCAGTGCTTCACTGGGACAGAGGGCTTGGTGGATTCTGAAAGCTGCAATTTCACGGAGCCCCCGTGCAGGACCGACTGGATTCCCATAGCCCCCGAAAAGTACTTGCAAAAAGAAGTGGAGGGTGGCAATTGCCCCCACTGGGCCGCCAGCCCCAGCTCAGCAGAGGGCTGCGCAGGCTGCAGAAACCCTCCCGGGGAAGACCGGGAACCCCTCACGCCTACCGCGAAAAGTGGACCTTTGCCCCAGTGCGCCTATGGCATGGGCCCCCCGCCTGAAGAAGCAGCCGAGGGGACAGGCCAGCCCACGGACGGGGCCGACGTAAGGCTTCCCGGCTCGGTGAGGGGAGGCCCGGGGTCTGGAAGCCCCTCCAGTGACCAGCCACCTGCGTCTGGTAAGTGATTTTCCTGGTCCCTTCCTTCTGAGCTTTAAAAAAGGCCTGTTCTTTATGCAGTGTTTGAAGGCAAGTGTCACAGACCATTTGGGGAGGAAGGATGCTAACGTGGGGAAAATTTTGCTCGCACGTTTCCTCCTGATAGTCCTCTTTGCAGGGTGGGTTTTGACCCCGTCCGCACGTTGGGTTTGTGACGGGTGTGTGACTGTATCCTCCACCCCCCAGGACTGTCTTCATTTACACATGCCTCACCGCCCGCCCCCGGCAGTGAGCCTCCCAAGGCAATGGCAGCATTGACCTCGGGACTGGCTGAAGTCAAGGCGTTCCCTCAGATTTCTGGGTTCTGTTTGTGTTTTTAAGGCAACCTACTCCTCAAAGCTCCCGAGAAAGCTTTTATAATTTTCAGGGGACAAACATCGTTTAGTTAATTCTTAATCAATTAATATTTATGGAGAGTATCTCGGTTCGATACCAAATTCATGATGCAGTATAAATGTCCTTTGATGCTTTATATGAGAAGCCCCTTTTACAGCCACTGCATATAATGTATTTATGGAACCAGGAGGATAATTTTACAGTTTAAAATCATGATAGAGACTTATCGTTGCATCACTGTTTGAGCACGAATGGCCCACCAATTATAATAACTTTTTCCCCAAGGCTAAGACGCCGTCTGTTTTATCATAGTTATAAGGAACTTTGCCGCTGGTAGTGTGAGCGCTGGGTTTTATCTACCACGTGGGGGGTCAGGGATCTCTCTGAGAGTCTTCCGACAGCTATAGACACTCTCTCCAGAAAAATGAATGAGTGCACCTATACCATTTAAAGGGCTTCACAGGGGGTGCCTGGATGGCTTGTTCAATTGAGCATCCGACTTTGGCTCAGGTCACGGTCTCGCGGTGCGTGTGTTCGAGCCCCGAGTTGGGCTCTCTGCTGTCAGCACGGAGCCTGCTTGGGATCCTCGGTCCCCTTCTCTCTCTGCCCCTCCCCCGCTGGTTCTCTAAATAAACAAACAAACAGACTTAAAAAAAAAAAAAAGCTATAAAGGGCTTCACAGACTCCTCCCACCCTCAAAAAGGAAAAGGAAAAAAGCCCATTTGTGGACCACCTGTATCCTAGGATGCCTTTTTCTTTTTCTTTCCTGCCTCTTTATTTAGACCACAAGTAGTACCAGTGGCTGGTCTTTGAATGATTTTATGACCCTGAGGTAGCTAGGTCCTACACGAAACACAGAGTCTCTTCTGCCTCATGCTGGCGATGGCCCCTGGCTTATTTGATAGAAGAGTGTACTTTAATCTGTCTTCTAAGCTTTGTGGTTCTGCTGTAACTACACAAACGTGTAAATTCTATTGTATCAATTCTCAGACTGAAAGGAGGAGATGCGTTTGGGGATATTTTCAAAGAACCGATGTGTTCTTCCTTCAGAAGACCTCAGCGTTAAGATTTTAAGGAATTTCCATAACTGAAAGTTGGGCTCTACTCTTCGTTTCTATGATTCTACTTCTTTTTTTAGTGGTTAATTTTCTTCCTATCGGTCATAGAGACATACGAAACACTAGCGTTTTGGACTGTGGGGAGCTGGGAAACCAAAGCTGAGTGTGGCCGTGGCCATGTCTTAGTAAGACTGCTACTGTGTGAACAACTTCAGCAACTGTTGGAAGAAGAGTTGGCCGAATTTGTTTATTTTTTTTTTAAGTTTATTTATTGGGGGGGGGGGTGCAAGTGGAGGAGGGGCAAAGGGGAGAGAGAGAGAATCCCAAGCCTTCCCAGGCTCTGTCAGTGCAGAGCCTGACGCGGGGCTCGAACTCCCGAACCGTGAGATCATGACCTGAGCCAAAGTCAGATGTTTAACTGACTGAGACACCCAGGCGCCCCATGTTGGCCAAACTTAGAGAGAGATTTTTTTTTTCTTAGTGTCACAAAGCCAAAAGCTAGATCTGTGGTCTCCTGTAAAGAGTTAAAACAATGCCCTAGTCTGTTTTTTATTATCATTTCTTTTCTCCAGCACTAAACAGCTAGGCATAGAGGAAAGAAAAAAAAAAAAAAAGTGTGTCATCAACTAAGTGGTGTTAATTTGCAGAAAGTTTACACTGCTTTCTCTCTGTTCATCTGGTGCTTAGCCATGCAAAACATCCGTGAGAGCCCGCGTGTGGATGCCAGCAAGAGGGCCAAGTTCATTCTAGCCCGAGGAGAAGCAGCAGCCAGACTGATTTTTGAGGCTGTGCTGTTCTCTCCATAATTGCTTCTGCATGAACAAGCCTTCTGGTTTCTGGTCAAAATAGCACTTCCTCATTATTGCTTTTTTTTTTTTTTTTTTTTTTAAGATTGTCATAATGTACGTTCTATATAATGTGTGAAAGAATGGAGCTTGAGTGAAAAATCAGAGGGAGGTCTATTCGTATTTGATCTCCTGAAAGCCACTGTGCTCTCGAGGACTTGAAGGAGGTGGCTTTTTTTAATTGGGTTTTAGATTTTTAGGTGTGGGTTTTTATGTTTTAAACTTCCGGAGGCGCCTGGGTGGGTCAGTTGGTTGAGCGTCCGACTGTTGGTTTTGGCTCAGGTCACGATCTCACGGTCATGAGGTTGAGACCTGCATGGGGCTCTGTGCCGAGCATGGAGCCTGCTTCAGATTCTCTCTCTTCCTCTGCCCCTTTCCGCATTTGCACGTGTCTCTTTCTCGCTCTCTCTCAAAAATAATAATGTAAAAAAACTTGCAACCAAATCAAGTGGTTTCTGGAAACAATGACATGATTGGGTACTTCCTCAGTAGGGGCGGGGGGAGTATCTCCTTCACACCCAGCATCCCTTGGAAGCGAATGATGGTTCTCCAAACAGTTCTACAAGCATAACTTTTAAAAAGAATATCCAACGTTAAGGCTATTTTCTCAATGTTATAATTCTTTCTTTTTAATGTTTATTATTTTGAGAGGCAGAGACACAGCACGATGGGGGAGGGGCAGAGAGAGAGGGAGACACAGAACCCAAAGCAGGCTCCAGGCTCCGAGCCGGCAGCACAGAGCCCGACGTGGGGCTCGAACCCACAAACCATGAGGTCATGACCTGAGCCGAAGTCGGACGCTCAACCGACTGAGCCACCCAGGCGCCCCTCAGTGTTGTAACTCTTAAAGAACGGTGAGAATTGTTAGCAAAGACCCATAAGGGGAACGCATACATTTGGTTATGTCTTCTATAACCACTTCTTAATTTACATCTTAAATTACTATCCTGATGACGTAATGGTGGTTACCTTGGTTACAAATCCTTTCACCTGGAGTTTGGAGAATTCTCACTGTGTCTAGAAAATTATTTCCTGTGGAAGAAAGAATAATGGGTCTGTAGTGACTGGTGACTTGTTTTTGGCCCCTGAAATCACTTACTTGGTTTGGCCACTTTTGAGCTGAAAACCGTTGTTTATTTACAGGGCCCACGGTGATTCTTAACGAACACCAGCTACATATTGATTTTTCTGCCACATCTTTATTGACAGTCTACTGAGCCACGGAGACTTGGGAAAGCTTGCCAAGCAAGTAGGGATTGAGGTGAAGGAGTGGACAACTGAAGAAATCAGTAACTTGAGATCACAGCCTGCTCTCTCCTTCCCCCGCTCACCCACCTCGGTTCTGGCCAAAGCCAGCCCCTTTTAGTACGAACACCCCTCACTCTCCTCTTCTGTGCTTCTGTTAGTGCCAGCCACCCCGCCCGTGCACTGGCCCTTTTTCCAGACCGCCCACTCCTCCTGTCCTTCCAGGTCCCAGCTCAGATGCCACTTCTGGACAGAGAGGGCAGGCATGCTGCCTGCACAGCGCCTTCTGTGCGCTTTCTGTCCTTCGCACTGAGCCCGGCACCCCCACACCTTTGTCAACGAGCCGTCTCTCGACCGCCGCGCCATTCAGTGGGAATTTCCATGAGCTTTGCCACACCTGATCTTTCCAGTCTCTCCCAAGGTGACCTAGTCACGGCGTGTCCGTCTCATTCGTTCATTCAGCCCGTCATGAGTAACTAGAGAACAAGAGACCATGTTTGTTTGTTCCCTAAACTCACTCTCCACCTCCTACTTCTTCAGTCTGTTCTGGGGAGCGGGAGGCCAGGCAGGGGACTGAAGGTGTCCTGGGTAGAGGAGGCAAAGGTGAGCTGGCTCATGCAAATGGCACAGACACACCAAGGCCAATTCCTGGGAGCCAAGGGCACTGGAAGATGAGGGCACTTGCCCGTTTCTCCCATCCCTGGGTCCCCCTCTCTTGACATGACTATTCTTGACCATCCATTTCCACCCGGAAAGGACAAATAAAGGCTTTCCTACCTCAATTTTCTTCCCTTTCCCTCCACTCCCCCCAGGCAATGGACAATGCTCTCTTTTATTTTATTTATTTATTTATTTATTTATTTATTTATTTATTTGAGAGAGAGAGAGAGAGAATAAGTGAGGAAGGGGCAGAGAGAGAGGGAGACACAGAATCTGAAGCAGGCTCCAGGCTCTGAGTGGTCAGCACAGAGCCAGGCACTGGACTCAAACCCAAGAACTGCAAGATCATGACCTGAGCCAAAGTTGGACGCTTAACTGACTGAGCCACCCAGGGGCCCCCAGTGGACAATGCTCTGTTTCTAACTTTCTTTTCTCTCCTGTTGGAATGCCGTCCACTAGCTTGGGTTTCACTTTTAGCTAAGTACTATAAGGGCAAGTATTAGGTCAGTGAGTCTGTAAGTTAAAAATGACATTTTATGATTTGGTTATTGGGCAATATTCATTGGTACTAGAAGTCAATGCGTTATTTGAAAATATATGAAAAATTTGTTCCCTGTATACTTTCATTCACTCCTGCTTGCTGTCTCTCTGTTCTGATGGGGCTCGCTCTGGAAGAGTTTCATTCGTAAGCCATTCTAACTAACTTTCGAGCATGATTCAGAATGGAACTATTAAATACTGGTTCCCTGCCCTTATCATCATATACTCCATTCCTTCCAAATGCCTAAAACAGAGCTTACATTTCCATAAAAAGGAAAATCACATGAGAAGCATATGGGTTAAGTATAAAATAAGATTTTAAAAAATTCCAAAAGAACTCCGTGTAGCCTGGGTAGTTTGAGTGTATTTGTGTATATTTTTAGTTCTGTTCCTTGGAAGAAAATCTACATGACAATTGGGTGGTATTATTTGCTATAGTTCTTCTGATTCAGTATTCATATATTATGCATTTTAAACAACATAATAAGCTTTTGAGAAGAGTATGTATTACCTTGCTTAAAAATGTGAATTCTGCCAGAAATTGAGTTCTTAAAATGAAGCTTGTTTTCTCTGCCCAAGAAATAGAAATTCCATGGAGTTGGCCATTGTGATGCATGGACTTATTAAAGTGTAGACATCTTTCTGATCATGGTGGGACACTTCATTTGGCCATTGTTTCTGTTGACTTCAGTGCTATTTTTAGCTCTCAGGTTACCTGGAAAATCTGCTAGTTAAGTCACATGAAATATTAATCTTAACTGAACCAATCCATGTTTAATGTTAGAAACTCTTTGAAATTTCTAATTTAATAAAAGTCATCATGTCATTCTGACTCCCAAATCCCACTTTTAGGTAGCTTGAAATACAATTCCCAGTCTCCCTGTGTTGAGAGACGAGTAGATTATTAAAAAAAATTTTTTTTTTAATGTTCATTTATTTTTGAGAGAGAGAGCATATGTGAGGGAGGGTCAGAGAGAGAGGGAGACACAGAATCCGAAGCAGGCTCCAGGCTCTGAGCTGTCAGCACAGAGTCCGACGCGGGCTCAAACTCACGGACCGCGAGATCGTGACCTGAGCTGAAGTCGGATGCTTAACCAACTGCATCACCCAGGCGCCCCTCGCAAATATTTCTTAAGCATCTAGAACATAATCCTGTTCTAGGATCCCTAGAGAAGGCAATGGCAAAAAAAAGAAAAAAAGACAAAAATCTTTATCCCTCATTCTAGTTGGGGATAAATAAACTTGAACATGTATAAGCACATATCTAATCTCCTTTATCTCCTTTTAGCTCTTATATAAACTGTATGTAACCTATAAAGCCAAAATGCATTTACAAATTTTTTTTACAAATTTTTTTAATGTTTATTTATTTTTGAGAGAGAGACAGAGTGCGAGTGGGGGAGGGCAGAGAGAGAGAGACACACACACACAGATTTCAAAGCAGGCTCCAGGCTCTGAGGTGTCAGCACAGAGTCCGAGGTGGGACTGGAACTCATGACCCACGAGATCATGACCCGAGCCAAAGTAGGACACTTAGCTGACTGAGCCAGCCAGGTGCAGTGAGTAGACTATTGTGACATCTTGATTATCTGTTATGAAACCTAGACCGTAAACCGCTGCACTGCTGCTTTACGTGGGGTCTGCGCAGCAAGTGATGCCTATCACGGCCTAGGAGTCCTCTCCCTTCTGCCAGTTGTCTCAGGAGCTGCTGTTTTCACAATCGTCGGTTCTTTTGTGAGGGAAGCTCTTTCTTTCCCATGCCTCCAACCCCATCTTTGTCCTCAAGTGACATGAAGTTACAGTCACTGCCGGGGGCAGCCTAGCAGGGGAAAGCTGTCGGAAAGGCAGCTGAGGGAAGTTAAGGAAGGTGGGGAGGGACCCTTGCTTTGCTTGTTTTCCTGGAGGCTCAGCAGAGACGATAAGCCTCAGGCCTTTGTGAGGCATCTTGGATAAGCCTCATCTACGCCATGCTTCCCTTGTTACATTTTCTTTTTTTTAATGTTTATTTATTTTGAGGGGGAGAGAGAGAGAGAGTGTGAGAGTACAAGTGGGGAAGGGGCAGAGAGAGAGGGAGAGAGAATCCTAAGCAGACTCCCGCTAACTGCACACTGTGCCGTCAGCACAGAGCCTGTCGCGGGGTCCGTCCTGTGAACTGTGAGATCCTGACCTGAACTGAAATCAAGAGTCAGACTCTGAGCCACACAGGTGCCCTCCCTTTTCATATTTCCCTTAGCTACCAGCAAGGTAGCTGCGTCCCCCTCTAAGAGCAGAACAATCTGGGGCTTTCCTTGGCACTCACTGGAAAGAGCTACCCCTTCAGGGGCCGCTATCAACTGCAGAAGCCCCGGCAACCGTGCTGAAAAGGAGGCCCCTCGGCACCCACGTGATCAGGCAGCTTGCTGCCATGGCGACCTGCTAACTCGCCGTCCCAGGGCCTTGCCCTCTCTGGTCAGCTTGCATAACCCTACACAACCTTTGGGACCTGAAACGAAGAAAACGCATTTTAAGGAATGATTGCTATTGAGAAGAACAGTTCAGGACTGAGGTGTATTACAGGATAAGGATATTACCAGCTCCTTCTAAATTGACCTTGATCGACTCTCGTGCTGCAGGCAGGTCATAGCGGACTTGGGTGAGGAGAAACGAGACCATGCGGGTTTAGTGTAGAACTATACAGATGAGTGTTCAAACCAGTGACAGCCGTCATGATGAGTTATTTCAGCGAAGAAAACAGAAGTTGGTTAGATTTCTAGAGGGAAGTTCCCTCTCCGTCTTCAGGACATGTTGAGATCCTCCAACAAGACAGGGATGGAAAATAACATTACCGCCTGGCACATTGCACCAATCCGTTTCCCTGCGAGTTGCACACGCACAGACACTACGTTCCAGGGGTAGTGATGCCATCCGCGCACCTGAGCCTGGTTCTCTCTTTCCCGGGGATCTTCAGACCCATCATCTCATTGGACCCTTGTGCCGTCCTGCGGGTATTCATGCGTTCATTCTTTCGTTTAACAGGTATTGTGTGCTGCTCCGTGCGGCCGCACCCTGCCAGGCTGGCGGGGCTTGAAACTTCATTCTCATTTCACAAACTGAGCAGGCCGAAATCTGGAGAGGTGTTAGGTGGCTTGTCCCGAATCCCACAGGTAGGGAGGGCTGAGCGGAACAAGACCGGAAGCTTCCAGACCCCTGCTCTCTCCTCTGTCCCTCCCCACTGCTCACTCTCTTGTACTCAGGCAGCCACTGACAGCTCATCACTTTAGTCACCAGTTGGCCCCTTCTGCTCTTCAGGGACCACGGCACCGGGATGACACTGACATAATTAGATGCCAGGCAGGTGAGTCTGTATCAGGAGGAGCCATGAGGAAAGAAGGCCGTTTGGCAGTTGCCATCCTGGAGGCAGCGTTCGCAGAGGGGGAAAGCAAACCTGGAATGCTCACACACAGGGCAGCTGCGGGCTGGTGGGCACAGAGCAGCCCGCCCGGCACGGAGGGAGCACTCAGAAATTCTGGATTTGGGGTGGTGTTCCCATCACTGTGGTTACCATGGAAACATATCATGGGATCATATTTTAGTGGCACCAGAAGATAGCCTCTGCAGCTTAGTGTCTTACTAAACATTTAGTTCTTTATCGGTACAGAAAATTAGATTCACGAACACTTCAGCAATATTGAAAGATGGCCAACCTACGGGATGTCACCTCCAAAAAGAGTGAAGCTAAACGAAAGCATCTGTGTAGGGGAAAAACCCAGGGTAATACTTTTTTTAAGTGTATTTATTTATTTAATTTTTTTTTCAACGTTTATTTATTTTTGGGACAGAGAGAGACAGAGCATGAACAGGGGAGGGGCAGAGAGAGAGAGGGAGACACAGAATCGGAAACAGGCTCCAGGCTCTGAGCCATCAGCCCAGAGCCCGACGCGGGGCTCGAACTCACGGACCGCGAGATCGTGACCTGGCTGAAGTCGGACGCTTAACCGACTGCGCCACCCAGGCGCCCCGAAGTGTATTTATTTTTTGAGAGAGAGAGAGCACACGCACACGCATGGGGGAGGGGCAGAGAGAGAGGGAGGGAGAGAACCCCAAGCAGGTTCAGCACCGTCAGCGCAGAGCCCGATGTGGGGCTCAAACTCATGAACCATGAGATCGTTACCTGAGCCGAAATCAAGAGTCAGATGCTTAACCGACTGAGCCACACAGGTGCTCACCACCACTCCCCAGAGCGATACTTTCAAGGGCTGCCTGCCAGGTCAGGACCCACTCCATAATTTCCAGAACCCACTGGAAAATGAAAACACGAGGTGTCCATGTGCAGAAATTAACAAGAAATTCAAGATGATGACCGTAGAGCAGTAAACCCGGCGTGGCCTTCTGAGTGCGGGGCCCCACGTAGCTGCACAGGTCACATGCCCGTGAAGACGGCTGTGATGCCACTTACTGTCATTGAGAAATCAGTAAAGCTTTTTAAGGAAGTTGAGTCTGTACCAGTTTACTACTCTCAAAAGTCAGCGTGGATGAAACGGGCTTGGACTTAACCGAAGGTAGTTTTTTGTCATTAATTATACCTTGGGTAAAGGAGAAAAAAAAAAAAAACACATGTGAAGAATAAAATTGTTTAAGAATCTCATACTCATTCTAGATAACTTTTCTTTACATCCTAATTGTTAGGAATTTACAGGTCTTGTCCACCTCCCCCACTCTGTCCCTACCTCCCCTCAAAGAATAATATTCTTGATCCGGCCTATGAATCAAAGAATTCTGAAATGTGTAAATGTATCTTGGGCAAAAGGATTTGAGTTCCATTTTGGAAAAAGAGAGGGGAAGGGAAGGAGGAAGGGAAAGAAAAAAAGAATACAGCTTCTATATCAGAGATATTGTTTGCCATGAGGCAGTTGGCATGGGATAAAATTCTTAGTGTGAATAATTAAACAGGATCTTGATGTACAAGACGATAAAACATGGGCTTTTACTAGAGCTCCGACAAGATGAAGATTCTGACAAGGAAGAAGGTAAACAACAGTGGATTCATGATGATGATTTGTTGGAAAATAAAATTTAAAATGAGGGAGAAATTGTATATACCCTGACCTAAGTAGATAAATCTCAGTATGGAGACGGCAAAGAAGATGGGAGATTAAATTCAAAACCATAAATCAATCACACAGTGGTTAGCGATGCCGTCTGTGTAGTTTTACGTTATAAGGACGAACAAGAGCATCACCAAGTCACTGACATTGTCACAACAGACTAGAGGAGCTGTACTGAGAAAATCATACTTTTTAAAAACTTAATTTTTTTTTTGAAGGAGAGCACAAACTGAGGAGAGGGACAGAGGGAGAGAGAGAATCTCAAGCAGGCTCCACACTCAGCAGAGAGCCTGATGCGACGCTCGATCCCATGACCCTGGGATCTTGACATGAGCCGAAATCCAGAGTCAAACACCCAACTGACTGAGCCATCCCGGGCGCCCCTCTTGAATATCTTTTTAAATTTAAAACATAGAACTTAACGTTCACGCTATTTTTAGTAAAGGCCATATGTATTGGGTGTTGATAGTTTCCTGAGACTTTTTTTACATGAACCTCACAATCTTAATTTCTACTCTCTATGTCTTTAGTGTGGAATGAGAAATTACAGCCATTTGCAAAGCAAATGTGAGTGCGAGATCCTTTTGCACGTTTCGTGTGTTTCATTTTGTTTCTTTTCTCCACAGTTCTCTTTCCCACACCACCGCACCAATTCAGCAGTTTGTTGAAGCTGTCTCTTGTCTCGAGTGCTCTTATTTGGGTCCTTGCAAAGCAGTCAACTTGGGTTTTTACAGAAACATTTCCCCCCTTTTTTTTTATTAAAAATTTTTAATGTTTATTTTTGAAAGAGAGACAGAGTGCGAGTAGGGGAGGGCCAGAGGGAGGGAGAGACACAGAATCCAAAGCAGGCTCCAGGCTCTGAGCTGTCAGCACAACGCCTGACGTGGGGCTCGAACCTGTGAACCACAAGATCATGACCTGAGCCAAAGTTGGACGCTTCACCAGCTGAGTCATCCAGGCGCCCCAAACTTTCCCCTTTTTATCACACTTAGATTTTACCACTTCACAAAATAGTTAATAACATTTACTAATGAGTTCAGCTGGTAAAAACAGAACTGAGAACCACCTTGGTAGCTGGTGGGAGCAGAAAGGCATAGACGTACTAGAAAGTAGACTGCTAGTTTAGAGTACAATGTATGTTCTGAGCACCTGTTGGGATATTTCAGAGGAAATGGAGAACGTGGAGCCATCCAGCTAGCTGGTGAACGGGAATACTAGCTGGCTGCCCCCGTGTTGCTTGGGGGGTTATTAGGCAAATAAATCCCCACCACTACCTATCTTGAAATATATACTGCATACAACTGCCTGTGGGAGAAATAGCATGAGTCATAGATCTTCAGATTTGTTGCTCACATTTTATTTTTTTTTTTAAGTTTTTACTTATTTTTGAGAGAGAAAGAGAGAGAGAGAGAGAGAGAGAGAGAGAGAGAGCGCAAGCGGGGGAGGGGGAGAGAGAGAGAGAGAGAGAGAGAGAATCCCAAGCAGGCCCTGTGCTTCAAGTATAGAGCCCAATGCAGGACTTGAACTCCAGAACTGTGAGATCATGACCTAAACAGAAATCAAGAACTGGTCACTCAACCGACTGAGCCACCCAGGCGTCCTAAGTTGCTCACATTTTAAATCTTATAGTTTCATGGGTCACTGGGCCTCCATTTCAGCTTCCCTGGAGGTATCTTGTGAGTAGAGGGAAGGCTCCCCAAAGGGATTCCCTGTAAGCTGTTGCTATTTTAGACCGTCCAAAACAAGCCTTCCAAATTTGAGGAAAATCTCTTCTTGTGGAGTGGTGATAGAAGGTTAATGTTTATAAATTGTTATGAAGCTGTGTCACAGTAGAGGAGAATAAAAAAAAGAGGAAGTTAACAGTGAGGAGCTATTTTGCTGTTCACCTCTCTGTCAGAATGAAAGATTTTGTTTTTGATACTGAGTGTTGGGACATTTCTGCATCTACTTGGTTTATGGCACTTCTTTTCACCTGGGACATTTCTAGCTATCAGTCTTGAAATAGAAGAATGATAGGAGTAGCAAGTTTCCTAACATTTGTTGAACTTTCTATTTTCCAAAAGGCCCATGAATTAAAGACTGGCCAAATCCAGTCACCCACAAAGAAGTGATATAGAGCACCCCCCCCCCCCCCCCGGGACAAAACACTCCTCAGGCTTCCGAGGAAAGAATGATTTACAGGATTTGGTTTTTTTTTCCCATTTTCGTCTTCTGAATCTCTTTTGTTCCAGGAGTTAAAAACGAAGTGTTAAGGAAACTGATTTAACCTAAGTCAGTTAAATACTAAATCATGCTAAATACTGAGCCTGGGTGGCCCCCTGGCCCTCCGAGGCTGAACTGTCAGGGACCTGCGTGGAAGGTACAAAAAGCTAGGACAACTGGTCAGAGGGGAGGCTGGGCTGAAGTGGGCTCCGGGGCCCTATCTGGCAATGACCTTTCCTCCTGCCCTGCGTTCCCCTCCTGATGCACTGGACCTGACCAGTGCAGCTGTTTGCTGCAGGTACGTCTTGCGCATGCACACGCATTCCTAGGTAGCAGCGGCACCTGTGAGTCTTCCTCCCAGGTGCGCTCTCAGCAAGCGGAGTCCCACGTGGCAAACGACGACTGGAGCGTGGCCTGTGGTCTCGCTGCTCTGCTCTCTGCCCCAGTCAGGCCTGCTGAGATGAAAAATGTTGGAGCCCCTCGGAGTGTCAGATGCACTCTAGGGACGGTGTCGGCGAGGAGAGGCCGCCGCTAGAACAGCCTGCTTTCTTGGGAAACTTCCCTATCACGAGACCAAGTTCTCCCCAAGGGCCGATGACTCATCCTCTGCGTGTTCTCTCTTCCTCTCCCCTTGTAGGAAATGTGACTGGAAACAGTAACTCCACGTTTATTTCCAGCGGGCAGGTGATGAACTTCAAGGGCGACATCATCGTGGTCTACGTCAGCCAGAACTCCCAGGAGGGCCCGGCGGGGCCCGGCGGCGGCG